>NC_041233.1:77610713-77632577 GCF_002837175.3 Physeter macrocephalus
CCATGGCCCACGGGCCCAGCCGCTCCGCGGCACGCGGGATCCTCCCAGACCGGGGCGCGAACCCGGTTCCCCTGCATCGGCAGGCGGACGCGCAACCACTGCGCCACCAGGGAAGCCCCCAGAGGTATATTTCTAAGCAGCATAACTGTTCTCAAGAGAACATATTAGAATCCCAATAGCACAGTGGTTAAGAGTATGGAATCAGACAGACTTGGGTGACTTCTTGGAGCTTCTGTCTTCTCAAGTGTAAAATGAAAATAATAATAAACTGCCAAACTCATAGGGTTGCCGTGAGTGGTAAATGTGATAATGCAGGTGAAGTGCACAGCGCAGTGCCTGGCACATAGAAGAACCTCAGAAAATGATAGCAGTGATCAATATATAATACATGGTATGTTGCAGGTCATGTTGGTGAGTTAATTTAAATATTGTGCTTACTATGAACACATCCTTTCGTGTCACGAGTATAGTAGGCCTAAGGGCAGGTACATGGAGAGATTCAGTTGGCTTTGGTACAAATGTGTCTTATACTGATCCATGATCTGGGGGTGGGTGCTCATTAGGAGACCCTCCCCCCCCGCCACCGCCACCAGAAACGATCCAACCAACCAACCAAAACCACAACGGGTTCTCACAGCCACCACTCCTGAGACAACTACACTCATCTTGAGTTCTTTCCTTAACTCCTGGATGGGTGACAGACCAAGGACCATTGCTGAAGTGAGTAGTGTCATCTGCTTTATGAACAAGAAGAAGTGGCATGAGTGACAATATATATACAGACTCCTGGGCAGCTGGCTGGGACTGGAAGGTCAGAGGCAAGGCAGTGGTGTCCAGGCGCATGGACGGGCATATGTGAACGGGCACGAAGTGTGAAGATTTAAAAAAAATAAATTTATTTATTTATTATTTATTTTTGGCCGCGTTTGGTCTCTGTTGCTGCACGCAGGCTTTCTCTAGTTGCGGCGAGCGGGGGCTACTCTTCGTTGCGGTGCATGGGCTTCTCATTGTGGTGGCTTCTATTGTTGCGGAGCACGGGCTCTAGGTGCACGGGCTTCAGGAGTTGTGGCTCGTGGGCTCTAGAGCGCAGGCTCGGTAGCTGTGGCTCACGGGCTTAGTTGCTCCGTGGCATGTGGGATCTTCCCAGACCAGGGATTGAACCCGTGTCCCCTGCATTGGCAGGTGGATTCTTAACCACTGCACCACCAGGGAAGTCCCCCAAAGTGTGAAGATTTTTATATCACATATTAATGCTCACCGGAGAGCATCTACTACAAACGAAGAACTGAACAACAAAGGAGACAAAATGACTCAGCCAGTTGACATTAACCAGACTTCGTCACTGGCCACCTAGAAGTGACAGTATAGGCACATGAGTGGAGGGGCCATGATGGTAGAGGTGAGGGCTATGCGTGCGCTCAACAGCGTGGACTCCCACTTACCGGGGTCAGTCTAGCTCTTGCGCCTCCGAATGTCCAACCTGCAGCAACAGAGACCCATGCTGAACCTCTGACATGGCACTATTCCTTGAAGAGACCAACCAGTCACTTGGTGGCAAATCAAATTCATAGGGCCCTTGCATTCTGGAACGGCCCGTGAGTCATCCTCAAAGGGATAGATGCTTATTCCAGTTATGGGTTTACCTTTCCTGCCACAGAGGCTGAGCCAGCACTATTAACTGGTGGCTTACGGAATGCCTGATCTGTGGGCATGGAATCCCGCGTACTGTAGCATTCAACCAGGGGACCCACTTCTCAGTGAGGGAGGTGTGGGACTGAGCCGCTGACCGTGGGCTATCCACTGCTCGCATCAGACACCGCACCAGCCTGCGGCAGCCGGCCTCGGTGGATGCTGGAGCGGCCTCTTCTAAAGGCTGTGCCGGCTCAGAGGCAACACTCTTGAGAGGCTGCTGTGCCAGCCTTCAGAACACAGTATATTCATTAAATCAGACACCGCTCTGTGGCTGGCGCTGCCTCTCTAGTAAGGAGAATGCACGGCTCCAGGATCTAAGGAGTGGAAGCAGGTGTGGTCCTGCTTACCGTCACGCCCAGTGACTGACGGGGGCATTTTGTGCTTCCTGTCTCCACAGCTCTGGACTCTCTCTGAAAAAAGTTCCAACCTGACAAACACTACCTCAGTCAGGTAATCAAGGTTAACCTCAACAGTGATGTCCCATTGATAGCATATACCCTTGAAATGATGTGATGAGAATGACACTCTCCCTCTGTCAAAACACACACCCTAGCCTAAGATGAGAAAAACATCAGCAAATTCCAACAGAGGGACATCCTACAAAACCCTTGACCTAGTACTTCTCAGAACTGTCAAGGTCATCAGAAATAAGGAAAGTCTAAGAAACTATCGCAACTCAGAGGAGCCTAAGGAGATAGGATGACAAAATATGGTATCCTGGATGGGATCCTGGAACAGAAAAAGGACATCAGGGAAAAACCGAGGAAATCTGAATAATTATTACAATTTAGTTAACTATATTTTAATTTAATTATCATTCAAGAAATAATGCATTTAGTTAATAATGGATGAATGTTGGTTTATTAATTGTTACAAGTGCGCCATACTAATGAAAGATGTTGACAATAGAGAAACTGGGTGTGGGTATATGGGAACTCTGTACTATCTTCACGATTGTTCTATAAATCTAAAACTATTCTAAAATAAAAACTTTATTGAAAGAAAGTTTTTCACTCTCAAAGGGAACCCACTCCTGCCGGGAGACACAGAAATGGTCTCACTGAACTAGAAGCTTTGGCTGTTGCCCGGGAACTTTGGACTCTGGTGCCAGGGACCAGCAGATGAGGAATTGCCATCTTGGCAAGGAAAGTACCACGATCAGCAAAAGAAAGGGCATTTCTTTTCCTGTCCGTCTTTTCGATGACGTTTGGGAATTTTGTGCCATAGTTTGAACATCCTGCTCTCTGGGTTCTCTGCTGTCCCAACTTTCCATGTCCAGCAGACCTGATTTGGAAGACACAAGACCTCCAGCCAGATCTCAGGACCCCGCAGAACCAGCTTCACCAACTTTTATATAGGCCGCCGTGTCTTGGGGGCCACTACACTTTTAAAAACTCCGTGTTTCAAATACATTTTCTGGCAAAACAATGTTATCTTTGTAAGATATCCCCAGGATGCCCCTAAGAGCCTGTTTAACAAATAATGGTGGAGTGGAATCGAGAACAGAACTCACCAGGGTGTTAGGTGAGACGCAGTGGAGTTCGGAGTCAGGTGCAAGTTCCAAGCCCAGCTCTGTCACTCACTCACTGTGACCTTGGGCAGGTTGTGTCGTATCTCTGAGCCTCAACTTTCCTATAAATCAAATGGGAATGTACAGCTGTTTCACAATCTCTAAGTATTAAGTGAGATGACAAATCTAGACCGGCACTTAATATCACTTTCTTTTTCCTCCTTAAATTGAATTATATAGTCCCCCTTCCTGCCAGGCGGGCAGAAATCTCCATGTTAGTAATTACTGAGGGCCCCTCCCTTCCTTAAATCACTGACGTTTTCTTGGTGGTAAGAAAACTAAGAGAAGTTTTCCAGTCTTCGCATCCTCATGGACCTGCAAGACCCTTTACGTGCAGGAGCATGTAGGGGTGCTGCCCACCTCCTCATCTGCCATTTTTGGGTTCATTCATTCATTCACTCACTCATCAAAAGTGGTTAACATCCAACTGCATATTGTGGGTCAGACACATTTCTAGGCAGTGTAAGAAGCAGTCAAGGATGGAGTAGAGTGGACCTGGGGGTGCAACGCTGAGCTACCCATCAGCAGCAAAGCACTTATCCCTGCAGCTGCAGGATGAGTGGGCTGTTGACGGCTCACAGCTCTGTCCCTCTCAGGCCCTCTTAAGGGTAGCCTGTGTCCACTGGGTGGTCACTGTGGGTGTACAAATGCCTGGCCCGTTGCATCAACTCTGAAGGGCTGCCCCTTTTCTCCTTCTGAAATTCCACCTTCAAGTAATTTCCTCAAAAGAGTGGATTAGGAATAAATTCTCTCCACCTTGTATTTGAACAACTTCGCTGAACACTTTTCAATGATCCCTCGCGTGTACCATCTGCTTCCAGCCAGGACCTTGGTCAAGGCACTGGGTTCAAAATGATACACCTTCAGAATTCTGAAGATCTTGCTCTACCGCCTTCTAGCATCTGTTTTGGTGATGGTAAGTCTGATGCCAATCCAACTCTTGTGCCTTTGTAGGTATTTTTTCTCTCTGGAAGCCATTAGGCTCTTTTATTAATTCTTGCTATGAAATTTTACAGAGATATGTTATATCAGTTAGGAATGCTTCTAACTGTAAGTAAAAGAACCTCCTCCTCAAAAAATCCAATTAACAGCAGCTTAAGCAGTACACTTAAGAAGTAGATGGTCCCAGGTTAGAGGCACCAATTCAGTGGTAATATTCAGGGTCTTTTCTGTGGGTCCTGCTTTACCAAGATGTAGAAGGAAAGGAGTCTTCTCATTCCTGTGCCTGTCGCCTCATGGTTGGAAGACAGCTTCCACACCACACCCTGCAACTAAGCAGAGGCAAATCGCCTCTCTCTACGAAGCTCGAACCTTACTGTGAAAGAAAAGCCCCACACCCACCCTTTCCCATAACATCTCGACATCTCACTGGCCAGAGCCTGGCCGCATACCGACCCCTGGACACTCGCTACCATCTGAGTGTTTGTGTCGCTACCAATTCCTACGTTGAATCCTAACCCCCAAGATGATTAGGAGGTGATTAGCGATCAGCAGATGGGGGGTGATTAGGTGATAAGAGCGCAGCCCTCACGAACGGGATTAGTGCTCTTACAAAAGGGAGGCACCCCACAGAGCTTCAGAGCTTCTTCCACACATGAGGTCACAGCAACAAGTCAGCCATCTACAACCTGGAAGAGGGCCTTCACCGCAACCCAACCATGCTGCGGCCCTGATCTGGAACTTCCAGCCTCCAGAAGTGTGCAAGATAAATGTTTGTTGTTTATAAGCCACCCAGTCTGTGATATTTCACTATAGTCTGAATACACTAAGACAACACTCATTGGTGAAAGAGAATGTAATTTATTATAGTTGTTAAGACCAATTATATAACTCATTCTCTGGGGTTAGAAGAGGTATACTTTCCTAAAGTCATCAGATGTCTGCCTGCTACCTCGGCCCCCAAATTGGAGACCTGTTAGCAGGAAAGAAAGAGGGAAATTGTTTTGGGGTCAGCTGTAGAAGATGTCTGCTTCCTTTGTCTACATGTGGCCTTTTTACTTTCATGCTTTTAATTTGAAGTCTCATTTTTTCTTTTACCATGGGAAATTTTCCCCCCATTATTACTTTGATAGTTTCTTCCTCTCTGTCTTTTCTATTCTTTCTTTTCAGAATCCTTTAAAATGAATATTGGACTTACTGGATTAATCCATCACATTTATTAACTTTTCTGCTAAATGTCCTGTCTCTCTGTCCATTTTTCATCTTTGTTTTAGATTTCCTTGACATCATCTTCCAACCCTTGTATTTTTTATTTCATTTTACATTTTTACTTTACGTATTATTTTATTTCAGATCTGTTATGTTTTGTTTTTGTTTTTTTTTTTGCGGTACGCGGGCCTCTCACTGTTGTGGCCTCTCCCGCTGCGGAGCACAGGCTCCGGACACACAGGCTCAGTGGCCATGGCGGCTTACGGGCCCAGCCGCTCCGCGGCATGTGGGATCCTCCCGGACCGGGGCACGAACCCGTGTCCCCCGCATCGGCAGGCGGACTCCCAACCGCTGCGCCACCAGGGAAGCCCCTGTTATGTTTATATACATATATATCTCAACTCTTATTCTCTGTTCCTTTTTTAATAACATCATATTCTTATTTTAATGATGCAATATAATCTCAAATCTCTTTGAGGATAATAGAGAGTTTAAAAAAATTCCTTTTCTATTTCTTGAGTTATCTCTGTTTCTTGCAGCGTTATTTTTGCTGATGTTCTTGTTTATTTATCTTTCCCTTTAATGTTGCAGATTTTCCTCAAATGTCTGGTGCATTTAAAGAAGAGGGGATAAAAACGCCTGTTTGGGGGCCTGAGGCTATGTTTGGGGCCTGCTGACCTGAAGGTTTAGCACTCCTTAGGGTGCAGAGGGGCCTTACGCGTCAGCTTCCGCGATGGGATTGCCCCACGTGCCAGAATGAGTGCTTTGTGCTGGGCCAAGAGCACCCTCACCACTGCCCTTGTTCACCCTAGACTTTTATTAAATAAATTGATTTAGAGAAGAACTCTCCATTTTCTTCCCCCTACGTAGTAATGCCTGGCCAACCCCTGTTGGGCCTACAGAGAAAGGGATGTGTGAGTCTGTGTAGGGACTTGACCATTCAGAATAGAGACCTTTAACAAATGCCTATTTTCAGCCCAACTCCTCACTGCTGCCCCCTGGAGGTCTGCAGTTTCCAAGTCTGGAGACTTTCTGGGTACTTCTGTGCCAACTGAACTCTCCTGCTCCCCAGGTTCTTCTCCACTCTGCTCCGTCTCAATAACCAAGAGTCTCCCGTTGCCTTTACATCATCTAGAAATTCATTTAAATTATTTATTCTCTGATGGCTCTCTTCAGTTCCCTTCACTGGTGCATGCTCCTACATTTTAAAATTTCTTCAGTATTGTTTTAATGGGGTCTCAGGAGAAAGGAGAATGCTGAGGCTCAATCTTGACCTGGAAAGCTACTGTGGAGGTTTCTTTTTTGATAGCTTCATTGTTTAAAATTTTTTTACATTTTAAATTGTGGTAAAATACATATAGCGTAAAACTTATCATCTTAACCGTTTTTAAGCGCACAGCGCGATAGTGTTAAGTCCACTAACACTGCTGTGCGCCATCACCACCGTCCTTCTCTAGAGCTCTTTCCATCTTACAAAACTGCAACCCCCTTCCCTCTGCCCACTCCCTGGAAACCACCCTTCTCCTTTCTGTCTCTACACCTGACTAGTCTGAGGACCCAGACAAGTGGAATCCTATAGTACTGGTCTTGTTTAACAGGCTTAACGTTCTCAAGATTCACCCATGTTTTAGCATGTCAGAATTTCCTTCCTTTTTAAGGCCAAATAATATTCCATTTCATGTACATACCACATTCTATTTATCTACTTATCCATCAATGAACACTTGGGTTGCTTCTACATTTTTGGCTATTGTGAAGAATGCTTCTATGAACATGGGTGTACAAATACTGTTGAGTTGTAAAAGGGCTGCTATGCAGGAGATCAACAGCCAATCAACTCCAAGTTAGATGTATTTGTGTGCCAATTTCCCATTGCACTGGGATGAAATCATCACCATCATCACATTGCCATCTATGTAATACTCCAGAGTCTGGAGTTTTACTTGACATACCTCTTCTAGGTCCATTATCATAACTCATGAGGTAGCTAATGCCGATGGCATTATTTCTGCATTACAGTTGAAGAATTTGAGCTACAGAGAGGTTAAGTGACTTGCCTAAGCTGGTAAGAGCTACAACTAAAACTACTGAATAATTCTCTCAGCTTGAAAGACATTGTTGGATTGTTGTATTTGCATAGACTCTGCTGTGGGTTGACTATGTAGACACAGCCATGGAATGATGATCTCTAATCTAGTAAATTTAATGCAACTTTTCCTAACTGATGAGACAGGTTGACATCGTAAATTTCATGTGAAAAAAAGAAATCTATCTGAAGCTCTGCCAGCTAAGACAGAATATCAGATATAATTTAACTATTAAAATTATAGAGATTCATTTCTCTTTATTTTTTACGGAGAGGAATAAGGTAAACGCTCTTGGGTTGTTGGCGTTATGTCTCCCATTTGTATATTCCTTCTAAACATGAACATTATGTTGTTTATTCATCTGTTAATGACAGCTGATTATCAAACCATAAATATACATGTTGGATCTAATGGTTTGTGAATGTTAAGCATCAGACAGAAACATTTGTGGATATTTAGAGAACTCTACGTCTTCATCCCAATCACTACCTAGCTTGTCAGTTTTCTGTAGAATTATCTGATTCTTTGTGCTGTCAGCCAAATCATGTGTTAGGCAGAAAGCAGATTTTTTTTCCCCATTATTGCTATTTTTTTTTCTTCCTGTCAGTAAACAGATTAAAAAAAGAAAGAAACATAACTCTCTTGTGTAATCTAGGCTACAGATGTCACATTTTTTTCTATTTCTTTTGGAAAACAGCAAATGTGATTTCTTAAGGCTTTTCATTTTCAAATCATTTCAGGGACATTAGCAAATACATATGCAGTCAGTATTTTTGGACCATATATTCAAGAAAAATAACAGATAAGAAGATGCTAAAGTTCAAATTAAGGAGCCTTCATCCTTCAGCCCTAAAGTCCCACGGTACTTATTTAAAATTAAAAAATATTTAGCCACTAGCAGTTTGCTCCTTGAAGGCCAGGATACATTCATTTATTTTCTAAGCAGAACCAGAGTAGCCTGGTGTTTAAGCTCTGACAGTATGAGAATACGTGCTGGAGAAAGACACACCGTTCCCCAGGGTACAACCAGGAGCCTCTGAGAACTTTCCTTACAATGTCTTCATTCTTCCATTCACCCAGCAAACAGTGAAAAGCACCTACTAGTGCCAGGCCTGCACTCAGCCCCGGAGAAATAGAAATGTCTGTGCTGGAGGTGCTCAAGGCTGGTAGGATGGAAGGCAGCATGGCAGAGCAGAAAGGGCTTGGTCAGAATCCTGTACTTACCTGCAAAGAGTGTGGCCTTAACCTCCCCAAGCCCTTCTGTGGCAGGGATGAAAATACACACCCCAAGGAGCTGGGAGATTAACTGGTTTACCCACAGCTGGCTCAAGGCACAGAGCTGCAGCCCTCAAGACACTCCTCATTTATTTCCATTTCTTTTACTCCCCTTGATGCCTTCCAATGGAATTTCTATTCCACACACTCTACCAACAATGCTTTCTTATCTTCCTCCATTTTTGCTACTGCACTGGACCCTACTGACCCTCAAAGTCTTGCCTTTTCTCCCATCAACACTGTCCTGTTCTCTTCTCTCTCTGACCTCTTCTTTTCTGGAGCCCTTGCACTTTCTTTCTCTTCACTTTCTCAAATACTGGATTTTCACAAAGTCTCTGCTCATTTATCCCTTCATAATAGTGCTCTTTTAGCATCAATCATCTCTTCAAATCCTTCCTTCCTTAGGCATCACTAATGTCCATGTTCCTGGCTTCCATCATCCTCCTCACTCTGATGACCCCTAAAGTGACTTCTCCTGTTATTTTCACATTCAAACCTGTAGCTTGAATTTTCAACCGAATAGCCAACTTGGATGTTCACCTTCAACTCAAAAATCTCTAATGTTATATATATCACCTTTCACCCAAACTCCCCTACTAGAATTTTCTTTTTTTTCTGTCATTAGCACCGTTTTCTCAATTATCTACAAAGGAAAAATTAGACTCAAATCTAATTTTTTCTTTTCTTTAACTGCTTTTTCATTTACTTATACCATTTTTATTATCTCCTCTTTCAAAACATTTCTGAGCAGAAAAGCATTAGATGAAGTCACAAAAAACAACAGCAATTTTAATTTTAAAATTTGTTTATATATATATTTATATCTTTATTGGAGTATAATTGCTTTACAACATTGTGTTAGTTTCTGCTATATGACAAAGTGAATCAGCTATATGCATACATATGTCCCCATATCCCCTCCCTCTTGTGTCTCCCTCCCATCCTCCCTATCCCACCCCTCTAAGTGGTCACAAAGCACCGAGCTGATCTCCCTGTGCTACGTGGCTGCTTCCCACTAGCTATCTATTTTACGTTTGGTAGTGTATATATGTCCATGCCACCCTCTCACCTCGTCCCAGCTCACCCTTCCCGCCCCACCCCCGCTGTGTCCTCAACAGCAATTTTTAAAACCTGTAAATAAATAAACCCATAAACTTATAAAGCAGCATATATAGTAGGATCCCAATTTTGTTATAGTTGTATTATTTATGCCTTTCTCTCTCATCTGCCAATCAAATCTATCTACAAATTTGCATAAAAATGGACTGAAAGAATGATCAGAAAATGTTGATGGTTAGGTGTTCCTCAGTAATGGGATTGTGAGTGAATTTTACTTTCTTTTTTATGTTTCATTTCCCTTTTTATTTTTATTTTTTGGACTTATGATGCCCAGAATAGGATTAATTATAAGCCTTAGTTTATGATCCACACTCATAATTTGTCCCTCTTATTTACCCTTTTGTTTAATTCTTTGATGACTGCAGTCAGCATCTATGCCCACCATCTAATAACCCAAGCTCCTGAACAATAACATAAGCTTACATTTCCTGTGTGCTAGACCCCACCTCCAACATCTCCTGGGTCCTACCAGCAAGGCCTAAGGGGTCCCAGTGGTCCACATCCTGTCCAACACTTAGGATGTCGGGTTTCTTAATTTTTGCCAATCGATTGGGAATAAAATAGCATTACTGTGGTCTTGGTTTGCACTTCTTTAGTACTAACAAAATTGAATATCTTTTTTTATATTTACAGGTTATAGATATTTTTTCCTCCTCTGTGAATTTATGGGCTTATGGCCTTTCCATTTTTCAAATAGGTTGTTTGTTTTTGTTATATTGATTTGTAGGAATAAGATAAGGATGCCCACTAATGCCACTGCTATTCAATACTGTCCTAGAGGTCCTTGTCAAAGAATAATAAAGACATGAAAAATAAAGACAATAGGACTGGAAAGGAAGAAATATATGACTATCATTATCTGTAGATAATATTAGTGAGTACATAGAAAACCCCAAATAATCTACACATTTTCAGAATTAAAGGTGATTTCAGCAAGGTGGCTGAATATGAAATCAAAAGACAAATGCCAGTGGCATTTCTCTATACGCCAGCAGTAAAGTTAGAAAATGTAATATTAAGAAAGTCATCATGGACTTCCCTGGTGGTGCAGCGGTTAGGAATCTGCCTGCCAGTGCAGGGGACACGGGTTCGAGCCCTGGTCCGGGAGGATCCCACATGCCGCGGAGCAGCTGAGCCCCTGCGCCACAACTGCTGAGCCTGCGCTCTAGAGCCCTCATGCTACAACTACTTAAGCCCGCAACAAGGGAAGCAGCCACCGCAATGAGCAGCCCGTGCACCACAACGAAGAGTGGCCCCCGCTCACCGCAACTAGAGAAAAGCCTGCGTGCAGCAACGAAGACCCAATGCAGCCAAAATTAAATAAATAAATAAATATATTAAAAAAAAAAAAAAAAAAAAGAAGGTCATCATTATAAGAGCAAAACAATACTGTACAATACCTACAGTTAAGCAAAATAAAAAGATGCAAGACAAAATCTTAAAAATATGAAATTCCTCAATGAGACACATTTAGAAGACCTAAATAAATTGAGAGAAATTTGATGTGCCTGGATAGGATTTTAACCCGCTCCCCCTCTCCTATCTGGAATACTCCTCCCACTCATTAGCCTGTGAAATTACCCACCACTATAAAAACTGACAGGGCTTCCCTGGTGGCACAGTGGTTGCGCGTCCGCCTGCTGATGCAGGGGAACCGGGTTTGTGCCCCGGTCCGGGAGGATCCCACGTGCCGCGGAGCGGCTGGGCCCGTGAGCCATGAACGGGAGAGGCCACAGCAGAGGGAGGCCCGCATACCACCAAAAAAAAAAAAACAACAACAACAAAAAAACTGACAACACCATGCCCTGGTGCCTTTCTCACCTTCTGAGATGGCCCACACTCTGTCTGTGGAGTGTGTTTCTCTCTAAATGAATCCACTTCTTACCTATCACTTTGTCTCTCACTGAATTCTTTCTGCGATGAGACATCAAGAACCTGAGCTTCGTTAAGTCCTGAAACCAGATGTGTGATCTCCACTGGAAGACTGTGGGTTTTGGCTGGGTTCAAGTCCCAGCTGCATGGGTTCAAGTCCCAATCTGAGGTGCACTGTTTCAGTATGATTAAATACAATATCAATCATCCTTACACAATGAGACAGAACACATGTGCAGAGATGCAAAGGTATAAGATTAAAGGAAGAAATCTATGTCTTAGTGTGAGTTTTCCTGGAAGCAGAGCCTGAGACAAGGATGTGGGTACAAGTAGTTTATTTGGGATGAGATCCCAGGAAGTAGGAGTGCAGGAGCAGGGAGAATGAGACAGGGAAGAAGGAAAAGCAAAGGGGGCACTTCATCACATAACAGTGGGCAGCAGGGGCAGGTTTCAACTGGGATCTTCTGAGAAGAGTATGGAATGGCTCCAGAATTGTCCCCTGACTGCGGGACAGGAGATGGAGTCTCCGGGATGGAAGGTGGAAAGATGGACAGCGGGTGAGAAGAGTTGGCTCTCACACAGACCTGCCTACACTAGTCGGGGCTGAAATCAGGGGTGGTCCAGGGGGTGTGACCTAGGGTACCAGAGGAGTCCACTACAGACTGATTCAATTTGGTTGAAAGAAATAGTTTACACATACATAAAGACATGCATGAGACGCTCTCTTCACTGTGATCAGATTAACTGATGCCCTCTATTCCCTTGATGAAACACGGTCCATGTTTGCGTAGAACGCCTGGACTAGTAGTTTACTCTCTAGAGCCCTCGTTCTCAAATGTTAGGGAACACCAGAATCACCCGGAGTGTTTGTTAAGCCATAGATTTCTGGGCTCCACCCCAAGAGTTTCTAATTCAATAGGTCTGGGCTGCATTGGAGAATCTGCACGTCTAGGAAATTTACAGGTGATGCTGACGTTGGTGGTCTAGAGATCACTCAGGTAGAACATCTGTGCATTTCCCCCACCATCTGGGTTGTGTGATTACCCAGAGTCTATTGTGTTAGTTCCCAAACCTGTTTATGTCAGTTGTACTTGTTACTGCAACCACATGATTTAATTAAGTGTCAAATGAACAGATGAAATGTGAGGGGGCAGAGAAAAATACATGTGTCTGTAAAATACGAGTTGAATGCTATTGAAAAGGTTCAACATAGATGAGTCATTGAAAAATTACTACAGAATTAGGAGTGGTCAAGACAATGGTTAAAGAATCAAAAATTGAAAATAGGATATTATTCAAAAGACTATTTACAAATATCTTTTAGTTCTTGCTTCATTATAAAGTATCTCAAAATAAAAATGTATGCCAACATATTAACAGTGTGATCTATGTAAAAAGTACATCTGGAATGCCCTTGAGTACTTTACACTCAAAGAGGTCTTGCACCTATATTAGAATATTGTCAAATACATATAAATTTGTTTTAATTTATATATAGAGTTTAAGGTACTTAAGAATTTTTTTCTGATTCCCTGCTTGCACTATTTTGATCAACTGACCTACCCTGATCCTACTGAATGGGAGAACTTCCACGGCCTCCACTGTGAATCTTTCTGTCCTAAAGCAGCTTTTTCCCCCAGTCATGAAGCTGGAAACTAGAAATTCCAATGAGGATTCCTCAATGTCCTAAATAGTATTTCGTTATTTAAAATGTCAATTTAGTGTTTTATATTGGCAGCAATGTATAAAATGTACAATTTTGTGCAATCTATTTGAATCGTTACCCTACCCCCAAGTACACACAGAATAAAATCTAAACACTTGGTGTGTCATTCAGGGCTCTCTCTGACCTGATCAACATCTGTCTCTCATAAATAGTATTTCGTTATTTAAAATGTCAATTTAGTGTTTTATATTGGCAGCAATGTATAAAATGTACAATTTTGTGCAATCTATTTGAATCGTTACCCTACCCCCAAGTACACACAGAATAAAATCTAAACACTTGGTGTGTCATTCAGGGCTCTCTCTGACCTGATGTCTCTCACTCCCTGTCACTTCATTCTTCTCCCCTTCAATCCCTTGAATCACACATGAACTACATTTCCTAATTATGCAATATGTTCCTCTTTTATGAGCTCTTTCCTCTGATTATCCATCTAGAGACTCCTATTTATCCTTTAAAGCCCAGCCCAAATGTCCCATTCCTGGGAATCCTTTCCCAACTCCCTCCTTTATTCTAATAGCCCTTTGTGCATGGTCTTTGATAGTTCTTGTCAGATTGCTTTGGATTTTTTTGCTTTGGTTTCAGTGGAACCCTTAGAATCTTAGCTTTCAAAGTCTAGGACATTTATGATCTTTTACCACTTTTTACCTTACCACTTTACCATAGGTTTGTTCCAGTTCTAACACTTGGAATGCGCTCAGTGACATTGTTGAAAATTATGAATGAATGAATGGACACTTAGCTTTATACCACTTTACCATAGGTTTGTTCCAGTTCTAACACTTGGAATGCGCTCAGTGACATTGTTGAAAATTATGAATGAATGAATGGTCGCTTAGCTTTTTTTTAATTTTTTAAATTTTTGGCTGCGTTGGGTCTTCGTTGCTGCGCGTAGGCTTTTCTCTAGTCGCAGCAACCGGGGACTACTCTTCTTTGTGGTGCGCGGGATTCTCATTGCGGTGGCTTCTCTTTGTTGCAGAGCATGCGCTCGAGGCGTGAGGCCTTCAGTAGTTGTGGCGCACGGGCTCAGTAGTTGCGGCTCGTGGGCTCTGGAGCGCAGGCTCAGTAGTTGTGGCGCACGGGCTTAGTTGCTCCGTGGCATGTGGGATCTTCCCGGACCAGGGCTCGAACCCATGTCCCCTGCATTGGCAGGCAGATTCTCAACCACTGCGCCACCATGGAAGTCCGACACTTATCTTTTTGATACTTCTTACTCAACCACTTGTAGACATAAAGACCCACTGTAAATTTACATAAATGTAATATATATTGTCTTGAATCACATCACTCTCTTAATGCTTAGAATTCTTCTTGTATTCATAAGTAATACATCCTTGTTCTAAAAACTGTTTTAAAAATAGAGGAGTGAAAACTCAAATTGTTGAAGAGATAGTTTTACTAAATATGATAGCTTCAGCATTTTACAGATTCATCAGTGAAACTTCTGAACCGAGACAACATGTGCTCCTCAGTTTCCTCAGCTGTAAAATGGGGCAATAATAGAACTGGCATCTCAGGGTTATGGGGAGGTTAGAGAGATCATTTATGTAAAGTATCTGAACACAGCAGCAATCCAAGAAATGAACTGATTACACTTTTCTTAAATTGAGTTTAAAAATACTTAGAAACTGTATAGCCGTACAGAATAAGGCCAACCATACACATAACCTAATATCCAGGAATCCCACCCCTAGGTATTTACCAAGTAGAAAAGCTCACACAGGTGCATCCAAAGACAGGACAAGAGTATTGACAGCATCTGTGCTCATCAGAGTCCCAAACTGGAAACAATCCAAATGTCATCATTAGAATATACATAAATGCATTGTGTTACATTCACACAATAGAATGCTACAACAAGAAGAACACTGAACTACAACCAGAAAAACACGGTTGAATCTCATCAGCACAACATCAGGGAAAGAAATCAGATGCAAAAGAGCATGCTCAGTATATCCAATTGATATAAACTTGGATTACGTTCTCACATTAAGAGGTGTTCGAGTTGTGAATGTGTTAGCTATTTAAATAATTTAAAACAAATAAACAACAACAAACTACCCCTTGGTGGTAGAAATTGTGAGCAGTCATCCGTAGGGGGCAGACACTGGGAGGGAGCTGAAGGGGCTCTGGGATGCTGTGATGGTCTAGATCTTGAACCAGGTGGTGATCTGGGTGTGCTCACTTTGTAAAACTTCATAAAGCTATTTATGACCTGTGCATTTTCTGTATGATGTCACACTTCAACAAGAAGTTTAATTAAAAAGACAGAACTTGCTGGGTGATGGGAAGGATGGATTTGACAACTGGAAGGATGGATTTGACAAACACAGTGACTAGGAATTCACGATGTTTGAATACGTAGCAGAGATGCAGGGAAGCAGTTAAGGGAACCATCAAGAACATATCCTCAAGTCTCTACATGAATCTAGGGATGAAAAGCAAAACCTCTGACAGTCATGACTTGTTTTCTTTTCTGGATGACACAGAAAAAATGCTTGTCACCAGATGAGACAGGAAAGCAGCCATCTGGAAAAATAAATAATAACCTAAACTTCACACTGTACATCAGGATAAATTCTAAATGAATCAAAGATTTATAAGCAAAGTAGAAAACCGTAAGTTTACTACAAGAGAAATAAGAATTCCTTTTTAATTCTGGAGTGGAGATGTCCTTTCTAACTGTGACAAAAGCAAGAAAACACTGATAAATTTGACAACACAATAGTAAAAGTCTCTTGTATGGCAAAACAACCACATCACACACACAAAAGAAAGCAAACAAAAACTTGAAAAGCAAAGCCAAAAGACAAATGAAAACCGAACAGATAAATCATAATCCATACCACGGTAAGAGGACTAATCCTCCGCATATGTAAAGAGCTCCTAAAAATTGGTAAGGAAAAAAAAAAACCCAAACCCAAACCTCAATAGAAAAATAGGCCAAATGATACTTATAAATAGGAAAGGAAATACAGATTGTTCTTCAACATATGAAAAGATGCTTACCCTCTCTCAAAATAAGAGAAGGGCAAATAAAAATGGAGATGCTATTTTTCATTTATTAGATTGGAAGAAAAACATGTTTGATAACACTCTGTTGGTGAAGTTGTGGGCGAACACGTATGTTTATATGTTGCTGTTGGGTGTGTAAATTGGTGCAGCCCTTCTGGAAGGCTATTTGGCAATATCTATCAAACATATATCCCTTTGACCCTGAATTCCAGTTCCGGGAATTTGTACTGTAGCTCACATGTAAAATGACGTATGTACCAGGTTATTCACTGCAGCACTGTAATCAGGAAAGCCTGGAGAAAATCCAAGTCCATCAACAGATGGCTGGTTAAATGGATGATGCATCCACACAATCTCTATTTAGACAAAGAAAAATCTCCAAGACACACCATTATGCAAAAAAAGCAAGGGAGAACCGTGTACATGATATACTACTTTTATGTAAAGGTGTGTATGGCAGGTGGGGGCAATAGAAGAATCTATATTTGTATTTGCTTGATTTGTGTAAAGAAGCTTGGAGAAATACATTAAGAATCTCAAAACAAGTTATTCGTGTATAGAGATGGAAGTGGGTACAGACTGAGTGGGGAGCAGACTTTTTCCTGATTACCTTCTCACATTAAAAGGTGTTCGATGTTTGTGAATGTGTTAGCTATTTAAATAATTTAAAACAAATTAGGTATCACATCTTAGCCTGCACTGGTAGAGTTTTGGGTAGAATGCCCTCCCTCCTCCTTCAGCTGGTGATTTGGCAAAGGGAGATCACAGAGAATTTACGTCCTTGTGTGGTTTGAGTCTTTCCATTAATAGAAGAGCAAATAGAAGTCATGTACTAATCCAGGACTCATGTTTTCTTACAATGGTTTTCAGTGAAACAAAGGGATTTAAATGTGTGGTCCAACCTACTTTTGAGACTCATCTTAAACTGAGTTTTGGAAGTCCAGAACTGAGGAAGCAGAACCGCAGGAAGGGGTTTGGATCACTCACTTGTAGCTTCAAAGGCAGAGACAAAGGAGAGGTGGCAAGCAGCAGGGTTTGGCAAAAAGTGCAGCACACGCCAATTTTACCCAATTACCTGGATCTTTCTAACACAAAGAGCCTGCAGGTAAAAATAATTCTGGACAAGTAACATCATTCCTTATTTTATTTTGTGCAACTCAGAGAAGTATGACTCAAATCCACAGCACATCCGTGTCGAAATTCCACAGACCCTCTCTTAAGGGGAAGGAATGTCATGCTTAATCATGCAACGCATACTTCCTGAGTGAATAACTGAGTGAACAAGGCTTTGTGTCTCTATCTTTTGGGAAGAACTTGCACCACGCAGCCCGCAGAGTAAAAAGGAAATTAAGATGCATGTGGCTGGCGGACCTACTTGATGAGTGGCTCTCCTTTAATTAAAGAGAACGTGAGGTGAAGTCGTTGTCTGCAAGTTACAGACTTTAGAAATTGTCTCAATAAAGGAGAACTTCATTTGGCCTTAGGTAAAAGCCAATCAATAAATTAGTTGGCTGAGGGCAGAGACGTGAAGAGAGAGAGAATAAGGGTCAGGCGAGGGATCTGTGTAAAAACAGGGTGGCAGGCGAAGAATCAAGGGCGGGGGGAGGGGGGGCGGCGGCGAGGCACCAAGCAATCTACAAAAGGTAACAAAACAAAAGGAGAGGAAGAGCTGCTCCATCCCCAGTGTGCAGTTCCCTGTGACAGATGAACTAGCTGATCTTCGTTAGCGGTGCTTAGCCTTGGGAGAGGGGACAGGGTGGAAAGGGGGCCCACTGTCACAGCACCCGTCATCCATTTCCCACACGTAATTGTTTCCATTAGGATAGAGGGGGGAGCCACCAGGAAGTCACCGTCTTCGAGGAGATGTCCCGGGCCCTGTAATTCTGCTCTGAGCAGTTGCTGATGAAGCTATGCGGCTCTGAGAGGTGTCCTGGCCAAGCCCGGGACCTCTCCGCGCAGGCCGCGCGCTGAGGGCTGTGTTCCATTACCCGGAGGCGGGCGGAGCAGGTGCCGGCGAGGGCTCCCCGCTGGCCTTGTAAAGCCTGAGTCATGGTGACAGAATTCTTTCCATCATCGTTTATGCCGCACCTTCCCGGCTGCATTACTGTCATTTAGCATCCTTCAGTCATCCACAAAGCACTTCCCTGCCGTCTGTTGGTTATTTCTCACTCTCCTGAGGTTCGCCGTTCCCAGCCGCTGTCTTGAGGAGAGGAGAGGACAGGAGAGGAGAGAGATGGAAGGACTCCGTGCCTGGCTGCTGCCCTCCCGAGGCCTCCTGTGCAGGTTGGGAGCCTGGCTTCCCTCCGAACCGCCCTCCTGCCTTTGGAGGTGGCACCTGTCAGGTGAGTGCCGCAGGGCTGGAAATACAGGGCCTGGCATCTGGCCCTCTCTCCCCACTGTTCCATTTTACGACCGTGGGCAAATCTTTCAGGCGCTTTTGTGTACCCTGAGCTATAAAATGAGCAAATTTTGGTGGCCCCCCTTTTCCCCCGCGGCGATGTCAGGCCAGATCTTTTGTTTTCCCCACCGAAATAAACTGGAGAGACCAAATATGGTAAATCAAGAAGACTTCACCGCGCTCTGAAGAAGGACTCATTGCTATGCTCGCCTGCTCACCTGCACCCTTGCTGAAAGGCGCCTCTGGGAAGGGGTCCCCACCCCCGGGAAGGGGTCCCCACCCCCTTCCCCACTCGCCAACGGCCCCAACTCGGCAAAGTCAAAATGGGTCCCCAGAGTGGCCTGCGGCCCACCACGGGTTTGCCCCTCCCATCTCCTACAGCACGGCCCCCGACCCCCATTCCTGCCCCCGCCCCGCCCTCTCCTGTCCCAGCCACAGCCAGCTCCTTGCGCTTCCCATACGCGCCTGTATGACCCCTCCTTGCAGACACCTGCAGCTGTGCCTCTGACTCAGCACTTGCTGGCTCCCAAAGCTGCGTGCTCCCTCACCTCCTGGGGTCGGCTCAGATGTCACCCTCTCTGGGAGGGCCTCCCTGGCCATCCTTGGCACCCCTGCCTTATTTCCTCCACAGCACTTACACCAGCTGACATGCTCGGCACCCTACCTATGGGTTCGCTTGTGTCTGTCTCCGCAGACCAGGCTGTGAGCCCCTTGAGGGCAAGGATTTTGCTGCTTTCTCCCCTTCATCTTCAGTACCTTCACTGGTGCCTAGCACGTGGTAGACAATTAACGTTTACTGAATAAGTGAATATAGCTTGACGATAGCAATTAATCATAATCATCATAATAAACTAGTAATAAACATTTGTATTACAATCTGCAAAATGCACAGCCCCATAGTATTCATGTATTTTCATGTATTGCAGGCACATTTCTTAGTCACAAATTTGAATGTGCAAATATGATCACTTTCCGTATACTGGGAGTTCACTTGTTTCCAAACCCCAATTCCAACTGCGGACAGAACATTCCATCTTGCCAATACAAGGGAACTCAGCATATTCACCCGCCCCCTTCCACCTCCATGGCTGGCTCCAGGGCACCAGCCTCTGGCCTGCTGCATCCTCTCAGGCTGGGCTGGGTCGGGAAGTGGCAGTCTCCTGAGGTGCCTCACCCTCACCTGGCTCTCCTGGGGTGCTCGTTCTGGGAAGGTCCACGTCTCCCTGCCTGTGCCAGGCTGGGGAGCCCACAGGCAGCCTCGCCCGGGAGCCCCTCGCCAGGCCCCAGGCCATCTTTTCCCCTCCACTCAGGCATGAGATGACTTTGCCGTCTCCTCCGATGCCCTGAGGAAGCACAGGCTGGTCCCCCGTGCCTACAGTTTCCATAGTCATTACTCTCCTCTGATTCTCTTTAAGGTTCTTTCCTCTCAGAGTTCGAACGGGGAATAATGTTGGGTCTTCTGACCCGTCAGGCGCATCTCAGATGCCAGCCTGGGTGTTGGGAGAGGAGAGGGCCCCTCCCTGGTGTTTGGACCCCAGCCTCCTCTCCCGGTTCCTCTAGCCTTTTCCTCAGCCTCTTGGAGTGGCAGGAGAACCACACTGCCGGTGGCATGTTCTTCCCTCCACTGTGGTTCACACCCTATTTACCAGGTTTCAGTTTTGATGGGCCAGCCAAGTTTTTAGAAATCCCCAAAGTCATTTCTCTCTTCAGCACCTGCCGCTTGCAAGCCAAAGGCAAGGCTGGCTGTCAAACCCTGGCTAGGCGTGGACTTTTGAAAGTCTGTTGGAAACTCAAAGGGAAAGCACAGCAACCATCCAGAAGGAAAGGTATGTTGAATAATATTTCAAAATTGTATCTGCATGCAAATGCATTGCTGAAATACAGTTTACCCAAACATTTCTACCTGCCTACATAAGAGCATGTGACTGTATAGTCAGTCTTACTGTAGAGACAAAACAGAGCCTTCCCAGGGAGGAAGGGCACTGCCATCCTGAAACCCATCATTTGGTTCCAAAACTTGGGTTTTTTCTATGTCAACATTGCCTCTTTGGGCTCAAACTTGGCTCTATGTTAAATATCTGATGACCTGTTGCTCTCATTAGCCTAGAGACCATATCTGATTGAATTCCGTGTCTTAAATTTAACAGACCTGTTAGATGTGGATTGAATACAAATTTCCACTCCTCAAAGGCAGCTACCCTTGGGGGGCTTATTATAGAAATCACCCCTTTTCTGGTGTTTGCTCCTCTTTTCCATCTCTCTGTAGTGTATCTTTTTTTTTTTTAACATCTTTATTGGAGTATAACTGTTTTACAATAGTGTGTTAGTTTCTCCTTTACAACAAAGTGAATCAGTTATACATATACATATGTTCCCTGTAGTGTATCTTAATGGATAATTTTGGGGGGTATATTTTCTTGCCCAATGCCAGATTAATAGGTGCTTTATAATATTTTCAAGTAATAAGTCTCATTAATTTTTCTCTTTAATAAATGCAAAACAGAAAATAAAATTATTGTTGCAGCGCTTCCCTGGTGGCGCAGTGGTTGAGAGTCCGCCTGCCGATGCAGGGGACACGGGTTCGTGCCCCAGACTGGGAAGATCCCACATGCCGCGGAGCGGCTGGGCCCGTGAGCCATGGCCACTGAGCATGCGCGTCCGGAGCCTGTGCTCCGCAACGGGAGAGGCCACAACAGTGAGAGGCCCACATACCGCAAAAAAAAAAAAAAAAAAAAAAAAATTATTGTTGCAAACAAATATTTTACAGACAAAAATCAAACACAGCAAACACAGCATCAGATTGACATATATACACTACCATGTGTAAAATAGCTAGCTAGTGGGAACCTGCTGTATAGTGCAGGGAGCTCAGCTTGGTGCTCTGTAGTGACCTAGAGGGGTGGGATGGGGGTGGGGTGGAAAGGAGGTCCAAGAGGGAGAGGATATCTGTAGACGTGTAGCT
>NC_041233.1:77635621-77641144 GCF_002837175.3 Physeter macrocephalus
GGCCCGTGAGCCATGGCCGCTGAGCCTGCGCGTCCGGAGCCTGTGCTCCGCAACGGGAGAGGCCACAACAGTGAGGGGCCCGCATACAGCAAAAAAAAAAAAAAAGATGTTAATTGTGATCTCTGGGGCAACCCCTAAGAAAATAACTACATTTTAAAAAAAGCAGAAGAGGGCTTCCCTGGTGGCGCAGTGGTTGGGAGTCCGCCTGCCAATGCAGGGGATGCGGGTTTGTGCCCCGGTCCGGGAGGATCGCATGTGCCACGGAGCGGCTGGGCCCGTGAGCCATGGCCGCTGGGCTTGCGCTTCCACAGCCTGTGCTCCGCAACAGGAGAGGCCACGGCAGTGAGAGGCCCGCGTACCACAAAAAAAAAAAAAAAAAAAGCAGAAGAGATGACAATGGAATTAAAATGGTACATGAGAAAATAACACAAAAAGGCAGTAATGAAGGAATAGAGGGGAAAAAAAGACATACGATATATAAAGCAAATAGAAAAATGGCACATATAAATCTTATCAGTAATCATAAAATGTAAACGGATTAAAACTTCAATTAAAAGGCAGATATAGTAAAATAGATTTAAAAAATGATTCAATTATATGCTGTCCATAAAAGATGTTTTATTTATTTTTTGTTTTTAAAAAAATATTTATTTGTTTATTATTTATTTATTTATTTTGGCTGCACTGGGTCTTAGTTGCAGCACGAGGACTCTTAGTTGTGGCATGTGGACTCTTAGTTGCGGCATGCAAAGTCTTAGTTACAGCATGCATGCAGGATCTAGTTCCTCGACTAGGGATTTATTTGTTTATTATTTATTTATTTATTTTGGCTGCACTGGGTCTTAGTTGCAGCACGAGGACTCTTAGTTGTGGCATGTGGACTCTTAGTTGCGGCATGCAAAGTCTTAGTTACAGCATGCATGCAGGATCTAGTTCCTCGACTAGGGATTGAACCCGGTCCCCCTGCATTGGGAGCGAGGAATCTTACCCACTGGACCACCAGGGAAGTTCCGAGATGGGTTTTAGATTCAAATACAAAAATAGTTGAAAATCAAGGAACAGAAAAGATAGACCATGCAAATATTAATCAAAAAAGATATATACACTACCATGTGTAAAATAGCTAGCTAGTGGGAACCTGCTGTATAGTGCAGGGAGCTCAGCTTGGTGCTCTGTAGTGACCTAGAGGGGTGGGATGGGGGTGGGGTGGGAGGGAGGTCCAAGAGGGAGGGGATGTATGTACACATACAGCTGATTCACTTTGTTGTACGGCAGAAACTAACACAACATTGTAAAGCAACTATACTTCAATAAAAAGAAACACTGTAGAAAAAAATATAAATGTTTATTTTCCTGGTTTTCTCTGTATCTCTCCCCCTCCTTCTTTAGTCATTCAATCATTTTGAATTCATTCATTGAACAAGTATTTATTGAGCAGCTATTATGTCCCAGGGGCTGCCCAGGCACCTGCTGGGTGCTGGGACACAGTTTTCTGGTAATACAGTGTCTGCCCTCAAGGAGCCAGTGATGGAGGAGGAGGCTGGGGGTATGGGAGGCTTCCCCAAGGAGAAGACCCTCGAGGTGGGCTTTGAGGAGATGATCAGGTGAGAGAGGGCTAAGGGTGAGAACCTTGCTCCAATTTCCAAACACACTCCTTTCCCTGCTGTTACCAGTCCCCAGGTTTTGTGTGATTCCATGTGGTTTTGCTACTCCATGCTTATACCTTCTGTATCATCCTTTCGAAAAACTCTCCTCAAATAAAATAATTAAAATCTGCCCTTTGTTTCCTGCCAAGCCCCTGACCGATACAATGGCTTGGGAAGTTGTTTGATTGCTTTGTCTAGGCTACGAGCCAAGATCCAACTGTGTGTTTGTGTCCGTGTGAGGCGAGGGATTGGGGTGTGTTCCCTGGGCTCTCTCAGGTGGAACTGGATAGAACAGAATGCTGGAGAAGACCCCAGGGGTGAGAAGCAGAGAGGAGGAGGAGAGGGTCCCCAAGGGTGGGTGGAGGTGGGCTGAGAGCCTGAGTCAAGGGCCAGTGCCTGATGAGGAGCTGCAGGTGGCCTGAAGAGAAAATGAGCCATTTCCAGCCCTGAACAGGGTGTAGACATTTGTGTCATTCTTCTGAGCCCTCTGTGCAAACTTGACTAATGGTACAACTGTTTGATGATGGGATCTTGCACCCTTCTATCCAAGAAAACATAGTAGTGGGATTTTTTTTCTAAAAGACCAGAATAATTGGAGACAACCAAATGTTCAACAACTGGGGACAGGTTTAGTTTGTTTAGTGAAATATTATTTAGGCCCTACAGATGATAGTTATGAAGATAACAGGAAAACATGGAAAATGTTTCAGTATGTGTTAAAAAAATGAAAAAAATGGTCTGTTCACTATGTAAAAATATGTAAAAAATAAAAATACTTTGCAATTAGGGTGATTGTATTCATTAAGGTAATACAGGTAGTCATAAAAGAGAAACTCTGAAATCTCAGTGGCTTAATGCACTAGAAGTGAATCTTCACTCACAGCAAGTTCAATACAAGTACTCAGAGCCCAGGGCTCCTTCCATCTCATGGCTCTGTGATGACACAGTAAGGAGGTGGCTGTCTGCAAGCTAAGAAGAGAGTCCTCAGGAGAAATCAACTTGCTGATACCTTGATCTTATACTTCTAGCCTCCAGAATTGTGAGAAAATAAATTTGTGTTTTTTTAAACCAGCCAGTCTGTGGTATTTTGTTACAACAGCTTGAGCAGACTAATACATGACCCCTCTCCCCACCAACTTCTTAGCAAGACTCTTTGTCCCTTTAAAGCTCAGGTAGGATGCCACTCCCTCTGGGAATCCCATCCCTACCCCAAGCTTCACTGAACATCTCTCCCTTGGACTTTCCCAGTGTTCTGATGTTACTCTGCCCACATTGCTTATGAAACCTTATGGAGAAGGTGAGCTCCACAACAGGAGGGACCATATCTGTATCTCCACGCACCTGGCATGGCGTCTTTGTCACACAGTGAATACTCAATAAACAAATGGCTAGCAAATGAATGAAGGAACAAATATTTCTAAACTAACAACAGTAGGACAAGTAGATGATCATCTTAACTGATTTAAGGCTGGCCAGTGGCAGTCTTTGAGCTGCGTGGCAAAGAGTCAGAGAGGTTTCTGTCCAAAAGCTGTCTGGAAAGACTTTATTTATGCTTGACTATGCTGAGCTTAATAATACAAAAGGGCTATTATGAATATGTTGAATGAGAAATAGAGTCCCTCTCCTTAGCATGGTGGCTCATCTGGGATAAGCTCAGAGGCTTGCAGGATTTGGAAATCTAATTGTTTTTCTGTAATTTTTTTTTTTTTTTTTTTTTTTTGCGGTCCGCGGGCCTCTCACTGACACGGTCTCTCCCGTTGCGGAGCACAGGCTCCGGACGCGCAGCCTCAGCGGCCATGGCCCACAGGCCCAGCCGTTCCGCGGCATGTGGGATCCTCCCGGACCGGGGCACGAACCAGTGTCCCCCGCACCGGCAGGCGGACTCCCAACCACTGCGCCACCAGGGAAGCCCTGTTTTGCTGTCATTTTTGATATCGAGTCTGTATTGATTCTCTTGGCTAAACTGAAAACATCATAAGTTTCCTAAAACAATAAATGCCCAGACACTTTACCTCTCTGGAAGGTGCTCTTCTCTCCTCCCTACTCAATTAGGTAGGCTCTTTAAAATTCTGTCTTTCTTTCAAGGATCCCTTCAAGTCCCCTCTGCTCTCTGAAACCTGCTCTGCCCACTGCAACCTCAAGAGCAGAGCTCTCACTGTTGATTTCAGGTCCATGAATCATACTTTCCTCTTGAAGTCACCATAGGATGGTGGCATTCAAGAGACCCTGGGTTGAGGTGATGTCAACAACAACAAAAGAAGGCAGACTAAATATCTCTGAAAATCATCTCCTCTATAAAAGCAATGAGAACATTAGGAGAAATGGTAAAGATCAAGTTTTCTTAGAATTCTGGAAATTAACCAAAGGCTTGCAGTAACCTGAGGAGCATTTATTCAAGAAAAATGGTTGCATATCAGTATGAAAAGCAAGATTTATGGCAATTTTATTTGCCTTATTCCCACTGTCCCCTCCTCAGCTCCACAGTAAACTTGAAAACCAACAGCCTGCAATCACAATGAAAACCAGCAGCCTGGCAGCCACTGGAGGGGTCAGAACAGCATTGAAACTCCTTCAAAACCCCATTACCAGAGAACTGTCACTGTTTGGCCAGTCTAGTTATTTCCTGGAAGACATCCCTCACAAGGCTGTATTCATTTGATCTGACTCAGAGCTCCCCCTGTATGAACAGCAGACAGATTTTGTGAAAAACAATTAGAGGCAGTTGTTTAACATTGCAGCTTCCTGAGGTGGTAGATAACAGTTGGGCAAACAATACAAAACCCCAAAAGTTTAAAGGGAAAAACTAGAAAACAAAATATCCATAGGGAGATTTGGAAATCTCTGACATCTTGTTAAGAATCTAGAAGGCCATGTACATGTTTAGGGATGTGAACATGCCCCGTGCTATGCATATGCTCAGGAAAGACCTGAGAAGGCCCTAAGTTCTCAACTTTGGCTACCTCTGAGTTTTTGTAGAAGGAAGTGAAGGTGAAGATGGAGTTGAGGCCTGGTTGAGTGTTAGGAGTGCCCAACATACACACAGAGACTCTCAGAAAAGACTGTGAGACATATTGGTTACAGGCATATAAGGAAATCTCTGTCCAATCATTAGCTGACCACTAAGACAACTGAGCAGAGACTTCAGTGGCCACACAGACAACAAAGAATAAGATTTTACAGAATTGGTTCAGAAAAGTCTCTAAAAAACCAATAACAATTACAACAAACAGCAACAAAAGCAATCTCTGGGGAGGGGGGAGAATCTGACTTACAGAGTTGTCACATTATATTATCTTAAATATGTAGTTTTCAGCACAACAAAAACACAAAAATGAAGCAAACCACAAGACTTGCAAATAAACAAGAAAGTATGGTCCATACACAGGAGGAAAAAAGTCAATGGAAACTGTTCCTGAGGAAGCCCAGACACTGAATTTACTAGATAAGGATTTTAAATTATTTATTTAAAATATGTTCAAGAACTAAAGGAAACCATGTATAAAGAACTAAATGAAAGTGTGAGAATGAAGTCTCACCACATAGAGAATATCAATAAGGGGACAGAGATTATGAGAGAAAAAAACAAAAAGAAATTCTGGATTTGAAAATTGTTATGATTGAAATGAAGAATTTACTAGAGGGGCTCAATCACAGATTTGAACAAGCAGAGGACAGAATCAGAATAGCTGAAGATAAGTCAACTGAGATCTTCCAGTCTGAGGACAGAAAGAAAAAAGAATGAAGAAAGATAAACAGATCTGTGGAACTCCATGAAACACACCAAAATATGTATTCTCAGCATACCAGAAGGAGAGGAGAGAGAGTAAGGGGCAGAAAGAATACTTGAAGAAATAATGGCCAAAAACTTCCCAAATTT
>NC_041233.1:77642848-77686729 GCF_002837175.3 Physeter macrocephalus
CCTGCGCGTCCGGAGCCTGCGCCCCGCAACGGGAGAGGCCACAACAGTGAGAGGCCCGCGTACCGCAAAAAAAAAAAAAAAAAAAAAAAGAGCTGGAGTTGTATACTAATATCAGACAAAACAGACTTTAAGCCAAAAATTGTTACTAGAGACAAAGAAGGACATTTTATAATGATAAAAGACATCAGAGTATATAGCAATAATAAACGTTTATGTATCTAAAACAGTTCTAAAATGCATGAAGCAAAAACTGACAGAATTGACGGGAGAAATAGACATTTCAACAATAATAGTTGGACACTTCAACACCTAACTTTCAATAATAAAGACAACCAGACAGAGGATGAACAAGGAAATGGAAGACTTGAGGAAACGAGTCTCAATAACTTTACAAGGGTTGAAATCATACAAAGTATGTTCTCCAACCAAAATGGAATGAAATTAGAAATCAATAACAGAAGGAAATTTGGGAAATTCACAAACATGTGGAAATTAAATAGCATATTCTTAAATAACCAATGGGTGAAAGCAGAGATCACAAGTGGAATTAGAAAACTCTTTGAATAATGAAAATGATAACACAACATACCAAAACTTACGGGACACAGCTAAAACAGTGCTTAGATGGAAATTTATAGCTCTAGAACTTCCCTGGTAGTCCAGTGGTTAAGACTCCACGCTTCCACTGCAGGGGGCGTGTTCAGGGGGGCGCGTTCAACCACGTTCAATCCCTGGTCAGGGAACTAGGATCCCACATGCTACATGGTACGGCCAAAAAAAACTTTTTTTAATAGCTCTAAATGCCTATAGTAACAAAGAAGAAATATGGTGAACCAATAATCTAAACTTCCACCTTGGAAACTAGAAAAAGAAGAGCAAACCAAATTCAAAGCTAGCAGAAGGAAGGATATAACAAAGACACAAGTTGAATTAATGAGATAGAGAATATAAAAACAATAGAGAAGGGCTTCCCTGGTGGCGCAGTGGTTGGCGGTCCTCCTGCCGATGCAGGGGACACAGCTTCGTGCCCCGGTCCGGGAAGATCCCACATGCCGCGGAGCGGAGGGCCAGTGCCTGATGAGGAGCTGCAGGTGGCCTGAAGAGAAAATGAGCCATTTCCAGCCCTGAACAGGGTGTAGACATTTGTGTCATTCTTCTGAGCCCTCTGTGCAAACTTGACTAATGGTACAACTGTTTGATGATGGGATCTTGCACCCTTCTATCCAAGAAAACATAGTAGTGGGATTTTTTTTCTAAAAGACCAGAATAATTGGAGACAACCAAATGTTCAACAACTGGGGACAGGTTTAGTTTGTTTAGTGAAATATTATTTAGGCCCTACAGATGATAGTTATGAAGATAACAGGAAAACATGGAAAATGTTTCAGTATGTGTTAAAAAAATGAAAAAAATGGTCTGTTCACTATGTAAAAATATGTAAAAAATAAAAATACTTTGCAATTAGGGTGATTGTATTCATTAAGGTAATACAGGTAGTCATAAAAGAGAAACTCTGAAATCTCAGTGGCTTAATGCACTAGAAGTGAATCTTCACTCACAGCAAGTTCAATACAAGTACTCAGAGCCCAGGGCTCCTTCCAGCTCATGGCTCTGTGATGACACAGTAAGGAGGTGGCTGTCTGCAAGCTAAGAAGAGAGTCCTCAGGAGAAATCAACTTGCTGATACCTTGATCTTATACTTCTAGCCTCCAGAATTGTGAGAAAATAAATTTGTGTTTTTTTAAACCAGCCAGTCTGTGGTATTTTGTTACAACAGCTTGAGCAGACTAATACATGACCCCTCCCCCCACCAACTTCTTAGCAAGACTCTTTGTCCCTTTAAAGCTCAGGTAGGATGCCACTCCCTCTGGGAATCCCATCCCTACCCCAAGCTTCACTGAACATCTCTCCCTTGGACTTTCCTAGTGTTCTGATGTTACTCTGCCCACATTGCTTATGAAACCTTATGGAGAAGGTGAGCTCCACAACAGGAGGGACCATATCTGTATCTCCACGCACCTGGCATGGCGTCTTTGTCACACAGTGAATACTCAATAAACAAATGGCTAGCAAATGAATGAAGGAACAAATATTTCTAAACTAACAACAGTAGGACAAGTAGATGATCATCTTGACTGATTTAAGGCTGGCCAGTGGCAGTCTTTGAGCTGTGTGGCAAAGAGTCAGAGAGGTTTCTGTCCAAAAGCTGTCTGGAAAGACTTTATTTATGCTTGACTATGCTGAGCTTAATAATACAAAAGGGCTATTATGAATATGTTGAATGAGAAATAGAGTCCCTCTCCTTAGCATGGTGGCTCATCTGGGATAAGCTCAGAGGCTTGCAGGATTTGGAAATCTAATTGTTTTTCTGTAATTTTTTTTTTTTTTTTTTTTTTTTGCGGTCCGCGGGCCTCTCACTGACACGGTCTCTCCCGTTGCGGAGCACAGGCTCCGGACGCGCAGCCTCAGCGGCCATGGCCCACAGGCCCAGCCGTTCCGCGGCATGTGGGATCCTCCCGGACCGGGGCACGAACCAGTGTCCCCCGCACCGGCAGGCGGACTCCCAACCACTGCGCCACCAGGGAAGCCCTGTTTTGCTGTCATTTTTGATATCGAGTCTGTAGTGATTCTCTTGGCTAAACTGAAAACATCATAAGTTTCCTAAAACAATAAATGCCCAGACACTTTACCTCTCTGGAAGGTGCTCTTCTCTCCTCCCTACTCAATTAGGTAGGCTCTTTAAAATTCTGTCTTTCTTTCAAGGATCCCTTCAAGTCCCCTCTGCTCTCTGAAACCTGCTCTGCCCACTGCAACCTCAAGAGCAGAGCTCTCACTGTTGATTTCAGGTCCATGAATCATACTTTCCTCTTGAAGTCACCATAGGATGGTGGCATTCAAGAGACCCTGGGTTGAGGTGATGTCAACAACAACAAAAGAAGGCAGACTAAATATCTCTGAAAATCATCTCCTCTATAAAAGCAATGAGAACATTAGGAGAAATGGTAAAGATCAAGTTTTCTTAGAATTCTGGAAATTAACCAAAGGCTTGCAGTAACCTGAGGAGCATTTATTCAAGAAAAATGGTTGCATATCAGTATGAAAAGCAAGATTTATGGCAATTTTATTTGCCTTATTCCCACTGTCCCCTCCTCAGCTCCACAGTAAACTTGAAAACCAACAGCCTGCAATCACAATGAAAACCAGCAGCCTGGCAGCCACTGGAGGGGTCAGAACAGCATTGAAACTCCTTCAAAACCCCATTACCAGAGAACTGTCACTGTTTGGCCAGTCTAGTTATTTCCTGGAAGACATCCCTCACAAGGCTGTATTCATTTGATCTGACTCAGAGCTCCCCCTGTATGAACAGCAGACAGATTTTGTGAAAAACAATTAGAGGCAGTTGTTTAACATTGCAGCTTCCTGAGGTGGTAGATAACAGTTGGGCAAACAATACAAAACCCCAAAAGTTTAAAGGGAAAAACTAGAAAACAAAATATCCATAGGGAGATTTGGAAATCTCTGACATCTTGTTAAGAATCTAGAAGGCCATGTACATGTTTAGGGATGTGAACATGCCCCGTGCTATGCATATGCTCAGGAAAGACCTGAGAAGGCCCTAAGTTCTCAACTTTGGCTACCTCTGAGTTTTTGTAGAAGGAAGTGAAGGTGAAGATGGAGTTGAGGCCTGGTTGAGTGTTAGGAGTGCCCAACATACACACAGAGACTCTCAGAAAAGACTGTGAGACATATTGGTTACAGGCATATAAGGAAATCTCTGTCCAATCATTAGCTGACCACTAAGACAACTGAGCAGAGACTTCAGTGGCCACACAGACAACAAAGAATAAGATTTTACAGAATTGGTTCAGAAAAGTCTCTAAAAAACCAATAACAATTACAACAAACAGCAACAAAAGCAATCTCTGGGGAGGGGGGAGAATCTGACTTACAGAGTTGTCACATTATATTATCTTAAATATGTAGTTTTCAGCACAACAAAAACACAAAAATGAAGCAAACCACAAGACTTGCAAATAAACAAGAAAGTATGGTCCATACACAGGAGGAAAAAAGTCAATGGAAACTGTTCCTGAGGAAGCCCAGACACTGAATTTACTAGATAAGGATTTTAAATTATTTATTTAAAATATGTTCAAGAACTAAAGGAAACCATGTATAAAGAACTAAATGAAAGTGTGAGAATGAAGTCTCACCACATAGAGAATATCAATAAGGGGACAGAGATTATGAGAGAAAAAAACAAAAAGAAATTCTGGATTTGAAAATTGTTATGATTGAAATGAAGAATTTACTAGAGGGGCTCAATCACAGATTTGAACAAGCAGAGGACAGAATCAGAATAGCTGAAGATAAGTCAACTGAGATCTTCCAGTCTGAGGACAGAAAGAAAAAAGAATGAAGAAAGATAAACAGATCTGTGGAACTCCATGAAACACACCAAAATATGTATTCTCAGCGTACCAGAAGGAGAGGAGAGAGAGTAAGGGGCAGAAAGAATACTTGAAGAAATAATGGCCAAAAACTTCCCAAATTTGATGAAACATATTCATCCACACATTCAAGAAGCCTAGCAAATTTCAAATAGGATAAACTCAGAGATTCACACCTAAATACATCATAATCCAACTGTTGAAAGACAAAGACAAAGAAAGACTCTTAAAAGAAGCAAGAAAGAACTTGTCACATATAAGGGATCCTCAATAAGATTAATACCTGAGTTCTCATCAGAAACTATGGAGGCCAGAAGACAGTGGGATGGCAATATCAAAGGGCCAAAAGAAAGATGGTCAATCAAGAATTAAATCCAGAAAATTATCCTTTGAAAATGAAGTTAAAAATAGTTCCAGAAGAACAAAAACTGAGTAATTTCACTGCTAAGAGACCTGCCCTACAAGAAATGTTAAAGGGAGTCCTTAAAGCTGAAATGAAAGGACACTGGGTGGCAACTTGAATCCATATGAAAAAATAAGGAATACCAGTAAAGGTATTTACATAGGTAAATATAAAGGACAAAATGAATGTATTTTTATTTGTAATTCTTTGTTTCTATCTGATTTAAGAGACAAGTACAAAAAACAATACTTGTAAATTTGTGTTAAATGACATACAATGTATAAAAATGTAATTTGTATGCCAATAATAGCACAAAGAATGAGGGAGAGAATGGAAATAAATAGGAACATAGTTTTGGTATAATACTGAAATTAAGTTGATATTAATCTGAATTGTATCATTGTAAATTAAGATATTAATTGTGGGGCTTCCCTGGTGGCCCAGTGGTTGGAAAAAAAAAAAAAAAGATGTTAATTGTGATCTCTGGGGCAACCCCTAAGAAAATAACTACATTTTAAAAAAAGCAGAAGAGGGCTTCCCTGGTGGCGCAGTGGTTGGGAGTCCGCCTGCCAATGCAGGGGATGCGGGTTTGTGCCCCGGTCCGGGAGGATCGCATGTGCCACGGAGCGGCTGGGCCCGTGAGCCATGGCCGCTGGGCTTGCGCTTCCACAGCCTGTGCTCCGCAACAGGAGAGGCCACGGCAGTGAGAGGCCCGCGTACCACAAAAAAAAAAAAAAAAAAGCAGAAGAGATGACAATGGAATTAAAATGGTACATGAGAAAATAACACAAAAAGGCAGTAATGAAGGAATAGAGGGGAAAAAAAGACATACGATATATAAAGCAAATAGAAAAATGGCACATATAAATCTTATCAGTAATCATAAAATGTAAACGGATTAAAACTTCAATTAAAAGGCAGATATAGTAAAATAGATTTAAAAAATGATTCAATTATATGCTGTCCATAAAAGATGTTTTATTTATTTTTTGTTTTTAAAAAAATATTTATTTGTTTATTATTTATTTATTTATTTTGGCTGCACTGGGTCTTAGTTGCAGCACGAGGACTCTTAGTTGTGGCATGTGGACTCTTAGTTGCGGCATGCAAAGTCTTAGTTACAGCATGCATGCAGGATCTAGTTCCTCGACTAGGGATTGAACCCGGTCCCCCTGCATTGGGAGCGAGGAATCTTACCCACTGGACCACCAGGGAAGTTCCGAGATGGGTTTTAGATTCAAATACAAAAATAGTTGAAAATCAAGGAACAGAAAAGATAGACCATGCAAATATTAATCAAAAAAGAGCTGGAGGGCTTCCCTGGTGGCGCAGTGGTTGCGCGTCCGCCTGCCGATGCAGGGGAACCGGGATCGCGCCCCGCTCTGGGAGGATCCCACATGCCGCGGAGCGGCTGGGCCCGTGAGCCATGGCCGCTGGGCCTGCGCGTCCGGAGCCTGCGCTCCGCAACGGGAGAGGCCACAACAGTGAGAGGCCCGCGTACCGCAAAAAAAAAAAAAAAAAAAAAAAGAGCTGGAGTTGTATACTAATATCAGACAAAACAGACTTTAAGCCAAAAATTGTTACTAGAGACAAAGAAGGACATTTTATAATGATAAAAGACATCAGAGTATATAGCAATAATAAACGTTTATGTATCTAAAACAGTTCTAAAATGCATGAAGCAAAAACTGACAGAATTGACGGGAGAAATAGACATTTCAACAATAATAGTTGGACACTTCAACACCTAACTTTCAATAATAAAGACAACCAGACAGAGGATGAACAAGGAAATGGAAGACTTGAGGAAACGAGTCTCAATAACTTTACAAGGGTTGAAATCATACAAAGTATGTTCTCCAACCAAAATGGAATGAAATTAGAAATCAATAACAGAAGGAAATTTGGGAAATTCACAAACATGTGGAAATTAAATAGCATATTCTTAAATAACCAATGGGTGAAAGCAGAGATCACAAGTGGAATTAGAAAACTCTTTGAATAATGAAAATGATAACACAACATACCAAAACTTACGGGACACAGCTAAAACAGTGCTTAGATGGAAATTTATAGCTCTAGAACTTCCCTGGTAGTCCAGTGGTTAAGACTCCACGCTTCCACTGCAGGGGGCGTGTTCAGGGGGGCGCGTTCAACCACGTTCAATCCCTGGTCAGGGAACTAGGATCCCACATGCTACATGGTACGGCCAAAAAAAACTTTTTTTAATAGCTCTAAATGCCTATAGTAACAAAGAAGAAATATGGTGAACCAATAATCTAAACTTCCACCTTGGAAACTAGAAAAAGAAGAGCAAACCAAATTCAAAGCTAGCAGAAGGAAGGATATAACAAAGACACAAGTTGAATTAATGAGATAGAGAATATAAAAACAATAGAGAAGGGCTTCCCTGGTGGCGCAGTGGTTGGCGGTCCTCCTGCCGATGCAGGGGACACAGCTTCGTGCCCCGGTCCGGGAAGATCCCACATGCCGCGGAGCGGCTGGGCCCGTGAGCCATGGCCGCTGAGCCTGCGCGTCCGGAGCCTGTGCTCCGCAACGGGAGAGGCCACAACGGTGAGAGGCCCGCGTACCACAAAAAAAAAAAAACAAAAAAAAAAAACAATAGAGAAAATCAATGAAAACCAACAAGTTGAAAAATCTTTAGACTGATCAGGGAAAAAGAGAGAAGACTCAAGTTACTAAAAGCAGGATTGAAAGATGGAACATTACTACTAAATACAAAGGATGATGTACTATGAATAACTGTACACCAACATATTAGATAACCTATATGAAATGGACAAATTCCTATAAAGACAGAAATTACCAAAACTGACTTAAGAAGAAACAGAAAATTTGAGTAGAAGTAAAGAGATTGAATTAGCAATCAAAAAGCTTCCCACAAAGAAAAGCCCAGGACCAGATGGCTTCACTAGTAATTTCCACCAAACCTTAAAGAACTGGCATCAACTCTTCATTAAATCTTCCAAACACAGAAGAGGGGGGACCACTGCCCAAATCATCCTAGAGATCAATATTACCCTAATATCAAAACCAGACAAAGACATCACAAAATAACTACATACCACTATCCCCTGTGACTATCGGTACAAAAGTCCTCCACAAAATACTAGTAAAGTGAATCCAGCAACATATGAAAAGGATTATATTCCATGTCTATCCTAGGAATGCAAGGTTGGTTCAGCCTATAAAAATCAATGTAATACACCATATTAATGGAATAAAGGACAAACCCCATATAATCATCTCAATAGATGGAGAGACCCTGTGTCCAAATCCTGTCTTAGCCACTCACCGACTTTGTTGTCTTGAGCAAATGCCTTGACAACTCTGAGCCTTACTTTCCTGAGTGGTGAAGAATTAAATCAATTAATATAACCAGTATAATCAGTATATTCTAGTAATTCTTACTGAGAATGTGGGAGATTCCAATGCAGTAGACCAGGAGTAGGCTCAGGTATGTGTTATGTGCATTTGCTTAAGAAGCTTTAACTGAAAAGAAAATATATGTGTTAATGTAAAAATTACAAAGACATATATGATAAAAATCCTCTCCCTGGTGGTGAACGGTTTTATATTTTTTGTGGCATGTACGTTGTCTCCTTCCCCCTTGGGTGTGTGCCATGTGATGCCACTGGGAGCCACATTTGCTGGGATTGATACTCATTAACAGGTGTGAGAAATCCCGGCACATAGTAGGTGTTCAATGAATTTTATTTGCTCTTCTCTGGATACATTTCTTGTGCCCATGGTGTGATTTTTATGGAGCTCATTATTACTCACATTGTTGTGAACTGAATGCTTTGTCTTCTGAACTAGTTTATGAACTCCTTCAGAGGGGGGGCCTATGTCTTTTGTCACTTTTATGCTCACCAAAGGGTCATGCAGATAACAGGTGTGTAGATTTACTTTTAAAAAATATGTTGTTGAGACCTTATTAGAATTGATAAGCTAAAGGAAACAATTTTGCTCTTATTTAAATTTGTAACGTCACTTGGAAATATTATAATTTAGCAACAATGCACTAGATACACTATTCTCGTTTCCCTGGTGGCACTTAATTGATCACAGTTCTAGTGCTTGGGCCCTGCAGAGTACAATTACGACAGCGAACAGCATGGCACTGAGCGCGTAGTAGGTGCTTAAACAACTGCTGAATTCACTGAAGAGTGGTGCGGTATGGGCTCATTGTTCTTGATGAGAGAACAAAGAAAAACACAGAACCTGTTTAAGACATGAAAGATGTCAGGGTCAGGATGGGCACAGTTTACCTATACCAAATGTGCAAGGCAGCTTTTTGGAGACAGAAACAAAAGGTTATTTTGAAGGCAATCAATTTTGTTTAATTTTAACATAGCCACGTTTATGCCAAGCGATTAGCATTTTCTCGTTAGCTTAGCAACTGTGATATGGCTAGAATATTTGGCAAAATGCTGATTTTAGAACTCAGATGCTGTGCCAACCTTGCTAAATGATCTAGATATAATTTTTAAACCGCCCAACCACTTCCCAGTTGTTTACGTGGGCCCTAACAGCTTTTCATCAAAAGAACGATATTTTCCTTGGTGGAAAGAAACGTATTTAAAGTGCTGAAAATAATGTTGAATATTAGGAGAAAAGGGAACCCATGTGAGGTGTTTGTAAGGTAGAGATATTGCATATTAAAGAAAAATCAGTCCCTGGAGGAATCTGCCACGGGAGTTTTCATAAGGCCAGAAGCTACGAATGAGGTCCTGGTTTGCTGCTCTCCTGGACCACACTCCACGGGGTGGCAAGTAAAAATGAAGAGCCTGTACTGCTCACACTGAAATTCGTTTCTATTTTGATTTTGCCTTTTCATGTCAATTAGAGACTCTGTTAAAATGATTACGTAATTTTTGCAAAACTACATTACCGCAGACTGGAGGATACAAAGCCTCTTAAATGTGACTAACGTACTCACAAATTCCTGCCCAGAGCACAATTTCTCAAGGGGGCCGTCTGCATACCATCTTTTTAAAGTGCAGCGGAGAAAGATGTAAATGCCCAAGAGACACAAGTGAGGCTTTTGGCTGAGATGGGGGATAAACTCCCTGTTCAAATAGCCGACAGAGGTTCCAGGAACTAAAGCGTCCTTTTGCTTTGGAACTCATCTCCATGCTCGGCTCCTGTCTTGTGATAAGGTTACACTGAATGGGGCTGGCATCCTTCAAGGTTACTGTTCCAGAAAATATTTGCAAATAATTTGATGTGCTGTCAGCTAGCAGGCTGCAGTGAATTCTTATAATTCAACATACTAATGTGGGTTTTCATGCCTTAAGCTATAAATAAGTTGGATATGCAAAAGTTCCTGTAATGTTTATTTAATAACAATATTTTAAAAATAAATCTTGATTATTCCATTGCTCTCCGATGGAAGTCTTCCTCTCTGACGGTTGTCTGTGACCTCAGGCGGTTTCTTCCTTCCTTTGTCTCATTTGATATCACTAAAGAAACATGCTTGTTTTTCTTTTCGGGCTTTTGGAAGTAGCACTCTGACGCTGCTGCTTACATGCTCCCCATCCAAGTCTCTGCCTGTTAAATGACTGAACTCAATTCAAGTTGAATAATGCCAGCGGGATGCTGCCTCCCTGGGCACAGGGCCCTGGGCTGGGGCCACAGGAAATTGAAGCAGTCACCCCTGGACCTGGAACCCCAGGCTCATAAAAGACCGATCATATCACAAAATCAGCGCTCCTGGATTCTAAGAGAACGCAGAAGAGAATCATTGATCGGTTGGTGGAGGAGGAGGTGACCCTGAGTGATACCTGCAGAGATGAACATCAAATTTCACCAGGTGGAGGCGCAGGAGCCAGGTTGCGGGCAGAACCACCTGACGGCACAAGGATAAGGAGGCGGAAAGAGCATGGCTCATCAAGGCAAGACAAACTGTAGCGGCCATTTTTCTACTAAGCATCTGGAATGAGGTCATTCAAACTATGGATCAGCCGAGTACACCTGCATGGCTCGGGGTGTGCCTTGCAGGAGACCTCCAGGAACTTCCTGAAGCTGGGCGCAGCAGCCTAGAGCAGTGGAGTTGGGGGTCAGCAGGTAGCAGGATCCTGGGGACTGAAAGGCATCTGTCCGACTGGGGGCGCTCTTCCCAGGGCCCGTGGCTACATGCCCTTCCTGTGGGGTTGCTGTCACTGGCCCTGAAGGAGTCTCTGGCATCTGACAATGAAAGGACACTAAAGTGATGCTCGTGCTCAGCTGACGCTCGCGTGCCCCGAAGTGCCCCACGCGCTCATCAAGGTTGGAGTGGCGGATGCTGCGAGGTGGCAGAGGCAGGAGGGGGGACAACTTTGCAGCTTCCTGTTGTCCCCAGGGCTGTTCCCAAAGCCAGGGCGGCTCCTGCCTTTGGAGGCGGCCAGTGCGCAGGGCACAGCTGGGAAGGAGTAGGCTAGCATCCACACCCTCCCCGGCAGGAGGCGTGGCCCTCAAGCTCCTGTGCCTATTCTCTTAAAAGATAACTTTATCGAAATATAGTTTATACAACATGCCCATTTAAAGTGCACAGTTCAATGGTTATATATCCATAGAGTCGTGTACCGACCACCACAATCAATTTCAGACTACTTTCATTTCCTCCAAAAGAGTCCCCACACCCCCCATCTGTCACTCCCCATCCCCTCCCTCTCCATTTCTCCATGCGCCCAGCCACAGGCAACTACTAATCTACTTCGTCTCTGTAGGTTTGCCCGTTCTGGGCATTTCATATAAGCGGAATCATAATATGTGGTCTTTGTGTTGGCTTCTTTCACTCAGCATAATGTTTTCTAGGTTCATTCATGTTGTAGCTATAAGCTCCCTAAGTGTCTGACACACAATAGGTGCTAAAACATATGTGTTGAATGAAACAATGCACAAATTATAGCAGCTGTGGGGCAGTCACAGTCCTGGACTTGCCATGCAAAGACCTGGGTTTCTTCCCGCCCAGCTCAGCCACATGCTGCCCTCTGAACCCGGGCTCTCATTCCGCCTCACTTTGGCACTCATCTGTACGACCAGGAAAGTGGTCTCTGGTTCATGGAGACTTGAATGACTCAGAGATCGTAAATTATTTTTGTAAATCATAATGTCACATCTACATTTAGGGAAATACTACGAACAGAGCAGTTAAACAATACAAAACAATTTCAGCCTCTGACCAATAGTCAAGGGCTTAGCAGCACAGGTAACAATTTTATTAACACTTTTTCTCCTTCCTCTCCTGCCCCACAATAAAATATACAGGTAAAGTAAAGGTTAAACCAGCCTTGCAGATATTTTTGCTGCTTTTTGAGCATACACAGTTTGGGGGAGGCCACGGCAGTGAGAGGCCCGCGTACCACAAAAAAAAAAAAAAAAAAAGCAGAAGAGATGACAATGGAATTAAAATGGTACATGAGAAAATAACACAAAAAGGCAGTAATGAAGGAATAGAGGGGAAAAAAAGACATACGATATATAAAGCAAATAGAAAAATGGCACATATAAATCTTATCAGTAATCATAAAATGTAAACGGATTAAAACTTCAATTAAAAGGCAGATATAGTAAAATAGATTTAAAAAATGATTCAATTATATGCTGTAAAGTAAAGGTTAAACCAGCCTTGCAGATATTTTTGCTGCTTTTTGAGCATACACAGTTTGGGGGGAAAGAATTTACTCATTAGAGTTATACCCCACTAAGCAGAAATTCATCTACAACTATGATTTCTTTTTATATTTTAAGTAAGTAGACTAGCTTTTTTTTCTCAAGCAGAGTCATAATTGTATTTATTTTAAATTTATATCCTGTCTGCTTCAAAAAGAAATTTGAGGCAGCCAGGAAAATCATAAGCTATAAAACGAGCAAGCTCCATTTTACACTAATAAAATAAAAGTTAGGATCTCATCAGTGAAACAACTTCTCTTTGTGCTGTACTGTGTGCAAATATTTGGATTACTAAAGTGAATTTATGAAGCAATTACTTTTAATGCTATAAGAGGAAATTAAGTACTCATTGATTCTTGATTTATAAGCTAGAGCTAAAGATCATGAAAAAGCAAATATAACTTAATTAAATGTCCCTTGGCTTTGCTACTCTTGAGGTCTTCACTCATAAAGTTAGTAAAACAAACCATTCCTAGAACATAAATATATATTGGTTCTTCCAGTTGGGAAGGCAAATAATTTACTGGTTAAATATATTCAGCAAAGTTAACCCAAGTGAGAGATTTTCCCAGTGTCCTCGGGGCTTAAAGAGATAAAAGCTATTGTTGTAGTTTTAAGGAAACCATTGTCCTGGGAATGATAGGCACTAACTTGCTGTAAAAAGGAGTAAACAAAGGGCATCTCATTTTTTTTTTCTATTAGAAAATATATTTTAATATGCTCACAAAATGGACTATAGATCTGTGAATGAAATAGAGCTTTATAGTCTATTCATTGGCTACATACTTGTGGTTATTCATTGCTGACAGTGAATGCATTAACCTGGGATAATTTAATTGAATCTCCTAGTAATGTGGCTATTTTTCTACTCTGAAGTGTAAATGATTTTTAAATATTGGGTCTAAAATGTAACACTTCAAGTAATGTATACAGCAAATCAAAAGCCAGTGCAAGTCCCCTTTTGTGCTTCATGAGTTACTGATTAGAACAGAAAGCAAAAAGAAAGGAGAAAGAAAAGAAAGAAAAAACACAGCAGCAAAACAGTGTCCAATGGAAGTAAGACCCACTGGCCAGGGAGTGCTCACTGTGAGGAAGCTCCTCTCACATCTCCTTTTCCTCAATCTCCATTGAGATAGATGGAGTCAAGGTTTAGGCTTCCTACCTAGTTGAGTCAAGGGAGGATTTATTCAGATCAGTGGTAGATGAGCATGAACATGAAGAGTCGCAAAGTTTCTCATGGAAAATAAAGGTTTTGAGAAATTCTCTTCTTCATCATTGGGAGAGACTGGAATCTCATCCTCAATGGCATATCAAACCGGTTTGAGGAAGAAAGTACCAAGACAACTGGCTTTGTAGATTCTAGCCAGGAAGGCTTAGGGTAATAGTTATGGAAAATGGAATATGCTTACTCCAAGAAGATGAAATTACCACCAGCAGGGCCTGGACTTTAGAGACACTTTTTAAGGAAGTACTCACGGGCTGGCAGACTTTCTCTTGGGTTGGTGTTTGTAAAATTTTTTTACATCTTTATTGGAGTGTAATTGTTTTACAATGTTGTGTTAGTTTCTGCTGTATAACAAAGTGAATCAGCTATACGTATACTTATATCCCCATATCCCCTCCCTCTTGTGTCTCCCTCTCCCTGTGCTATGCGGCTGCTTCCCACTAGCTATCTATTTTACATTTGGTAGTGTATATATGTCCATGCCACTCTCTCACTTCGTCCCAGCTTGCCCTTCCCCCTCCCTGTGTCCTCAAGTCCATTCTCTACGTCTGCGTCTTTATTCCTGTCCTGCCCCTAGGTTCATCAGAACCATTTTCTTTTTTAGATTCCATATATATGTGTTAGCATATGGTGTTTGTTTTTCTTTCTTACTTCACTCTGTATGACAGATTCTAGATCCATCCACCTCACTACAAATAATTCAATGTTGTTTCTTTTTGTGGCTAAGTAATATTCCATTGTATGTATGTGCCACAACTTCTTGATCCATTCATCTGTCGATGGACGTTTAGGTTGCTTGCATATCCTGGCTATTATAAATAGTGCTGCAATGAACACTGTGGTACATGTCTCTTTTTGAATTATGGGTTGGTCTTGGAATTAGGCAAACATTTATAGTGGTTGGTTGGCATTAGGGGCATTCTGCAGTGACAGAGATGTTTTCCTCCTGTTTTCTGCCCTATGACTGAGTCCATGACCTTGGCCTCATTATGTTCTAATCACAGGTACCAACTGGTCAAGATTTGCATACTGGGTGCACTAAGAAATACACTAAAAATAAAGAAAATCAAGGTGAAAAGTTATATTAGGTTGCTAGGGATTCCATAAAAAGTACCACCGACCGGGTGGCTTAAACAACAGAAGTTTATTTTCTCATAAATCTGTGGGCTGGAAGTCTGGGATCAAGGTGTCTGCAGGGTTGGTTTCTTCTGACTAATGACCAAGCAGATATGAAAAATAAACAAGTAGAACTTTAAAAATGAAAACCAGAATGATTACTATTAAACTCAAGGGAAAGCAATTAGACACAGCTGATGAGAGTTAGTGAAATAAAGGTAGGTCTAAACACTTTCCCACAGTGAAGCACAGAGAGATTAAGATATGGAACAGAAGAGAGTGACAAAGAGATGTGGAAGATGGAATGAGACATATGTCTAATTGGCGTTTCTGAACAAGAGAAGAGAGAAAATGGTGCAGAAGCAATATTTGGAGAGATAATAACCAGTCATTTTCTACAACTCATGAAAAATACCAATCCAGAGATTGAGAAATTCCAGTGAATCCTAAGCAAGATGGATAAATAAAAGGAAATCCTACACATAGACGCATTACAGTGAAACAGAGAGAACAGAGACAATCTTGAAAAAAAAAAAATCCAGAGTGAATTAAATTACCTTCAGAAGAATGACAATTAGGCGGATCACTGACTTTTATTTTTTTTAATTTTTATTGGAGTATAGTTGACCCACAACGTTGCGTTAGCTTCAGGTGCACAGCAAAGCAAACCAGCCATACACACACATAAATCCACGCTCCTTCAGACTCCCCTCCCACACAGGCCATTACAGAGCACTGACATCTTAATTTTTTAAAAAAATTAATTACTTAATTTATTTATTTTTGCCTGCACTGGGTCTTCGTTGACACACGTGGGCTTTCTCTAGTTGTGGTGAGAGGGCTGCTCTTCCTTGTGGTGGCTTCTCTTGCTGTGGAGCACGGGCTCTAGGCTCCCAGGCTTCAGTAGTTGTGGCATGTGGGCTCAGTAGTTGTGGCTCCTGGGCTTAGTTGCTCCGTGGCATGTGGGATCTTCCCAGACCAGGGCTCGAACCTCTGCCCCCTGCATTGGCAGGCTGATTCTTAACCACTGCACCACCAGGGAAGTCCTCACTGACTTCTTAATAGGAACAAAAGAAGCTCAAACAGGGTGGAATGGTATCATCGTCATCCAAAGAGTCAATCTAGAGTAACGTATCCAGTAAAATATCTTTCAAGAAAACTGAGAGACTTTGCAGTCTCTCAGCAGAGCTCTTTTAGAATTTCCTTTTATTAGGAAGTTCTAAAAGATGGACTTTAGGCAGAAGGAAATTGGTCCAGATGGAAGGTTCGAGATGTAAGAAGGAACTAAGAGTGAATAAAGTATGTGCAGCTTAACAAACAGGGACTGAATAAAACAATATTAACAATTTTTCCCTGGGTTGATAAAAAGATGCGAACACTTACAAAATAGCACTAATGTCTGGAGGGGATGATCAGAATTAAAGTGTTGTTAGGTCTTGTATTGTTTGAGAGGAGAGTAAAGATAGTCGTTAGTTATGCATTTTGGTAAATTAAATGTGTGTGTTAAAATCTCCAGGGTAATGATTAAAATAATGAAAATGAGATTTATACTTTCTAAAGTAATAGAAGGAAAAGGGAAGAACCCAAGTATAAAAAGTCTAAAAACAAACAAAAAATATATTTTGTTTAGGGATACAAATGCACGATAACATTATTTAAAAATAAGAATGATAAACACCGAAGTCAGGACCATGGTTATTTGGTGGGAAGTGGAAGGAATCAGGAGATCAGGGAGGGAAAGGCAGGGGAGTGACTTCAAACGTAATTGAAAAAATTTTTTTCTTAAACTGGGTGATGGGTACATGATCACTGAATTGTTGTTACTTACATCTTAAATGTAATTCATAATTTTTATACCCACTCAAATTTGATTACAAAAAGATTTTCAAAAGAAAAGGGGGGCTTCCCTGGTGGCGCAGTTGTTGAGAGTCCGCCTGCCGATGCAGGGGACGCGGGTTTGTGCCCCGGTCCGGGAAGATCCCACATGCCGCGGAGCGGCTGGGCCCTTGAGCCGTGGCCGCTGAGCCTGCGCGTCCGGAGCCCGTGCTCCGCAACGGGAGAGGCCACAACACTGAGAGGCCCGTGTACCGCAAAAAAAAAAAAAAAAAAAAAAAGGAAAACAATACTCCCAAACACTTTCCATTTTTTCGTAGACACTAATAACTCTAACGAGTCCGATTTCTGCAAATGGCTCAGCTCCTTTCCCCTAAGCCCTTCGTGGACAGATACAATCTTCCTGCTCCTTCAGCACCTCAGCACATTGCACAGAGAGGGTGTTCAACACATGCTGTTGTGTTTGAGTTTATTTTATTTTATTTATTTATTTTGCGGTACACGGGCCTCTCACTGTTGCGGCCTCTCCCATTGCGGAGCACAGGCTCCGGACGCGCAGGCTCAGCGGCCATGGCTCACGGGCCCAGCCGCTCCACCGTATGTGGGATCTTCCCGGACGCGCAGGCTCAGCGGCCATGGCTCACGGGCCCAGCCGCTCCACCGTATGTGGGATCTTCCCGGACGGGGGCACGAACCCGGTTCCCCTGCATCGGCAGGCGGACTCTCAACCACTGCGCCACCAGGGAAGCCCTGTGTTTGACTTTAGATAGGAGCTATAATTATCGGTAGGATGACTGTACTTGGAAGTTAAAGGGACTTAATTTAATTATTTATATTATTTAAATAAACAGTTGTTCATAGCAAAGCTTAAATAGTGTCTCATCTCTTTAGGGGGCTGTCTTGATTTGGGTTCCTCTAGAAGCAGATCCTGAGATAAGAATTGAAGGGATAAGTAGTTTACTTGGGAGGTAATCCCAGGTAATACTGTCAGGGCATAGGGAAGTGAGGCAGAGAAGGGAAGGAAGCCACAGAGGAGGAATTATGGAGCCAGTCACTGGGGTGGGCTCAGTTCCTCTGTGGCTCCGTAAAAAGGGAGCAGTGTGCCTCAGAGTTAACCCAAGCACGGGGCCTGGCAGCTGGGTATTCTCACCACCTCCCACGTCACCAGGTGAAGCTGCTTCCTGAGCATCCCCTCTTGCAAACTTCTGACCTGTCCTGTGCACAGCCGAGACCTCTCCCTGGCTGGAGCTAAAGCCCCCTGGCAGAGAGGTGCAGCGTTTGCAGTAAGCCTCCTTCGGCTTGTTGAGGTGAAAACTCAGGGAGCATGGGCAGGACACCCACAGCATCTGCTAGAGCACTAGAGGCCTTCTGGGTAGAAAGCCAGACACGTGAGTGGCGGCAAGCCTGGCAAACCTGTCTCCCCATTCAGTCTTCGGGCAAAATTTAAGGGGTTAGAGGCAGAAGACTAGACTGGCTAGTCTCGAATCAGTCCATATCAGCTCCTCCAGCTGCTGGAAGCCAGCTGGTCCTCACTGAAAGACTTCTCTCTCCGTAAAGGGCTCCAGTAGCAGCATTTCTGTTCTTTGAGTTCCCATCCTAGAGACATGGGATCCTGTCTCTGCTAAATAACTCCAGGTTTGATTGATCAACAACCTGTTTTAAGGAAGCAAAACCAGTTTCAGCTGGTCGATGTTTTACGTGCTGCTTTAGCATCATTTGGGGCTGCTCATCAGGCCTCATCTCTTTGATTTGTTAGTTACAAGGACCACTACGTTCCATTTATGATTTAAACAAGTTCGAGTTGGGTTTTTAAAAATTATATCAGTGCATTTTAAAAATATTTATCTTTGCCTGTTATTTTACTTTATTTTTATTTTATTTATTTATTTTTGGCTGCATAGGGTCTTCGTTGCTGTGCGTGGGCTTTCTCTAGTTGTGGCGTGCATGTGGTGCGTGGGCTTCTCACTGCAGTGGATTCTCTGATTGCAGAGCACAGGCTCTAGGCACACGGGCTTCAGTAGTTGCTGCACGTGGGCTCAGTAGTTGCGGCACGTGGGCTCAGTAGTTGCAGTACTCGGGCTCTAGAGCACAGGCTCAGTAGTTGTGGCGCACGGGCTTAGGTGCTCCACGGCATGTGGGATCTTCCTGGACCAGGGCTCTAACCTGTGTCCCCTGCACTGGTAGGCGGATTCTTAACAACTGCACCACCAGGGAAGCCCTCTAGTTGGGTTTACTATCACTTGCAATGTGAAGAGTTTTCACTAACACAAAAAGTACAGTACACAATTAAGATTAAACTGTCATAATCTTTATTAACTAAGTAAAACTAATCACTGAAATATATAAAGTAAAACTCAAAAAATGCAGGAGAAATAAAATTGTAATGGAAGACTTTAAAACTCCTTTTTAGGGACCAAAAAGAAAACAAAACTGAGCATGTGGAAGTCTGAATACTATAATTAACAAGGCAGATCTAATAGATGTATTAACTTTACAATGTATACCTGTGCAGGTGCCAATGGTACACTTACAGATTTTTCATGATTAAACTGCAACAAAACTTAACGTGTTCCCTAAAGAAGAAAAAGTACCACAGTCTCTGCCAAATATTCTGGGAGCTCATAACAATGGTGGACAAGAAACAATCCCCCCAAGCCTCTAAACCAAACAAGAGCTGTCCTTTCTAAACCATTTTTTGAACCAAAAAGGAAATAAAACTTTTAACTATAGAATATCTGGGAAATAACTACAATAAAAGTACGACTTTAAAACCTTTGAGATATAGCTGAAGTTGGACTCTAAGGGCATTTTCTATTAATTACAATAAGAAAATAAATAAAAGAAAAAAGAATAAAATACGTAACTCAAGTATCCAAGTCAAGTAATAAAAAGAATCTGTATTTTCTGCTCAATTTTGCTGTGAATCTGAAAATGCTCTAAAGAAAATAAAATCTGTTAAACAAAGATTTCATAAACCTTAGGAAAATGGAAATAGAAAACTGAGACATAAAGCTAAATATTGATGAACTATAAAATGGTATCACTAATAAATAAACACAACAGATATTTCTTGGGAGGTAGGGATCAATGCATTGTATTAAACCACTAACTAGCTTAGTCAAGAACTGAGAGAGAAAGCCCAAATATACAAACAGGGAAACTAGGAATCAAACAGGGAAATGAAACATGGAGACTGATAAAATTTGAAGGATTCTAAGATACCACTTTGCTTAATTTTATGCCAATCCACTTAAATATAAGAATGAAATAAGTTATTTCCAAGGAAAATACCCAAGTCCACAATCAATGGAAAGATAATCAGAAGATCTAAATGGGCTGATAACCAAGGAAAGAGGAAGTAGTTTAAGAAGTCTTAGCCTACACAGGTTCCAGACCCAGAGGGTTTCATGGGCAGTTCATTTAGACCTTCAAGGAACAGATAATTTCTATGCTTTTTGAGCTCTTTCAGACCACAGAGAAACAAGAAAAACCTCTTAGAAAGCCAGAATTTGTAAAAGACAGCATGTAACAAACCTGCCAGACTACTGACAGACAAACAGCAGGACAATTTCACTTAATACCTAGGTGAAAATTGGAATCCTCTACTGAAATAGACAGTCCATGGGATATTAAAGGAATTATGACCAAGAGGAAGTCTCAGTAGAAGGGTAAAGATGGTTTAATATTATGAAATCTATTAAGATATTCCACCATATATTACCAATAGATACCAAAAGCTCATCTGATACTCTGATACATTTCAATAGCTACTCCTATTTTTACAAAGCCCATGCTAAAATAGAAATAAATGGATACTTGCTAGATATAATTTTATGTGTGTGTGTGGTGTGTGTGTGTAGGTATGTGTGTATTTTATAACACAAAACAATAGCCAATATCCTGCTTACTGGAAATAATGCCCATTAAAGTCAATAAAAGACAAGAGTGCTGTTATTTGAGAGTTACCACTAAATTCCCATGCAACAAGGTTTTAGCAGTTTATACTCACATCAACTGAATATGAAAGTGCCTGTTAACCGACACGCTTAACTACATTATATATTATAACCCTTGTAAATCTTTGTCAACGTGATGTAGAAAATAATATTTTACAGTAGTTTTAATTATCATTTCCTTAAGTATCAGTAAGCTGAATTTTTACATGTTTAAAAGCCATTTGTACTTTTGTGAATAACCTATTCAAGTCCTTTGCCTATTTTTCCTTTTGGTATTGTTTGATATTGTTGAATTTGTAAATTAACAATATTAATCCTTTGTCATGGAGCTTATAAATATTTTTCTGTTGTCTTTAATCTTATGTTTTTGACATGAAGAAATTTAAGTGTTTTTATATAATAAAATATTCAATCACCTCTAAAGTTTTCTGGCCTTGGTGTTTCTATTGAGAAAGGATCTCTTCCAAGAGCATAAAAATATTCCCCACTGTTTTTTTCTAACAGTTTTATAGTTATAGTTAGTTTTACATTGAACCCTCTGAACCACCTGTAATTTATTTTGGTGTAAGGACAGAGGGCTACAAAGAGCCAGCAAGTTTTCCCATCTCCACTTAATGAGTAATTCATCTTTCACTCATTGATTTCAGGCATTGTCCTTAAACACTATTTTCTTTTGTAACCTCAGGTTTGCTTGTGTATATTCCACTCGTCTGATTATTGCTGTGCCAGTACATGTTGTTTTAGAAACCAGCATTATTGGTTCTACTATTTGCCAGAGCAAGTGCACCATTATTCTTGTATTTCACATTTTTTCTTGTTATTCTCACAAGATGGTTCTTCTAGATGAGCTCCAGAATTATTTTTTCAAGTTCAAAAAAAAGTTCTGTTGGCATTATGACTGAGACTATTGAATTCTAGTTCGATTTAGAAAGATGTACTGTATTGAGTATTTCTACCTAGGAGTAAAATATATTTCTCTATCTTAAAAATCATTTTTATGTTCCTCAGTGGAGTTTCATAATGCTATTCATGTATATCCTATGCATTCTTCACTAACTTTATTCTTAGGTGTATTATATTTTTGATATTAGTGTGGATTTTCCATTTTATTTCTTTAAATCATGTTTTGAAACTGGTTATTGCCTATATACTGAAAGCTATCTGTATATTCATTTTAACTGGTAACCTACATGGTAATATAAATAACAGTATTATGAAAAATAACTATATATTCTAAAAAAATGTAGTAAATAGAGTGGCATTGTTTTACATTTTTACAAATCCCTTTAATGTCTGGCTTAATGCAAGATAGCTTGATTCTCTTATCTGTTTCTGCAGTCAATTTATTGTATTATCACATATCATGTAGTCTCCGGAAAACTGTATTATATGCTAGTGAAAGAATGAGAGTGAACAAAGTCAAATAACATCTTTATGTATTATAATATTCTCAGGGACCTCCAGGGGTCCCCAAAACACACTTTGAGAACCACTGCTTATAACCACTATTATTAATTTTATTTACACAGGCTATAAAACATAATTAAAAAAAATTTACTGTTTGTTGAATGTCCACTTTGTGCTAGACCCTCTCCTGAAGTCTTCAGGATAATCCTTCAGGGTAGGCATTATTACCTCCTGCCCCGTCTTCCTCTCCCTGGTTTAGAGATGAGCAAACTGAGACACAGAGACTCAACCAGTTCTCCGAAGTCGCACACTGGAGGACAGTGGTGCTAGAACCCATATCCAGGTCTACCTGACTTCAAAGCTCAAAGTCTTTCCATCATCCCTGTCTCTCAACATATTTCATTAAAAACACTATATTAAGGTGAATTAAATGACAGCAATTTCTTTGATTTCCTCCCTCAGTGCTCTGTTTAAATGCAACATGGTATTATGGTACTTTGTGTGGTCAGGACCCAAGCTGACCTAAGCCCTTCCCTGGCCCCATCTATGCAGGACAACCAAAGCTCCTCCACATGCTTCGCTGCCATTAATTCTGGCGAATGGCTCAGAACACGCTTTTAGCATATTGCATCACACGCTTTGGCATAAGGACGATTATTCTGTAATAAATGAAAGGATCACATCCTCTCGTGAAGAACAGGCAGCAGTGGAAGATCAATTTCTTAAAAAGATTTTCTCTTTATTACTGTCAAGGGGTTAGATCTAGGATAGTGTAGCATACAGATAATAAAGGTGAAATACAGGATACTTTGCAGATAACTACTATCCACTTTCTTTTTTCTGACAGTTATGGAGGGAAAGGAAAGCCACAGATGTCTGATAAGACCCAGAGACATCCTTTCATTATGTGTCTTAAGAGACAGGAACAAGTGAGAGTAGAGGAGATCACAGGAAAAAATTAGGAGGATAAAGAAAATACCGAAGAGTCCCGTATTATATGGGTGGTTTCTGATTACTGCACATCTGCAGACAATATTTGAGATTTATTTCTTCTCTCTGGAGATTCCTTGCTGGACTAAAGTTGATGTCTGGAGCTATGTATAGCTTCTGTGAAAGGATCCCTTGGCAAATTAAATTCTACAGTTTTGTCTTCATTCATACTACATACTTTATACATCTCTGCAAATAACCATTGGAATTTAAACTAGAAAGCAACAAAATACTCCTGGCTGTAGGTCTAAACAAAATTGGAACATCTGACTATTCTGAAGTCATCCCTGATCATCTTTTTCTTTTCTTTTCTTTTTTTTTTTTTTTTTTTTGTGGTATGCGGGCCTCTCACCGTTGTGGCCTCTCCCGTTGCGGAGCACAGGCTCCGGACGCGCAGGCTCAGCGGCCATGGCTCACGGGCCCAGCCGCTCCGCGGCACGTGGGATCCTCCCAGACCGGGGTGCGAACCCGGTTCCCCTGCATCGGCAGGCGGACGCACAACCACTGCGCCACCAGGGAAGCCCCCATCTTTTTCTTTTAACACTTTTCCCATTGAAATGGTTCTTTCTCGCTTTTAGAAGGATCAACAGTGAAAAATGAAAACAAAGATGCTACTGCACAGTTTCTCAAAATAAGCCTCTATGCTAACACCATCCATATGAAAATAGGAAGAAAATTACCATAAAAATTTAAAAGGAAAGGAAAGGAAAAAGGAAAAAATACAAATTAATCTGCACTCCTTGCCCGCATTGGCCTGGCCTTGAGAACATAGTAAAAGTCCTTTACAAATGACCACAAGTAATTTTGTGGGCAGATTCAACTTTTTAACAGAATTATTTCAAGGTCTAAACTTAAGGTTCCCATAAACACAATTCCAAATCTCAAAGTACTCCAAAGGCCTTCACCACAGTCAAGAAGGAAAAGTAAGACACCCCTCACTATATAAACATCACTAAGACAGAAGCGTGCCATGCTATAATATCGAAGGTGGGGTTCACGCTGATTATCATTGATGAACTGACCAGGTTTCAAGTCAGTTTGGGATCTGGGAAGTTTCTAGATACACTTTAAGTTCAGGTAACAATTTGTTCTTTTTCTATATTTATTTTTAAGTGATCAGTTAACTGAAAGAAAGAGAAATAAGAGTATAGATTACAAAGCAATTATGAAACAGAGCACATGAAAATAAACATAAATGTAACAGTAATTAGAGAGAAAAAGTGAAAACAATTATCCATAATTTCACCATCTTAACACTACTATTTGTAGCATTTTAATTTTTTTCCCTTCTGGTCTTTTTTGCTATGTGCTTATGTATGTACACACTCTCTTTTGTTTTTTTAAAAAAATGGTCGTAAAGTGAGAGAGTGGCATGGACATATATACACTACCAAACATAAAACAGATAGCTAGTGGGAAGCAGCCGCATAGCACAGGGAGATCAGCTCGGTGGTTTGTGACCACCTAGACGGGTGGGATAGGGAGGGTGGGAGGGAGGGAGACGCAAGAGGGAAGAGATATGGGAACATATGTATATGTATAGCTGATTCACTTTGCTACAAAGCAGAAACTAACACACCATTGTAAAGCAATTATACTCCAATAGAGATGTTAGAAAAAAAAGCAAAAAAAAAATGGTCGCATTCATATTGTGATATAATTTGTATTTTGTTTTTTAAAATTTAGCATTTAGTATCATTAGCATTCACAAAGTTCCTACATAATTTTAATAATTCACTTAGTGGATGTACCATAATTGATTATTCCCTTACGACTGTTAAGTGCATGTTGCATCTAAACATTTTGTGTGTGTATACAGAATATCTTCATGCATACTGCTTTCCCTTTTTTCTCTTTCTCTTTCCTTTTTTCATCTTTTATTTTATCCCTAATGCCCACTTCCCCATTTCTTACTTTCTTCGCTAAGGTTAAGATCCATTCACTTGCTATGTTGTTGTTTCTGGCTGCAGGAAACATTCCTTGGTGTGCAATCACCCCACTCTAGGTAAGCTGTCCACTCTCTAGGGCTGGGACCCTGGGTTATCTCCAACTCCCCTCCACTACCAATAACCCTGTCCTTTACATGTCCTTTTTGGGAACATACTTATAATGTCCCTTTTTGAATGTGTTTGAGAATTTCTTGGGGAGGTGTAACCAGGGTGAGATTGCTGGATCATAGGGCTTGTAGTACTAACTTTGACTAAGAACAGCTGAGGTTGCTTTCAGAATGGTTGTGACTTTCTATGTTCTTACCAGGAGTACATGGAAATATCGTTATCTCCATGTCTTTTCCAACACTTGAAGTCATCTCACTTTCTAATTTTTGCCAATCTCGTAGATGTAAAGTGATATCTCATGGCTGGTTTAATTGTCACCTCCTGATTTCTAATAAATTTGAGTGTGTTTAAATTGGCCTGCTAGCCTTTTGGGATTCCTCTTCTGTAAATTGCCTTTCCATACCTTTCCCCCATTTTTCTATTGGGGCTGTCCTTTTTTTAGATTTGCGGGAATTCCTTCACCATCCCAGATATCTTTTGTTGGTTTTAGACACTGCAAAGAAATTCTATGCTATCATCTTACTTTAGTCTTTATCTATAATGTCTTTCATGGTCCAGAAATCCTTTCTTTTGATGTAATTAAATTCATCTTACGCTTTACGATTTGTGCTACTGAAGTTTCATTTATAAAGTCATTCCCTTCTCCCAGATCATAAATACACTATCCTATACTTTACCGTATGGACGTTATGATTTCATATTTACAATTAGGTTTGATCTGTAGTTCACTTTTGAATGTGATGATAGGTAGGAATCTGATTTTTTTTCTCCGTATAGTGAGAAATTTCCCCAATCCTATGCAATAAAATAACCTGTCCTGTTCATATTGATTTGTGTCACCTTTGTCATATATTAGGTTCTCACATATACATGGATCTGTCTCTATCGCATTAGTCAGGCTGTTGTCTGCTCTTATACTAATTTCACATTTTATTTCTTTGTAGTACGTTCAAACCAATGTTAACTTTTCTTTTTCACACTTAATTTAGCTAATCATGGATTTTTTTTTCCTATTTATAGGTCAGAATAAGTGTCCGGAGTTCCTAAAAAATTCCAGATGGAACTCTGGTTGATATTACTCTGAATTTATACAGTAATTTGGGACAGTTGACATTTTTATAATATTAAGTCATCCTACCTAAGAGCATGAAAGTCACTCCATTTATGCAACTTATGATCTATGCACTTTATTGGAGTTTTAAAGTTTCCTCCAGAAAGCTCTTGTATATTCTTCGTTAATTCCTAGGTACATTGTGTTTTTTCTACTGCAAAGAGTATCTTATTTTTAAAATTATATCTTCTGGTTGGTTACTGCTGGTATCTCCTAATCTAGCAAACTTGCTGAACTCTTTTATTAGTTCTTTTACTGATTATTTTAAATAAAAATAGTTACTTAATAATTATTTCATCAAAGTTTTAAAATTTAGTTGCACACAGTTGTTCATAATTTTTTCATTACATTACACTTAAAATTTCTATTATGACTATTAATTTTGTCCTATACATTTGATATTTTGCTTACTAATTTTGCTCTTTTCAAGTAGATGAGTATGCCATCTATACATAATGACAGATTAATCTCTTCTCTTCTAATCCTGTGTCTCTATTGTGATGTGAGACAATACTAGCTAAGAGTGGGCTTTCTTGTCTTGTTTCTTTCTTAAAGGGAATGACTATAAAATTTCTTCACTGAGTATAAGTTTTGGTGGAGGTTTCTGACATATAACCTCTACTAAGTTAACATGCACTCGTATTCCTAGTTTGCTAAGAACTATTTTAAAAACCATAAATAAGTGTGTTTTTATCATATAATTTTTAGGAATCAATTTTGATAATCAATTGCTATTTCTCCTTTAATTCATGAATGTGCTGAATTACATTCATAGGTATTCTGAGGATAAACCATCCTTGCAGTTCTGATACAAACCCTACTTGATAATTTATTAGCTTCGGTTGTTTAGTTAATATTTTACTTGTCCATCTGAATTACATTCATAGGTATTCTGAGGATAAACCATCCTTGCAGTTCTGATACAAACCCTACTTGATAATTTATTAGCTTCGGTTTAGTTAATATTTTACTTGTCCATCTATGTTCATAAGTGAAGTGAACATGCAACTTTCTTTTCCTGTGTTTTTCTTATCTAGTTTGGGAATCAAGCATACACTAGCCTCATCAAATCATGTAGGTAGCCTTTTCTGACTTCTGGAACAACTTGTTTAAGATAAAAATATATTATTCTAGGACTTCCCTGGTGGCACAGTGGTTAAGAATCCGATCCCTGGTACAGGAAGATCCCACATGCCACGGAGCAACTAAGCCCGTGCACCACAACTACTGAGCCTGTGCTCTAGAGCCCGCGAGCCACAACTACTGAGCCCATGTGCCACAGCTACTGAAGCCCACACGCTCTAGGGCCCGTGCTCCACAACAAGAGAAGCCACCGCAATGAGAAGCCCAAGAGCACCACAACAAAGAGTAGCCCCCGCTCGCTGCAACTAGAGAAAGACCGCGCAGTAATGAAGACCCAATGCAGGCAAAAAAAAAAAAAAAAAAAAAAAAAAGAATTATTCTATAAAAAATTGGTACAACACACTCATAAAACCATCAGGGCACTTTTTTTGGAGGGAGGGGAGATGAGGTCTTTGAACACGTTTTCTATTTATTTAAGATTTATTTCATTAAAGTTTTAAGATGTATTTGCATACTGTTGTTCAAAACGCTTTTTTATTACATTTTAAAATATGCATTGTGCCAGTAGTAATTTTGTCCCTTACAGTTGATAATCCCTTTTTTCATTTCTTTTTTTCTCTCAATCAGTATTGCCAAGGCCTGTCAGACTTATTAATCTTTCAAAAGAAGTTTTGTTTTTCTTTAATCTTATTTTTAAAAATTATATTAAATTATATTCTATTCATTATTTCTTACCTTCTTATTTGGTTTGGATTGCTCTGTAAGCTTGTTTTCCAATTTCTTACCTTAGCTTTACTTTAATTTTTTGTTTCACCTTTAAAATGTTTTTATTGAGGCATAATTTACATACAGTGAAATGAATGATGTTTGTGTATAGTGTGATGAATATTGACAATTATATACTCCTGTATACCCCAAACCCCAATCAAGATATAGAGCATTTCTGTGATCCCAGAAGTTTCCTCCTGCCTTTTTCCACTCAATCTTCACCAGACCCCTAAGAGGCAAATACTACTATGATTTCCATCACCACGTATCAGTTTTGCCTTTTCTTCAACATTGTGTAAATGAAATCATACAGTAGGTACTCGTGTTTGGCTACTGTTGCTCAGCATGTTTTGAGATCCATCCTTTTATTACTAAAAAGTATTCATTGTATAATTAAAATCATGATTTGTTTATTCATTCACCTGCTAATGGACATTTTGAGGGTTTATTTTCCCCTCCAGATGATCATGAACAAATCTTCCAAGAATATTTTGTACAAGTCTTTTGGGGAACATATGTTTTTGTTTTCTTGGGTAAATCCCTAAAAATAAAATTACTGAGTCATAGGTCAGATATATGTTTAATTTATAAGAAACTACCTATGTGTTTTCCAAAGTGTTTATACAATGTGACACTTCCACTACCAATGTAGGAGAGTTTGAGTGCTCTGTATCCTTGCTAACATTTAATGTTGTTAGTCTTTTCGACTTTAGCCAAGCTAGAGAGCGTGAAGTTGGTTTCTTGTTGTGGTTTCAATCTGTATTTCCCTCATGATTAATGATGTTAAACACCTTATGTGCTTATTGACCATTCATATATCTTCTTTTTTTTAAGTATCTGTTTATGTACTTAGCCTATTTTTAATTGGATTGATTATATTTTTATTATTGAGTTGTGGAAAATATTTGCACAGTCTGGATTCAAATATTTTGCCAGATATATGTATTAAGATTATTTTAATCAATCAAAAGAAAAGGCAATTTTTCAGTGACTTGCCTTTTCTTTTTCTTGATAGTATCTATTGATGACCAGAAGTTTAAAATTTTGATGAAATGCAATTTATCAATATTTCTTTCATAGTTTGATCCTTTTTTTTGTTCCTGCTAACAAATATTTGGTAAGATAGTCTCCTTTTTTTTTTAAAAAAATAAATTTACTTATGTATTTGTTTATTTTTGGCTGCATTGGGTCTTCGTTGCTGAATGCGGGCTTTCTCTAGTTGCGGCGAGCAGGGGCTACTCTTCGTTGCGGTGCATGGGCTTCTCACTGTGGTGGCTTCTCTTGTTGCGGAGCACGGGCTCTAGGCGCACGGGCTTCAGTAGTTGTGGCACGTGGGCTCAGTAGTTGTGGCTCACGGGATCTAGAGGGCAGGCTCAGTAATGGTGGCACCCTGAGTAGTGGTGGCTTAGCTGCTCCGTGGCATGTGAGATCTTCCCAGACCAGGGCTCGAACCCTTGTCCCCTGCATTGGCAGGCGGATTCTTAACCACTGCACCACCAGAGAAGTCCCTCTCCTGTATTTTCTTAAAATTAAGTTTTATATAGAATGAGCAAGAGGGTAGCAGTACATTGTTTTCTTCATATACAGGCAGTCCCTGACTTAAAATGGTTCAACTTATGATTTTTTTATCATTTTACTGATATTTTCAAAGAACTAGCTTTTGGATTCACTGATTTCTTTTTACTATTTGTTTAACATTTTTATTGATTCCCATTTATATCTTTATTATTTCCTACCATTTACTTCGTGTTTAATTTGTTTTTCTTTTTTCCATATTCTTAAAGGGGAAGCATAGATCATTAAGATAAGACTATTATTCCTTTCTAAAACAAGCATTTAAAGTTACACAATTTTCTCTAACCACTGCTTTAACTTCAACCCCCAAGTTTGATATGTTGCATTTTCAATAAAATTCAGTTTAAAATTTTTCTAATTTTTCCTGTGATTGTTTCTTTGCCTCATGTGTTATTTAGAAGTGTATTGTTTAATTTCAAAATATTGGAGCATTTTATATTTGCAGACGGTGAGACTGACAAGGGCTTAATTTCCAAAATACACAAATAGCTCATATAACTCAACAACAAAAAAAACAAACAACCCCTTTGAAAAATGGGCAGAGGACCTAAATAGGCATTTCTCCAAAGAAGAAATACAAATGGCCAATAGGTGCATGAAAAGATGCTCAACATCACTAATTATTAGAGAAATGCAAATCAAAACTACAATGAGGTATGACCTCACACTGGTCAGAATGGTCATCATTAAAAATTCTACAAATAACAAATTCTGGAGAGGATGTGGAGAGAAGGTAACCCTCCCCCACTGTTGGTGGGAATGTAAGTTGGTAGAGCCACTACGGAAATCAGTATGGAGGTTCCTCAGAAAACTGAAAACAGAAATACCATATGACCCAGCAATCCCACTCCTGGGCATATATCCAGGCAAAACCCTAATTCAAAAAGATACATGCACTCCTATGTTCATAGCAGCACTATTCACAATAGCCAAAACATAGAAACAACCTAAATGTCCATCAACAGATGAATGGATAAAGAAGATGTGGTAAATACATACAATGGAGTACTACTCAGCTGTAAAAAAAAGAATGAAATAATGCCCTTTGCAGCAACATGGATGCAACTAGAAGTTATTATACTAAGTGATGTAAGTCAGAAAGAGAAAGACAAATACCATATGATATCACTTATATGTGGAATCTAAAATATGACACAATTGAACCTATCTACGAAACAGAAACAGCCTCACAAACATAGAGAACAGACTTGTGGTTGCCAAGGGGGTGGGGGGTGGTAGAGGAGGGATGGATTGGGAGTTTGGGATTAGCAGATGCAAACTATTATATATAGAGTGGATAAATAACAAGGTCCTACTATATAGCACAGAGAACTATTCAATATCCGATAATAGAGCATAATGGAAAAGAATATTAAAAAAGAACGTATATATATGTATAACCGAATCACTTTGCTGTACAGCAGAAATTAACACAACACTGTAAATCAACTATACTTCAATGAAAAATGGAGCATTTAAAAGATAGTTGTATTGATTTCTAATATAATTCTATAGCGGTTAGAGAACTTACTATGCATAATTTCAAATTTAGCAAGACTTGTTTTGACCTCTGTGTCCACTTAAAAAGAACTTGTATTTTGCAGTTGTTGGGTGAATTTTGTCATAAATATCATCAACTTAAGCTTGATAATGCTATTATCTCTAGCATTATATATCTGCTATCTATAATAGCAAATGCTATTATAATAGCTATTATAATGCTATTATGTTATAATGCTATTCTCTTATTTGTCTGACGTTTTGTCTACTGGTCCATCAATTAGTGAGACTGGAGTGTTAAAATCATTAACTATACTTTTTCCGCCTACTTCTCCCTACAGTTATTTTGTTTTTTAATGTGTTCTCATGCTCTGGTTGGGTTCATACACATTTAGGATTGTTAGGTTTTTCTGATTAGTGGATCCCTTTTCATTAAAAATCTCCCTCTTTATCTCTTGTAGTACTCCTTGTCTTTAATTTTATGTTTAATATTAATAGAGCCACACCAGTTTTCCTATAATTTATAATATATAGTTAAGATTTTGATATCTTTTTCTATCCTTTTACTTTTGACCCACTAAAGCCTTTATAGCCTTTATATTTAAGGTGAAACTCTTGTAAAGAGCAAATAGGTCTTGCTTTTTTTTTTTTTTTTTTAAATCCAATGGAATTAGGCTAAAATCAACTGAGAATAAAGAATACATCATTACACCAAAATGGGTCCAGGAAACTAGTAGGAAAGTGAGAATTGTTTTAGTCACCAAGAAGGTGTCTGGCTAATATGAAAGGAAGAACATTTTAAATCCAATTATCCAGGTGGCCTGAACTTACTAAGCTATTTCTTAACCTCTAGTTTCATGTTTTCTTGACAGTCCTGATCCAAGAATGCATTACAGGAGGGCGGAAGTCACTTAATTTTAACCTCTTAGGGGAAAAAACAGCAAGTAAAAAAATCAGGTACGAAATGTTTTGCTTGTTCCTCTTTAGAACCCTGCCCATTACTGAAGATGTGCTCACTGGATAATTAAGGACTCTAGCGATAATTGGGGCGTTAAGACGCTGGAACAGAAAGACGAGATTTCATTACTTTCCAATAACCTGTAGTCTTTAGGCTGTGGTGCTCCTACAATCAATATTTTTATCTGTGTGAGGGCAGTGTATATTCATTTTGTTACACATCTAGCGTTTCCAAAGAGGCCACTGTTTCACACAAATAGAGTCAGCCCAGTACTCTGTTATTATAATGAATTCTCCTCCAAGAGGCATAAAGTATTAGGAAAACTGCAAATTTCTGTTTTAACCAGCATGATTTCCAGCAGTTTTAATGGATTTTTTTTAAAAAAAGAAGAAAAAAATCACCCTGACAACAAACAGTTGTGTTTATCATCTCTGCCACGAAATAGTAAAGATCTGACTGCTGTTCAGGTAATCAATTTCCATGAATTACTAATAACAGTTATAAGACCGATTAAGTCTCCCAGGCTCAGCAACTCAACAGTTGTGTGTAAGCTATAATTTGCATTAAAAATAGTCATCTCATGATACAAATCCTGAGACCATACTAACTGCTAACTTTTATGTAAGAGATATGGTTTGTTATTTATACAACATGTGCTTGCACCTAATTGCACAACTAAGGCTTATCACAGAATTTTTACATATCAAACATTTTAATTTAACCTCAAAATTTAGTTTCTCAGCTCTCAACCTACCATGGAAATCATGTTTTTAAAATTTGCACTTGTAACATAGTACAGACTGATTTTTTTGAAGGAGTTTGCTAAATAATTAGAAGAATATTAATTTAAAATTCAGTCTTCAAGAAACATACTGGACCATAACTTGAAGTGCTGTTTACAAAACTCTCCCTGCACTGTGTTAATGTCTGCTTCATGAAACAGGTTCTATGCCTTGCTGCCTTTGAAATCTGAAAGAGGAAGATGTTGTTGTTTTTATTGTCTTCTGACTATATATTTGCATGCCGCTGACTGATTCACTCTGCTCTCTGAATGTGAAAAATGAAAAGGCCATGTTTACGTGACACTCGCTAGGACAATGGCCAGGTCCCTCTTGGTAGCTGAAAATCTAGATCATGAATCTTGATGGAGAAAGATGTCATTCCATAAATATGTAGGATGTCCTTAAGCCAAGAGATCTATCATGTTGGCCTTATTTGTCAGATGCAGAAGAGCAAAGCTGTTCTCCTGAGATGCTGGGGGGGTCCCAGCAGAGGCTCCCTTCTGGAAAGAAGATTTCTGCGGGAAGCTGGTCTGAAGACTGTTTTCTTCCCTGCTGTGCTTCCCAAAGAATGTCCGTCAAAGTGAAAGACAAAGAAGCATTATTTAACCTGTGCAGAGAAAACCCCAGCAATCAATACCATCTACAACCCTAATCTTTTCAATAGGTTAGGCTACGAAATTTGGTTAGAAGATCAATTTAGGTATGTTTTCAGTTTAGGTGTGAACCGTGTTTTATCTTGACGGTGTGGAATTTCACCTTTTACTGTTAGTTATGAATACAAATCAGAGGTCAGAGCTGAAAATTTGGGCTTGGAATAATTTCCCCATTAGTCCTATGTAATGCCAGCCTTCCAAACATTTAAGCATTTTGAGATAACATATACGAAATGTGCAGCATAAATTTTTAAATCTAGCTTTCTATGAAAACGATTACACATAATACCAAATAACTACAATTTATGGTTCTCTGAGAAAACAGGAGGAATCAAATTATTCTTGAAGTCAGATTTCACATGGCTATCAATGGGCTGTATGAGATCAAGTGACAGGTAAAAATGGTACCCGTCACCACCAAGTAGATAACGTGACCTTAAGTTCCTTTATACTCCATGCACTCCTATATTTGAGCGTGTTTTCTAAATTCTAAAATAGAATGGCCATGAGAATATACAGTGCCCATAACTCAGTTATATTTAGGAAATGATACTCTTTGCTACCATATGCATTTGTGAATGTGTAGGGGAATATTTATAAGGGAGGTGGCAGTGGGGTGAGGAGAATAGTTTGGAAAATTAAATTGTACAAGTTACAAAAATTTAAAAAGACAAGCCAGTCATCTATATTCTGAAGAAAGCTTGTATCTATTTTTGCTTTTCACTAATGAATGTTGGATACAACAGTTGTAACTTAGACACATTTTCAACAAATTTTTTGTTGTCTTTTAATTTCAAAGTCTTAAAATGCTAAAGCAGGTCGGGATGACTGAAACTGTGTAGTTCAGGGTTCCCCTCGAGGCAGGAATTTCTTAGGGAACAAACATTCCTACAAATAGTTATCCAGAAGCCACTCGAACCTTCTGTGAGACCCACATTTCTTCCCTGGTGAGGTAGGCTGCACAACCGTTGCTGGCAGAAGAGTCTTCCTCGTTTGCCACGGGTCCCTCTCTGTGACATGCATCCTACCGTGGCACCACATCCTCTTCAACACCAGAGAGGAGCTTTTCACAGGAGGACTCCTCAACCTTGGGAGAGGGGATTCTAGCACCTTCAAACCTTCCCTTCTCCAGGCTAAAGAGGGTTTCACACTCTTTCCTTTAAAAAGCATAGTAAAGGGAGCAAAAATGGCTCTCAACCTTGTTGGGTCATTGTTCCCTTGGAAAAGCAGGTGCAAGCTGGCTTCCTTTCCCTTTCTAAAGCAAACAGACACATGCACTTGCCCTTAAAAATGGACGGCAATCTCGGGTTGCAAGAGTGCAGGCTGAGAACGGCTGGGTCTCACAGGGGGTGTTCTGGGTGTCACAGGCAGCACCAGAGGCCAGTGAGCGTGCGCACGTGGCGTGGAGGTGGGGGTGGGGGGTGATCCGCTGACGGAGCACTGCGCACAGGGAGTCATGGCGACATCTGCGTTGATTTTGATTCTTTTCAGTGAAACCACTGACACTGGGGTGTTTTGTTTGAAAAACTAAATGCAGATGAATTCGGGTTCACTAAGGGCTGTGGACATGCTGAGGATCTGATTGTGAATGCGGGTGCACGCTAGCGTCTGGCTCTGCCAGCATCACACATTAACCTGGCGGGAGGCCCCAGTGACTGAGAGCTCTCTCCCTTCCCGCCACCATCCTTACTGTTACATGGCCACCGTCATCGGAAGAGCAGCCAATCTCTCCTCAATACAGCATCTTATGCTTTAGGATGAACAGCAATGATGCTGCAGCCTCATAATAACGAGTAAGGAACAATTTCATTTTCCTTTTACCGATGAGGAAACCAATCGTCTGAGAAGATAAACGACTTGCTCAGGGTCACAGGGGTGAATGTGTCCAGGACCCAGCTGGCCGGATTCCCCGTTACCCCACCCAGCTCTTTTATCCACACAAAGCCAACTCCCACCTACTGACCCAGTGAGCTGCACAATAATCTCACTAAAATAGAATGAAAAGGGCCATATCCTAGCCTTTCCAAACCTCACTTGTCTCAGGCAGTGTCTTCACACAAGTGGGTTTGAAGCCCTAGGAGTGAATCCTTCACTGCTGGTCCCAGAGGAACCAGGGATGACCAGATTGGCGGGGGGGGGGGCAGCCCTGGCAAGGGGGAGTGACCCATGGAAGGAGGTGATGCCGTCCCCTGCGAGGAGGGGATCTGCTTGACCCCCAGCTTCAGGAGAAAAGTGGCCTTCCCTGAGACTTTGTTCGGGGGCCGGATAACATCTAACAGTAAACAAAATCCTTAAGAAATCACATCTTGCCCCTGGCCCCACCCAAGAAGTGTGAGGATGACAGCCAGCTCCATAGAGAAACAAAAACAAAAACACAAACACAAAACCCACACATGAGGAGATGCATTAGGCTGGCGACCAGCTGTGTGTAGCTAATCTCTGCTTCTGGGTGTCTGATGTCAGTGTCTGTTTGACTTCAGCAATGTCTGCTCCATATTTATGCTCTTCACTTTCTTTTCCGACCTTGAAGATGTATGGAAATATTTCCCTCTGCCACCGTTCCGAGCTTCAGAGGTGAAGTCCATTCACGGCAAGGAGGCAGCACTGGATGTTCAGACTTTGTGCTGGAAAGCTCTGCAGCAAATCAAATGCCCTCCCGATATGAGACAGAAGGCACATCACAGAGAGGCCTCTTAGGCTGGCCAGCGGGTGGAAGTAAGTGCTCCTGTGTGCTGCCTTTCAGGCTCTCCAAACAGCTCGAGGCCACGTGACCGGGAGGCCTGAGCAGGGCACGCGTGCCAGTCAAGCAGAAACCAACCCATCAGGGCCCGTTGCAGACACTCTGAGGGGGGACCCCGCGTTCTGCCAGCTTGGGGCTGGCCCTGGCCTCACCCCACACAGTGCAGGATACCTTGGGTGCTGAGGTGGGACTTTTACTAGGGAAACAGATGGAAGTGTGCTGTAGCTGGGCCCCAGTACAGGACCCTGCTCACTGCCAGCATGTGCCTCAGGCACGTCTTATAGGAGGGGAGCATTGCCCACTGTCTGGAAGTGCCGGCTCTTGGGCTGCTACGCACCTCGCTTCCTCAACCCAGGCTTCTGTTAGAGATGCCAGCTGAGCCTTGGAGGACGACATGGTTAATCTTCTGTGTCAACCTGACTGGGCCACGGGGTGCCCAGATTAACTATTATTGCTGGGTGGGCCTGTGAGGGGGCGTCTGCACGAGATCAGCATTTGAATCGGTGGACTCAATTAAGCAGTTGGCCCTCCCCAGTGTGGGCGGGCATCTTCCAATCCACTGAGGGTCTGGGGAGACGAACAAAACGGCAGAGGAAGGAGGAATTCGCCCCCTTCGCTTCCTGCCTCACTGACTGAACCGGGATATCCATCTTCTCCCGCCACTGCACTGGAATTTACCCCACCGGCTCCTCAGCTTCTCAGGCTTTGGGGCTCCGACGGGAACTGTACCACCGGCTTTCCGGGGTCTCCAGCTGCAGACGGCAGATCATGGGATTTCTCAGCCTTCACAGTCATATAAGCCAACTACTCATAATAAATAGATAGATAGATAGATAAATAGACAGAGAGACAGATAATTTCCTGCTGGTTCTGTTTCCCTGGAGAACCTGAGGACTTGGGACCATGGGACTCTTTCTAGAGTCAGGGCTCAGACCTGGGTCTTCAAAACACAAAGCCAGCACTCTTCTGACTGGCCACACTGCCCCAGAGCCAGTAAGATGGCAATATTCACAATAGGACGGTCTCCCCCACCTACTCACAGGGCCCGAGATGACCAGAGAAGAGGCTGAGCCGGATGTGCAAAGCCCCTCACGTGGTTTTAGGTGCGGCACCAGGCCGGGCAATGCTACCAGCGCACTCACTCAGGGACAAAGTGATTCCCTTTCCAATTCCCTCTGGATCCCTTTGGTTCCAGTCGCGAACAAAATCCCAGCTGGGTGTTAGTCTTTAACACCTTTCCAATGCCCCAGGTTCAGAGCCTCCTGCAGACAACAGCTTCAGGCCAGCTGTTAATAACACTTTTTTGAGTTCACTGCATTTGCTTTTATAGTTATTTTTTTTCCCATTTGTGACAAGTGATACCTATTTTTCATTTACAGAAGTGACATGACATTTAAAAAACAACATATTATTTTACAAAAGGTAATCAATTTAAAGAAAAATTCTAATTATTTGAGAGGACAAATGGTGCACAAATTTCACCAAGGTTTGGAAAACACTAGTATTAAGACCTAAGGTGCAGGGCTTCCCTGGTGGCGCAGTGGTTGAGAATCTGCCTGCTGATGCAGGGGACACGGGTTCGAGCCCTGGTCTGGGAGGATCCCACATGCCGCGGAGCAACTGGGCCCGTGAGCCACAACTACTGAGCCTGCGTGTCTGGAGCCTGTGCTCCACAACAAGAGAGGCCGCGACAGTGAGAGGCCCGCGCACCGCGATGAAGAGCGGCCCCCGTTTGCCACAACTAGAGGAAGCCCTCGCACAGAAACGAAGACCCAACACAGCCAAAAATAAATAAATAAATAATTTAAAAAAAAAAAAAAAGACCTAAGGTGCAATCTTGGTTTTGAACTCTGGCTCTGCTGTTCCCTAATCATGTAGCTTTGTACAGATCATCTAATTATTGTTAAATAATGAGATACTGAAAACGGAGTTCTCTTTGGAGTATAAAATAATAATCAATTATTTATTGCTATCGTTATTAAATAGTTATATTTAAGAGTATCACATCTCAGTCATGCTTGTAGCTGTCATTTGTTGCTATGACAACTATGGGGGGACAAGTAGTGTGCAGAGAGTGCCCAGATACTGTAGGGTCTCGGATGGAGGCGTGAGGGCTGAGACCTGGGCAGGGAGGGAAGAGGCTCATTGTCCAGCTTGGCAGCAGGAATGGCAGGGCTCTTCATCAGAGCAATGGATTCCTGATGGCAGCACAAGGACAATATGGTGTTTGCCAGCTGGGCCAGGGACACAGGCTCCTGCTCTCTTGGGGAATGAAAGGGTCTCTGCCAAAGGGGGATCCAGAGAGGGGCTTCAGGGAACCCCAGAGCTAGAACGCCTGTCGCTCTGTTACAGGTGGGGGCATGTCAGCCAGCAGCACTCCCCGCAGCAGAGAAGCCAGGCCTTCACGGGGAGGGGGATCCCAGCGTCCATCTGAGTGCACAGGGAGATGCTTGGATCTGCGCGGCGTCGGGCGCCTCTGGGAGATGCTCCTGCAGATTCCTGTTGGCCTTGTCCTGGGAAAACTTAGAAGAGGAAGGTTCTCGGCATACTGGGTAGCTCTTCCCACAGTTTTGGGGTATTGACTCATACTATTTTTCTGACTCATCTACTGCTTTGTTTCACCTTTTTTTAAAAAAACAACTTTCTGAGGGTAAAGTTGACACATAATAAACTACACATATTTAAAGGGTAAAATTCGATGAATTTTGGCGTATGTACACACCCGTGAAACCATCTGCACAGTCAAGACAACGAACATAACTGTTTCCCCCAAAGTTTTCTTAGTCATCTACCCCCCAATCCTCTCTGCACCTCCATCCGCAGACAGATCTGCTTTCTGTCATTACAGATGAGTGTGCATTTCACAGAATTTTATATAAACAGAATATCACAGTATATATTCCTTCTTTGTCTCCCTTCTTTCAGCATAAAAAATCATCAGTGCTGTTATAATAGTTCATTCCATTATATTGCTGAGTCCATCATATGGCTATATCACAACTTGATAATATGTTCACGTGTTGATGGACATTTGTATTTTTTTCCAGCTTTTGACTATTATAAATAAAGCCACTCTGAAGGTTTGAGTACAGTCTTTGTATGAACATATGCTTTCATTTCTTTTGGGCAAATACTTAGGAATGGCATGGCAGGTTTGTATGGCAGGTCTACGTTTAACTTTTTAAGAAACTGCCAAAATGTTTTCAGAAGTAGTTGTATCATTTTATATTCCAACTAATTGTGTATGAGGATTCATTCCAGTTCTTCCAAATCCTCCCCAGCACTTGGTGTGCTCAGTCTTTTCCTGTTAGCCATTCTAGTAGGCATGTAATGGTATCACGTCATGGTTTTAATTTGTATTTCCCTAACTGAGTACCGACGCTAAGCACTTTTCCACGTGCTTATTTGTCATCTGCACATCTTCTTTCATAAAGTGTCCGTTTAAATATTTTCCCATTTTTAAATTGGGTTGTCTTATTATTCAATTATAAACGTTCTTTAAGTATTCTAGATACAAGTCCTTTGTCAGATAAATTTTTACAAATATTTTCTCCCAGTTTGTGGCTTGCCTTTTCATTTTCAAAACAGAGACTTCAGAAGAGCAGAAGTTTTAGTTTTAATGAAATCAATGTAATACATTTTTTTATTATAGTGTGCTTTTCGTTTGTTTTTGTTATATTTAAGATATCTTTGCCAAATCTACATCATTAGGGTTTTCACTTATGTTTTCTTTAGAAGTTTTATAACGTTAGCTCTTACATTTAGATATATATTTCACAGTAATTCTTATATATGGTGTGAGGTAAGTGTTGGGGTTCTTTTTTGCATATAAATCCAATTGCTCCAGCACCATTATCCTTTTCCTATTAAATTGCCTTGGCCCATTTGTTGAAAAGCAATTGATCACGTATATGTGGGTTGACTTCTGGACTCTACTCTGTTCCACTGATCTCTACGTCTATGTTTATGGCATGTTTATGGCAGGACCACACTGTCTTGATGACTGTAGCTTTTTTCTTCTAATTTAAAAAAATTTATTATTATTATTTTTTTCGCTGTGTTGGGTCTTCGCTGCTGTGCGCGGGCTTTCTCTAGTTGAGGCGAGCGGGGGCTACTCTTCGTTGTGGTGCTCTCGGGCTTCTCATTGTGGTGGCTTCTCTTGTCGCAGAGCACGGGCTCTAGGTGCACAGGCTTCAGTAGTTGTACCACGTGGGCTGCAGTAGTTGTGGCTCGCGGGCTCCAGAGGGCAGGCTCAATAGGTGTGGCACACGGGCTTAGTTGCCCCACGGCATGTGGGATCTTCTTGGACCAGGGCTTGAACCCGTGTCCCCTGTACGTCTATGTTTATGGCATGTTTATGGCAGGACCACACTGTCTTGATGACTGTAGCTTTTTTCTTCTAATTTAAAAAAATTTATTATTATTATTTTTTTCGCTGTGTTGGGTCTTCGCTGCTGTGCGCGGGCTTTCTCTAGTTGAGGCGAGCGGGGGCTACTCTTCGTTGTGGTGCTCTCGGGCTTCTCATTGTGGTGGCTTCTCTTGTCGCAGAGCACGGGCTCTAGGTGCACAGGCTTCAGTAGTTGTACCACGTGGGCTGCAGTAGTTGTGGCTCGCGGGCTCCAGAGGGCAGGCTCAATAGGTGTGGCACACGGGCTTAGTTGCCCCACGGCATGTGGGATCTTCTTGGACCAGGGCTTGAACCCGTGTCCCCTGCACTGGCAGGCAGATTCTTAACCACTGCACCACCAGGGAAGTCCCATGACTGTAGCTTTTTAATGAGTCTTGTAAGCAGGGAGTGCACATTCTCCAATTCTGTTCATTTTTTTTTTCAGAATTGTTTTGGATATTCTAGGTCCTTTGCATTTCCATGTAAATTTTAGGGTCAGTTTTCCAGTTTTAACTTGCCTTCCTGCATATGCTCGGTCTAGGCATTTTTGGTTTACTTGGGCACCTAGGAAAGATGGTGAGTGCAGCCCCTCTGGTCCATGAAACAACGGGCTAGGGAAAACACCTGTGTCTCTGTCTCTCTCTTTCCCTGCACCCCTGCTCCTAACTTGTATAATTATTCAAGGAATACTTCTGGCAATTAAAATTCTTGTTATATAGTCATAGTCTATGTCAACCATGTCTTCATGGTTGAATCTCTTTCTCTCATCTGGATGCCAGCAATCAGGATTCATGGTACAGATGAAGACGGTGGAACACTTATTTTAATAGGCTAGAAGACTTCCTGGCATGTTTTGAGTAAATTGCGCTACAGTCATGCAGAACTGGATTAATGTCTGTTTTATAAATAAGAACCAAATGGTATCACTTTGTAAAGTGTAACAGCCAGTGTCACCCGGTTACATCTCCGTCTGCTGTGTTAGGAAGCATTATCGTCCTTACTGTTTTATGCTTCTCTCTGAAGTACCAGGAAAGGACTTTATGTGACTCAGTCCAAGGGAGCTTTGTATCACAGCCTAGAGCTGACAAACACAGAAACCAACCCCATTGGCCACAGGACACAGGGCTGGGCCTAGGGTAAAGCTGCGAGGTACCTGGAGCATAAAATGTACTAGCCATAGGGTGACCCTGAAAGTGAGTGCCACATGAAAGTTTGCACCCTGGGTGTCTCCCTCTCCTCCCCCTAGTCCTGATTTGCAGGACAGTTGGCTGGGGAATATTTTGAAGACCAAAGTGGATCTTAGTCATCAAGGACTCGTGTTTTCAGCCTAGTGTCATGCATTTTCTATGCTCTTTTTAAATTAAAAAAAAAAAAAAATCTTGGCCTCCTTATGCTTCTCCCATCTCCCAAGTCAAACTAAACCGAAACAAAAAAGACACAACTCATCCCCTGAATTGAGTTCACACAGTGGGTTTTAATTAATTTAATTTTTCATAAATCAAACTTTTCTTATGGGAGGTTTCTACTTTGTGCCAGGCCCTGGGCTATGACAGGAAAGGCTGGGGTGGCCCCTGCCTTCCAGGAGAGCATGACCTCATAGGAAGAGGAACAAACCCATAAATCATTAAAGGCAAAAGGGAACTGGAAGATGCTGCAAGAAAGGGGCAGGTGCCTTCTGTCCTTGCTCAGGGCAGGGAGGGGGCTCTTCCACCTCCAGGGAGAGTCTCAGGGAGGAGGAGGTGAAGGTTAGCACCCATCAGTTTTTATCAGCCTGTTAATGGCAAACAATTATGACAACACCGCATCACAGGTAAGGAACACTGTAGGAGCCCGTATCTGCTAAGTGTTTTATGGCACTTTCTCCTTTAATCCCCATAAGAATCTGATGTATATATGTATACACACACATGTATACACATATATACACATGTATATATTATATCTAATGTATTGTGTACATATATTTCCCCCATTTTACAGATAAGAATACTAAGGCTTGGAGAGAGGCTAAGTCACTTAATTGGGATTTATTATTATTAGCAGCTAGTCAGGATAAAAGCCAAGACTTGAACCCAGGCAGTCTCATGTCATAGCCCAAACATTAGCAGAGAAAAACATTTCTTTACGTTAAATGCACTCATGTTGAGCCTTGAGTGGAACTATTTTGGCTCTTTTTATTTGGAATGTTACAATATTTAAGTGTGTTGAAAGGTACAGCTCGACGCGTACTTTCCATCCTAAGGCGTGTGTGCGCTGACGGTCGTGAGGCTTCTGCTCTCACACGGGCGTGCGGGAGGACAGACCACACCACCCCTTTGCCCTTACATGCATTCATGGAGCTAAATAAGACTTTACCAGCTACAAGAACACCCGTCAGTTATCTGTGCTATAGTGTAAACAATGAAATTCTTATTATGTACTCAGAAACCACAAAGCCATTTCCATGGAAACTCTGTTTTCATGTCATATCTTTAATGAATAGGTAATGAAAGAAATGCTGCATTTACAACTTCATTACTAGTTTAAAAAAAATAGAAAGCACACACTCACACACACACAAACCCAGCCGTAAATCTGAATTATGGTCATTGTCATGCTTTAGAACACAGTGAACATCACAGAGGAACTTTCAAGGCTGTCATTTTGGATGCAGGGGATGGAGGGAAGACAAAAAAGAAAATATGTTGCCAAAACCCTACCCACCACGCCAACAACCTGCAGTGTTAGGCGCACTCTTTATCTCACTATGATTTTAATAATTTTGGCACAGAATGAGTCCCCATGCCCGGGAACAAGTAGGTTTGGGAGTGGAGAAGGGAAATGTCAAATGAAACCCTTGTTTCCTTCAGATAGCCCCAGCTGACCTGCCTCTTTTTTTAAGAGGATACGTTAAAAATGGTAGTCTTCTTTGAGCCTTTCCCATCACGAGAGGGTTGACGAGACAGGAGTCTGATTTGTTGTTAAAGGACTGCTTTAATGTAACATAAAAGATTATCTATTCACTGCATCTAATTGCCGAGGGGAATCAGTTCTGTGACATCAGTGCAAGTATCTTAAAAAAGCCTTTTACATGGGGCCTCCCTGGTGGCGCAGTGGTTGAGAGTCCGCCTGCCGATTCAGGGGACACGGGTTCGTGCCCCGGTCCGGGAAGATCCCACGTGCCGCGGAGCAGCTGGGCCCGTGAGCCGTGGCCGCTGAGCCTGCGCGTC
>NC_041233.1:77686801-77707538 GCF_002837175.3 Physeter macrocephalus
GGAGCCTGTGCTCCGCAACGGGAGAGGCCACAACAGTGAGAGGCCCGCGTACCGCAAAAAAAAAAAAAAAAAAAAAAAAAAAAGCCTTTTACAAGAATTATTAACAAAGAATGTGTAGCCTCCATTCTGATGGTCTGATCAAGACGTGTGAGCAGGTCTGAGGGGACAGTGATAGAACCGCAGGATGACAGGGAAGAGGAAGAGGCCGTGACACCGTCTCCACACACTCAGCTGCCCGCCACCTCCCGGACAAGCAGGCTGGTGCTTCCCTGCCACTGCCCACACCCCTCTCCACCCCGTGCCATGGATGGAATGTGCAGATGGGGTAAAACATCTCAGGGGCAATTCGATCGGCACAGAAAATTATATAAAACCTTATTCCCATTCCATCAAACCGTCCTGTCTTCCGATCCTTGCCCAGGTCAAGTGTCTGATAGCTCAGGAAATGTCTCATGTTTCCCTGCATGGTTATGTACCATCAGGTGACCTAGAAATGACGTCCAGTAGTTCATGGAGCAGCACGTCCTCATTCACTAGACCCCATCATTTGAGGTTTGTGATAATCTCAACGACAACTGGGCTGAAACTCATCTCCATCCATTACTGAAGAGAGCATGCTAAGAAAATCCACAGGGAAAGAACGATTTCAGAAAAGATACGTAGACTTCTTTCAAATGCCCTTGGTGGCGGGTGGGGAATGCTCACGTGTCTAGAAAACGTAACTTATCTGTTCATTAAAGTTCTTTCCCTGAGAGCTTTGGACAGGTGATTTTTTCTAGTGTAACTCGGAGTACTTGAAAATCATAAAGCTGCATTTCTTTAATAATACTCTACGGATGAGAGACATCATGCTGTAATAAAGAAAAATATTGTTTGGGCTCCCTCTGAACTTGCTGTGTGGCCTCGGAAATTCGCTTCTCTGGGTTGTTTCCTTATCTATATCCATTGAATGCGCAGGACAAGATGATCTCTGAGGTTTAATGTTCTGTGAATTCATGTGCTTTTCACCAAACACCAGGCTGACCCACCTCTACTAGGCTGAAGCACAGAGGCGCCTGTGTGAGAAGCAGCTGTGGACACCAACACTGCCACTGGAAGGACCCCCAGGCTCCTGACCTGGTGGAAGCTCCTGCTCTGCAGCTCTGTCCATGGCCACTGTAGTCTCTGTCCACACATGCCCGTGGGCAAACCGCAGCTTCAGCCTCCCTGGGGGATGTTGTCCTGTGTCTTTGAGGCACCCTTGATGTGAACTTGTGAGGGCTACATTGCCAGTATTATACGAGCCAGCCTCTAACGCACCCTCCAAACTCAGGACAATCCATCCAGCCATTTCTGTGTGATATACAGGAGCATCGACTCTGCAGGGGGTGGGGGGAGGTCACGGCCCTGGACTTGCTGTCAGACCTTCTGCGCTTGGGGTCCAGCTCTGTGAACCTGGACAAACCACTCCAAGCTTCTCTCTGCAAGCGAGAACACCAATACCTACCCCCCAAATATCTCTCTAGGTAGATCTGAGGACCACCTGAGAAAGTGGGGGTGGAATTGATTGATAAACTGTAAAGTGCAATACAAGTATTACAGAAAAAACAGAGCAGACACACTCATCTCCCTCTTAGACTCAACAGGTTGCCAGCTTCTGTCAGTCCCAGTGCTGACCCCCTGCGGGCACCTACCATATTCAAGTTAGGTCAGGTCACGGCTATATTCTGCCACATTCCTCTCTGTTTAACGCTTTTTTTTTTTCCTCTTTCCTTTTTAGAGATTAGCCTTTTTTTTTTCCTTATTTCTACTCATAGCACCTTCCACAGTGTTGGGCAGAAAGGATTCCACAATTATAATACTTTACATATGTTTTGGTCATTTGACAACAAACAATTACAGAATCTATACAAAATACAAAGCGGTTTTTCCCTATAGATGAGTCACCTTCTAAAGGGCAAAAGATCCTTTTGATGAACACTTTCATTTCTGGAATTCTACCCTAAGGATTTAATCCAAAATATGTAAAAAGTTTTATATGTAAAGATGTTCATTGAAGAGTTATTTATAATAGGGAAAAGTTTTAATATAAATGTCCAAAAGAGGAAAAGGAGTCAATAAATTTGAGTGTCTCAACTATGTATAGTGCAGCCATTGGAAACAGTATCTGAAAGAGTGGAAGTGCTACAGTTTCACATCCAGGCAGGAAAAAAACAGAGTGCAGAATTATAGACTCACCCCTAATCCATTTATTCAACAAATATCTCTTGAGCATGTGCCATGCACCAGGCATTGTTACAGGCCTGGAAGTAGAGCCGTGCACAAGGCATGTGGGCTCCAAGCTCTAGTGGAAGAAACACACCAGCGGTAGGGGGGAATGGGTGGAGATCTAAAATAAGCCAGCAAATAAACAAACAAGAGAAATGCCAGGTGGTGAGAGAGCTGCACAAAGAGAAAGGACTGGGGCCATCAGGGAAAGCCTCTCTGTGGATGGGATATCTGAGCTGAGGTCTGAATTACAATATGGAAACACACCGGACAATACCAATGGGACAAGCACTCCAGGCAGAGGAAAGAGCCAGTGCAAAGGTCCTGAGGTGGGAACAAGGGTGGATCATTTAAGGAATAGACAGAGGGCACAGTGGCCAGGGGGACAGTTATGAGCGCAGGTTGGACAGGAAAGCAGGGCCATGTTCTGAGGCCTTATTAGTAGGGGAGTCAGCCAGGAGGCTGACATGAAGACAGAAGGAACCACAGGAGAGGGTGGTATGTAGGACCCCAGGAGGAGGATGGAATACTCAGCTGAGGGCCATGCAGCAAGGGGTCAGGAAGGTGGGAACAGAGAAGAGCAGGTTTTCACAACACAGAGACAGATGAGGACACCAGTAAGAGACATATATCTCCCCGACACCAAATCAGAAACCTGGCTGGAGCAGGTCAAGGACATGGGGACAGAGACTGCAGTCATTCTTCCAAGGAGTTCTGATGAGATGGGAGTAGAGAACAGGGTAATAGGCAGAGGCGATGCAGGGCCCGGGGAAGCCTTTTCCCTGCCAAGATAAGCACTAGTGGAGCCCTTTTATGCCGTTGGGAGTGAGGAGGGAAACGCCGATGATTCAGGAGAGGAGAAGTGAGTCACAGAGAGGGTGCTCAGGTAGGAGAAGGACCGGCCTGGATGCACATGGTGGGGGGCAGGGCCCACTGGGTTGGTGGCGCTGGTCATGGTGGTGGAAGATGGGGCCTTGACTCTCACTGCTGCTATTTCCCCAACTAAGAATAGTTACCAGGTAAGACAGGAGAGCTCTGTGTGTGTGTGTGTGTGTGTGTGTGTGTGTGTGTGTGTGTGTGTGTGTAAGTGATTTCAGAAGGAAGAAGTTATGAAGCAGGGACACGTTGGGCGCCCATTAAGATTCGTCGCTGTGAGTTTTACACTCTGGTGAGAATGGTCATCATCAAAAAGCCTATAAACAATAAATACTGGTGAGGGTGTGGAGAAAAGGGAAGCCTCCTACACTGTTGGTGGGAATGTAAATTGGTACAGCCACTATGGAGAACAGTATGGAGGTTCCTTAAAAAACTAAAAATAGAGCTACCATATGATCCTGAAGTCCCACTCCTGGGCATATATCCAGAGAAAAACATACTTTGAAAAGATACATGCACCCCAATGTTCATTGCAGCACTATTTACAATAGCCAGGTCATGGAAGCAACCTAAATATCTACCAACAGATAAATGGATAAAGAAGATGTGGTACATATATATAATGGAATATTACTTGGCCATAAAAAAGAATGAAATAATGCCATTTGCAGTGACAAGGATGGACCTAGATATTGTCACACTGAGTGAAGTAAGTCAGAGAAAGACAAATATCATATGATATCGCTATATGTGGAATCTAAAAAAATGATACAAATAAACTTACTTACAAAAGAGAAATAGACTCACAGACTTAGAAAACAAACTTATGGTTACCAAGGGGAAAGGTCAGGGGGAGGGATAAATTAGGAGGTTTGGATTAACATATATACACTACTATATATATAATAGATAATCAATAAGGACCTACTATATAGCACAAGGAACTCTACTCAATACTCTGTAATAACCTATACGGGAAAAGAATCCGAAAAAGAATGTCTATATGTATAACTAAATCACTTTGCTGTACACCTGAAACTAACACAACAGTGTAAATCCAATTTACTGCAATATAAAAAGAAATTCATGGCTGAGAGTTTTAATAAGTCTCCCCCACCGCCAGCATGACTGCGAGCTTCTCTCTAACACTGTCCAGCTGCTCAGATAGGCATGGGGTGGGAGGTGTGACCAGGATGCTTACATGTACCTAATGCCCAAACCAAAAAATGGTGAGGAGATAGACCAAAACGCTTGTGGTGGGTGTTTTTCAGTGGTGAGATCATGGCGAGATTTCTTTTCTCCTTTCAATTTTATATATCTTCCAAATTTCCTATATGGAGTTTTAATAATAGTGGGAAAATAATTATAGTTTTTAAAAGAAAAAATATGGATGAGGGCGGTTACAACTCCCCATATGTCAGATATTTTTCATCTGGCAGGGTTGCTCAGTGATGGTCCAGCAAAATATTCAAATCAGCTGGAGAGTATTTCCAGTTCACTTTTTAAAAGTCAACTTTGTATTTTGTGTAATTTGAGATTTAAAGAAAAGTTGCAAAGATACAGAGTTTCTATGTACCATTCACCCAGATTCCATAAATTGACAACATCTTACATAAACATGCTGCATTTGTCAAAATTAAGAAACTATCACTGGTGCAGTACTATAAACTAAGTCACAGACTGTAATTGAATTTTGCCGGTTTTCCCACTAACATCCTCTTTCTCTTCCAGCATCTAATCTGGGAAACCACATTGCATTTAGTCAATTAGCTCTAAAAGATTCCTTGGCCAATGTGCAAAAATTGTTAATTTTGTCTACTCCATAGTGTCACTGTGAGAATTAACTGAAGAAACCTGTAAGAAAAAGCTTTGTAAACTGAAAAGTGTGACACTGTGCTGAACGATGCGGATGATGATACACACTTCACGCTGGGGTTAGACCCGTGTGCTGAAACTGAAGGGGAAATGAGAAGAGAGACTTGCATTTGTAGACCATCCTGTACTTCTTTAAGTGCCTGAAAGTCTCATCTGCTAATAAAAAGCCACCATATATTGTTGACCGTATATGTCAAGCACTGTGCTGTGCGTATATTAGTTTCCTGATGCTGCGGTAACAAAGTGCCACAGACTGGGCAGCTTAAAACAGCGTAAGTTTACTGTCTCACAGCTCCAGAGGCGGAAGAGCAAAATGAAGGTGTTAGTAGGGTTGCATCCTTTTCAGTGGCTCTGAGGGAGAATCTCTTCCATGCCTCTATTTTAGCTTCTTGGGGTTGCCGGCAATCCCTGGCTTTTTTTGGATTGTAGAAGCATCATTCCAATCTTTGCTTCTGTCATCACAGGTGTTCTCTCTCTCTCTCTCTCTCTCTCTCTCTCTCTCTGTCTTTCTCTGTGGCTCTGTGTTCAAATTTCTCACTTCCTATAAGGGCACCAGGCATTGGAATAGGGCCCACCCTTATCCAGCATAACCTCATTGTAACTCTGTTATGTCTGCAAAGACCTTATTTCCAAACAAAGTCACATTCACAGGTTCTGGGTGGGCCTGAATTTTAGGGGGACACTAGTCAACCCAGTACAGAGCTCTAATTCATTAACTCATTTCATATGACTCATCAACTTTACGAGGCAGATACTTTTATTACTCCCAATTTACAGACAGAAAAACTGAGGCTTAGAAATTAGAAAGGCCAATAACTTGCCCAAAGTCCAATAGCCTTAAGTGGCCATGTGCAAACCGGGTCTCTCAAGCTCTGTCTTCTTCACCACTATCCCAGTGTTTCTCAACCTGGGGTTAAAGGTCATATTCTTGGGATTCTTCTAAGTCTCAACGATAAGTTAAAGTTTTTGTTCTTTTATTCTGACAATACTCTCCTAGAACCCATGTCAACATATCACGGAAACTTGCCATGTAACCAAATGCTGTGCCCAGTGCCCAGCCTTGTAATTGTGGGTAGGATGGAGCTGGGATCAGGGCCAACCGTGAGCAAACAGAGGACGGCACATGTAAAGAACACCTCTCGCCAGGGGAAGCCCAGATGATGTCATGACAGGCCAGGCAAGTGCAGGATCCCGGGGAGGTGAACTTGGAAAAGCTCCTGTGACAGAGGGAGGTGAGGGGGCATCAGAGGCAGACACTCGGGAGTCGAAACCTTGAGAACTCCCGACCCCGCCTGCCCAGGAGCGCCCCAAGGAGAGTCAGGCGGTTTAATTCTGGCACAACAACATATCTGTCACATTAACTTCATGCTTTTAATTGGACTTCTATAGTTTCATGGTTTTGTTTCTACTTAATTTTTAAATTTGTTTTGGTTTTTATAGATGTATAAGAGCTATAACCATAAGGAAATTATACCTAATTTATGTTCGCACATAGTTGAGTAATATTATAATAAAAATAATTAAGGTCAACCCAAGGAATTCATGAAGTTTTGTTCTAGATGGAGAAAAACCAGCCTCTGCTCTGTCTTGCCTCCCGGTTTCACTCCTGCCAGGACCTACCAAGGACAATGTGCTCTCACCCCACTTTGGGGGGAGGAAACCTGGTCCCCAGAAAGGCAGGTAAGTTCCCAAGTGACATCACACAGGTGGTTTATAGGAGAGCTGAGAGGACCCACCAATCGGTCAGGACTCCAAGCAGTATGGGGCAGAAAACTCAATTCAAACCAGCTAAAAATTTAAAGGGAATTTATTGGTGCATATGACTACATAGATCAGGAGTAAAGCTTACTTTGGGCTGGTTTTGATATGGGGTTCAGTGTATGACCAGGACTTGGGTTACCTCTTCTTAGCTCCTCCACCATTTCTCAGGTCAGCTTTGCCCCCAGGGTCCCAAGATGGCCACCAGCAGCTTCCTGGACTTGGTGCTTCTCCACTCAAGCCCAGTGGGGTCATAGCAGCCTAGAGGAAACCCCCATGCACCCTCTTGGCTCTGACTGGGCTGCATGCCCATCTCCAAAGCATCCCTAGACCCAGGGGAAAATGTGCGCTAGTTGGCTTACATCTAGGTTATGTGCTCCTCTCAGAGCCAGGAGCGTGGATAAGGCCACCAGAAGTGCATGGACTGGGGGTGACATTCCCCAGAAGGAAACTGCATGAAGTTACTGAGAAAAGAGTAAATGGGGGCTGGACACAAACCTAATAGATGTTAATGTGAAAAAACACAGTGGTTGCAAGCTCTTATCTGAGTTTTTATCCCAACTCTACCACTTTTCTTTTTTTTTTTAATTAATTAATTTATTTTTATATTTATTTTGGGCTGTGTTGGGTCTTTGTTTCTGTGCGAGGGCTTTCTCCAGTTGCGGCAAGCGGGGGCCACTCTTCATCGCGGTGCACGGGCCTCTCACTATCGCGGCCTCTCTTGTTGCGGAGCACAGGCTCCAGATGCGCAGGCTCAGTAGTTGTGGCTCACGGGCCTAGTTGCTCCACGTATGTGGGATCTTCGCGGACCAAGGCCCGAACCCTGTCCCCTGCATTGGCAGGCATATTCTCAACCACAGCGCCACCAGGGAAGCCCTACCACATTTTCTGTTGTGCAACCTTGAGCATCTTGACTTCTCAATACCTCAGTGTCTTCAGCTGTCAAATGCGGATCATGATAATATCTATATCTTAGTGTTTTGGGGGCAGGGTAAAAATGAAATCAGATAATACACTTAAAATGATTAGCCCAGCATCTGGGAAATAGAAGTCCTCACCAAATGTTAGCTGTTATTCACACCAGTTTTTAATCTGGTCCCAAAACACAAAGGCCAATAGTGAGGATAATTATGCCCAGGGTAAGGGCTGGTGGGGGATCCTGAGCTTGACAGGCGAAAAACCTGTACTTGCTCAGAATAAATATACCTGGCTCATCCCCTAGTCATAAAACCTCTTAAAACTGGTGTTGGTGGAATAAACAAATGAAACTTAATTTAACTTAAAAGCTGTTGCATAGCAAAGGAAACCATCAACAAAACGAAAAGACAATGACTGAATGGGAGAAAACATTTGCAAATTATATGACTGATAAGGGGTTAATATCCAAAATATATAAACAGCTCATACAACTCAATATCAAAGAAAACAAACAACCCAGTTAAAAAAAAATAGGCAGAAGACCTAAATAGATATTTTTCCAAAGAAGACATACAGATGCCTAACAGGTACATGAAAATATGCTCAACATCACTAATCATCAGAGAAATGCAAATCAAAACCACAATGAGATATCACCTCACACCAGTCAGAATGGCTATCATCAAAGAGTCTATAAATAACACATGTTGGCAAGGATGTGGAGAAAAGGGAGCCCTCCAACACTGTTGATGGGATTGTGAATTTGTGCAGCCATTATGAAAACAGTATGGAGGTTCCTCAAAAAACTAAATATAGAACTACCATATAATCCAGCAATTCCACTCCTGGGTATATAACTGAAGAAAATGAAACACTTATTTGAAAGAATACATGCACACCAATGTTCATAGCAGTATTATTTACAATAGCCAAGATATGGAAGCAACCTAAGTATCCATCAACAGATGAATGGATAAAGAAGATGTGACATATATATATTATATATATACACATATATAATATATACACAATGGAATATTACTCAGCCATAAGAAGAGTGAAATTCTGCCATTTGTAACAACATGGATGGACCTAGGGGGTATTACGCTTCGTGGGTATTATTAATTAGTATTATGCTTAGAGAGTATTATTATGCTAAGTCAGAGAGAAAGACACAAATACTCTATGTTATCACTTATATGTGGAACCTAAAAAAAAAAACAAACAAATGTATATAACAGTACAGAAACAGACGCAGATATAGAGAACAAACTAGTGGTTACCAGTGGGGAAAGGGAAGGAGGGAGGGGAAAGAGAGGAGTATGGGATTAAGAGATGTAAACTACTACGTATAAAACAGATAAGCAACAAGGATATATTGTACAGCACAGGGAAATATAGCCATTATTTTGTAGTAATTTTAAATGGAGTTTAATCTATAAAAATATTGAATCACTATGTTGTATACCTGAAACTAATATAATATTGTAAATCAACTATACTTATGTTAAAAAAGTGGGGTTGGTGGCAAGGTTTCCTTAAAGGTGGAAAAGTTCAGGTTCACAGATGTCCTGTGTCAACAACGCAATGCATGCCCCTGTGTGGGCGTGTGTGCATGGGTGTGTGCATGTATGTAGAATATGTGTGTGAGTGAGTATATGGACATGTGAGTGTGTGTGTGTGTCTGTGTGTGTGTGTGTAGGGGATCTGGAATAGTGATTTTTTAAAACTTGGGGTATAGTTGCTCTACAGTGTTGTGTTAGTTTCTGCTGTACAATGAAGTGAATCAGCTATACATATACATATATCCCCTCCCCCTTGGACCTCCCCCCCTCCCCCATCCCACCCCTCTAGGTCACCACAGAGCACCGAGCTGAGCTCCCCGTGCTGTACAGCAGGCGCCCACTAGCTAGCTGTCTTACACATGGTCGTGTGTGTATGTCAATCCCAATCTCCTGATTCATTCCCCCTTCCCCCCACCGCCCGGTGTCCACACGTCTGTTCTCTACGTCTGTGTCTCTATTCCTGCCCTGCAAATAGATTCATCTGTACCATTTTTCTAGGAATAGTGATATGAGGTCCTCAGACCAAGCTCAGTTTTCAAACCATGCAGGTAAGAGGATACCAAAGGGCAGGTGGTCTGTGGGGACGAGAGCCTATGAACGCTGGAAACTGCCAGAGGCAAACATATGGCTCAGGGACCCCCAGGCCTCGCCCTTCTCCCTCCCAGTGAGGCTGTATGATCTTGCTGCTACTGACTCTGGTTCAAGGACCAGGAGGACCCCAGGTGTAAAACTGTCCCTTAAACGGAAGTGACTGGAGAAAATGTGTGAGTCTCTCAGCATGTGGTGGGAATCTGAGTATAAACAGGCAGTGGAGTAGCAGGAATTCCTCTGTTTTCTTTGCAACTCTGGTGGGACCCAGCTGTGCTGTGCAGGGAATGAGGTGAACGGGAAAGGCCAAAACCCAAATGCAAACCCCAAACCAAAACGAACAGCAAAATCTCTGCCAGCGCGCACCACCTGCCTCTGCTCCGTGGAGCTGCCCCGCTCCTCACACCAGGTTCTGAATCCTGGGGACTTTTACCAGGGGTGTGTGCGTGCGTGTGTGTGTGTGTGCGTGTGAGCGCGCCTGTGTGTGCGTGCGTCTGTGTGTGTGCGTGTGCGTCTGTGTGTGTGTGCGTGTGTGTGCGTCTGTGTGTGCGTGTGTCTGTGTGTGCACGTCTCTCTGTGTGTGCGTCTGTGTGTGTGTGCGTGCGTCTGTGTGTGTGTGCGTCTGTGTGTGTGCGTGTGCGTCTGTGTGTGTGTGTGTCTGTGTGTGCGTGCGTCTGTGTGTGTGCGCGTCTGTGTGTGTGTGTGCGTCTGTGTGTGTCTCTGTGTGTGTGTGCGCGTCTGTGTGTTTGTGTGCACGCGTGTCTGTGTGTGTGCGTCTGTGTGTGTGCGTCTGTGTGTGTGTGTGGCTGTGTCTGTGTGCGTCTGTGTGTGCGTGCGTCTGTGTGTGCGTGCGTGTGTGCGTCTGTGTGTGTGCGTCTGTGTGTCTGTGGCTGTGCGTCTGTGTGTGTGGCTGTTTGTCTGTGTGTGTGTGTGTGTGTGTGTGTGTAAAACTCCCTTGGCTGCCGAGGCAGTATCTTTCCCTACCTGGTATTATAACAACAAACAACCCCTCCAGTGGGCATCAGGCTGCATAGGGTGATGTGCCAATGAGCAATACTCCTTAGGACAGGACAGAGAACACTATTGAACCTTGTTCATCTGTAAAGAGGATGTTCTGTTTCAACTAGTTCCAGGTGATCAGAAATCCACCAAGGTGATTTAGATGCCTTAAACATTCTGTTAAAAGTTTTGGTTTTCTAGATAGGGTTCTAATTCAAGCTCATGTTGAAAATTTAATTAAAAACCATGAAAAGGAAATGCAGGGAATAAATCAGGGAGGGGGCTGCTCAGGCGAGCACGTTTTTTTCTTTCTGATAGGCAATCTGAGGATCTGCAGCATGAAGGATTGAGAATCGTTCTTAAAGATGAAACTGCAAAAAATAATGTGTAGTAATGCCTTCTCAGAGTCATCTGATTCATAACCAGGGTAAAAATGGAAGGGTGTAATTACTGATGTGCACCAAAATTTATGTAAAGAAGGTTTATCGTTGCGCATTCATAGTGCTGAAAATTGGGAAATAATCTAACTTTCTAAAATAGGAAAACAGTTAAATCATGTTATTTTCACATGCTGGTCTTTAATGTAGTTATTAAGAATCAAATTTGAAAAATATTTAATGAAAGGCAAATACCTATGACTCAACGCCCAGTTTAAAAAAGGAGGGGTCAAAACTCTGTATATTGTATGATCCCAATTTTGTGTTAAAATATACAGAGAAAAGACTGGAAGGAAATCTTTAATATGATAACAATGGAAGTGAAATGTATGTCTTCACTGCTGAGTGGGGAAATTGGTGGTATTCTTCTTCTTTCTTCTTCATGCTTTCTTTACAAAACTTTGGCAAATGCACATATGTGTGCATATATATATACATGTATACATCATATATATAATGTGATATAAACATTATGTATATATCACATTTATAATCAGAAGGCATTTGTTTTTTTTTTTTTAATTTGGCCATGCTGGGCAGCATGTGGGATCTTAGTTCCCTGACCAGGGATCGAACCCGTGCCCCCTACATTGGAAGCACGGAGTCTTAACCGCTGGACCGCCAGGGAAGCCCCTCAGAAGGCAGTTTTGAAGATATTCAGAATAATGGGAAATGGACATTGGGGCTACAAGTACATATTGTCAGTAGATTAAGAGCTTGGACAGTTATCTTGAGAACCCTCACTGAGCTGTGGTAAAATTCAAAAAATCAAGTCTTCCTGACTCTAAAAAAACTTCCCTTCACTCTGCCTCTTGCTGATGACTGCAAACTTTTGCCTTCCTCCTTCCTTTTACACCCAGCCTTCTTTTTTAAAAAAATTTTTTATTTTATATTGGAGTAGAATTGATTAACAGTGTTGTGTTAGTTTCAGGTGTACAACAAAGTGATTCAGTTATACATATACATGTAACTATTCTTTTTCAAATTCTTTTCCTAATAAGGTTGTTACAGAATATTGTGCAGCATTCCCTGTGCTGTACAGTAGGTCCTTGTTGGTTATCCATTTTAAATATAGCCATGTGGACATGTCAATCCCAAACACCCAGCATTCTTGGGCTTCCCACGTGCACCATCTCTCTGCACCTCCGCTCCTCTGACCTGATGATGATTTGCCTTCTACTCCTCAGCTCCATGGACAGTCTTCTCCTTTAGAATGCTGGTGACCTCCTGATGTTTGAATCCTCATTTGTCTTAGTCAGCTTGGGCTGCCGTAACAGAACCAGAGCCTGGTGGCCTTAAACAACATACACTTATTCTCACACAGTTCTGGAGGCTGGATGTCAAAGATCAAGATGCTGGCAGGTTTGGTTTCTGGTGAGACCTCTCTCCCTGGTTTGCAGATGGTCACCATCTCGTTGTGTCCTCACATGGCCTTCCCTTTGTACATGCACACTCTTTGTGTCTCTTTCTCTTCTTAAAAGGACACCAGTCCTATTGGCTTAGGGGCCCACCCTTACAACCGCATTTAACTTTACCTCCTTAAAGGCCCTATCTCCAAATACAGTTACAGTGGGAGTCAGGGCTTCAACATGTGGATTTTAGGGGGGACACCATTCAGTCCATGACACCGTCCTGCCAGCACTGACAGCTCTGTGTCCACCATCTTCCACTTAGCTTCTAGGTACCATGCTCTTCTGCTTCTGTCTGCCTCTCTGGTATTTCTTCTCTAGCTTATTCACTATTATACTTTTTTTTTTTTTCTTTTGGCTGCATTGGGTCTTAGTTGCAGCATGCAGGATCTTTGCTGTGGCATGCAGGGATCTTTCGTTGTGTCACGTGGGCTTCTCTCTAGTTGTGCTGCGTGGGCTTATCTCTAGTCGTGGCATGTGGGTTTTCTCTCTCTAGTTGTGGTGTGCAGGCTCCAGGGCACATGGGCTCTGTAGTTGTGGCGCGTGGGTTCCAGAGTGCATGGGCTCTGTAGTTTGTGGCATGCAGGCTCTCTAGTTGAGGCGTGTGAGCTCGGTAGTTGTGGTGCGCGGGCTTAGTTGCCCCGAGGCATGTGGGATCTTAGTTCCCTGACCAGGGATCGAAACTGCACCCTGCAATGGAAGGCAGATTCTTTTCCACTGGACCACTGGGGAAGTCCCACTATTACACATTTTAAATTTGCTTCTTAAATGTTCAGGCTCCTGGGGCCCTCCCTGGCGCCCCTGTTGTCTTATCCTGAGTGATCTCATCAATCTCTGGAGGTCTGTGTGCTGATGATGCCCAAATCTCCACCTCTGACTCTCAACTTCTCTCCCCAGCTCCTGTCCCATCATTCGTACTGCCTACACCGGGGACAATTCTGTCTCGCAGGGGACATTTGGCCACGTCTGCAGATGTTTTTGGTCATCTCAGCTGGGGTTGGGGGTGCTACTGGCATCTCTGGTTGCTGCTAAACATCCTACAGTGCACAGGACAGAATGATCCAGCCCCCAAAGTCAATAGTACTGAGGCTGAGAAACCCTGGCTACATCTTGGCTGAAAGTGTCCCCATCTCCTGTTTCCCAAACACGAACCTTCCTTTCCAAGCTGTGCCCCTCACACCCAGGTCATCCAGATGAATTCCCAACCCTCACACCCTCTTCACGCACTGCCTCAGCTGGGGGATCATTTAGTCTCCCTGACGCTGCAAATTCTTTGGGCTCAAGACTCGCTCCTCTCTACATACTGTTTTTCTGCTTCTGGAAGATCTTTTTTTTTCAATTTGAAAAATATGTAAAAGCATCCATTGGGGAAAAAAATCATCACAATCTCACACTTGATAGGTGAAGTAAAAAGCCCTTCAGTCCCTCTAATTTCACCCCTGACAGATAACCACTGATGATAGTTTGGAGTGTACCCTCCTAGTTATTTTTTCTGAAAGGATATGACTATAGACATGCACACTTAAAAAAAAATAAATAAAATGGAATTGTGCTATATGTATTGTTCTGCAAATCATTTTCGTCCTTTAAAATTATATCATTTCCCAGGTCAGTATATACAGCTTTTCCTCATTCCTTTTAACAGTATCTGGTGGTAACGTTCTGCTCTTGTAATACTACAAACTTTTGTAATGTAAAATAACATGTTCATGACTAGGGCTAATAAATGATTATGAAGGAACTATAACCCCGGTAAAGAGCTATGGGCCTAAACTATTGGCTAGGTCAGAAAACGTGTCAAAATGCACTGTCACTTGCAAAAAACTGGTTTGCATTTGAAAATAAAACCTCCCTGCCCCAACTTCCCTCCCCCCCACCCCGCCCCGGGCTTTTTTAAAGCTCATGTGCTACCTATTGGAGATTACTGTGATAGTTTTACATTTATCAACGAAGTTTACAAAAGCTTGGAAGAAGAAACTCTCTTCCTCAGAGAGCTTGCTGATAGAGGAGGCAAGCCCCATGCACCCCAGTCCTCCCTCCCACTCCCGTTCACCCATTCTCAGCCCATGAACCTTAAGCATAATTCTGCCTTCAGCGCACTACCAAAAAAAAGTCATTTCAACACATTTGAGAAGAATGGGTGGATGGCCTTCTGAATTGTTTGGGAATTTTTGAGTTATGAGTCCCTGACATACACAAATATTACAAATAAATTACCAAACAAGCATAAAGTGCGCAGAATCCTTTCCTTCCAGGTATATTTGTTTATAAACAATTAGATTCAGCAGAACCATAGAAGGATATTTTTGTTCTATTCTACTGAATACAACAATGAAGTCTAGTCTGGTGGAATAAAGAAGTCCTTGCTCCATATAAAAAGTAACAAAAGCTCAGTGTACCTCAGCGATGTTTGTCTTAACACGATTCCTGGAATTTGTACTGTTTATGTTAAGAACATACTACTCAGTTCATTTATAAAGTCAGCTAACCAGTGGCCATGAGAAAAACAGTACCCTATAGAGTTTCAAGACTGAATTTCTTTCAGAAGATATGTGGGTGTTATTGAATCACAGAGACCCAAAATAGCAGATTAACTGACCAAAGCTACCTAGCACATACAGTTGGGGTAGTAAAATACCATAGGAATTTGGATTATGCACTCAAACCTAAAGGATCTTTCAGGCTAATCTCTTCCTTTCGCCTCAGTGGTCTTTTTAATCCATGTGGGTAATTGAAACAATCTGCATTTTGACTGTGAGTGGTCTGAAAATGAAGTGACTGCAAGTTAGAAATAAGACCGTGTAGGGTCAGGTGGTCTTTAATACATCAGGTGATGAAATGAGATCTTTCTCGATCTTGAGGGCATACATGTTTATTCAGAGTTTCCTTAGTGTTTACTTAGAACTGGAAGGGCTCTGGGGGGGTCACCTGGTCCCACCCCCAATGCCTGACTTTACAAATGGGGAATCTGAAGGTCAGGATGTCAGCAAGTCATTTCGCTGCTCAGGGGTAGAAATGAGTTTGATGCGAGTCTCCTGAGGAATGTTCAGTATTCATCAGAGGGCAGAACTTGAACTTGGCAGGGAAACTGGAAGTGTAGTGGCCGTGAAGAGTCCTAAAGTCTGAGCACAAACTTTGTCTAAATCCTTGGCTAGTTTCTGAGCTATGGCAAGCATGTTCTTTCAACACTTGGAAGCTGGATGCCAGGGCACTAGGTGCTTTTGTAGCTCATACATACTGTGGCTGATTTACCAGCTCACCTTGTTGATGGGGTGGGTGTAGCTAGGTCTGCAGCTCCATCATTCCTGCCAGGTCCCTGCAGCTTCTCTGGTCCAAGCCCATGCTGAGATGCAGAGGCAGCAAATGGACATAAACTGTCTGATGATCCCCTATAATTACTTAAAGTCAAATCCCTTAGAAAAATTGCATATTCTCTGTCATTCTTGTTGGTTCTTATTGTTGTTGTTTTAAAATCACACCCTGAGTGATACAGCATTCAAACAGAAAAAAATAAGAAAGCTGCAGTGACTATATTAAAGTTAGAAGAAATAAATTTTAAGTCAAAGAGAATTATTAGAGACCAAGATGGATAATTCAAAATGGCAATAAGGTTGGTACAGCAGGAAGATACAACAGTTTCACTAAATGTGGGTCCATATAGTAACAGAGTTACAAAATACATGAAGCAAAATGGACAGAACTAAAAACAGAAATAGACTAATCCACAATTATAGTTGGAGATTTCAATACTCCCATTTTAATACTGATTTTTAAAAAGCAGTAAAGATGGACAAGATTTGATGAACACTATCAACCAACTGGACCTGTTGCCATTTATTCCATTCAATAAGAGCAGAATGCACTTATTTTTTTTTCAAGGACATGTGGTACATTTACTAAGATAAACTGTAAAACAAGTCTCAATAAATTTAAAAATGTTAAAACAATACTCTAATCACAAGAGAATTAAACTAGCAATCCATAACAGAATGATCTTTGGAATATCCCCCAATATTTGGAAGTTAACCACTTCTAAATAACCAATGGATCATGGAAAAACTTTCAAGAGAAATTAGACAATATTTTGAGCTGAAGGAAAATGAAAACACAATTTATCAAAATTAGTGAGATACAGTAAAAGCAGGGCATAAAGTAAAACGAATACCTTTAAATGCTTATGTTAGAAAAGCAAAATGTTCTCAAACCAGTAACCTAAGCTTCCTTTTTTTTTGTTTTTTTCGGTATGCGGACGTCTCACTGCTCTCACTGCTGTGGCCTCTCCCGTGGCGGAGCACAGGCTCCGGACGCGCAGGCTCAGCGGCCACGGCTCACGGGCCCAGCCGCTCCGCGGCATGTGGGATCCTCCCGGACCGGGGCACGAACCCCTGTCCCCTGCATCGGCAGGCGGACTCTCAACCACTGTGCCACCAGGGAAGCCCTAAGCTTCCATTTTATAAAGCTAGAATTAGGTAAGCAAATTAAACCCAAAGTAAGAAGAAAGCAGGAAATAATGAAGAGTGGAAATCAATGAAACAGAAAACAAAAAACATAAGACAAAATAATTAAAACCAAAAGCTTATTTTTGGAAAAATATCAATAAACTTAATAAGCATCTACCTAGACTGATCAAGAAAGAAAGAAAGAAGGGAGATTGGTTCAAGATGGCAGAGTAGAAGGACATACTCTCACTCCCTCTTGCGAGAGCACCGGAATCACAACTAACTGCTGAACAATCATAGACAGGAAGACACTGGAACTCACCAAAAAAGACACCCCACATGCAAAGACAAAGGAGAAGCCACAGTGAGACGGCAGGAGGGGCGCAATCACAATAAAATCAAACCCCATAACTGCTGGGTGGGTGACTCACAAACGGGAGAACACTTATACCACAGAAGTCCACCCATTGCAGTGAAGGTCCTGAGCCCCACATCAGGCTTCCCAACCTGGGCGTCCGGCAACGGGAGGAGGAATTCCCAGAGAATCAGACTTTGAAGGCTAGCGGGATTTGATTGCAGGACTTCGACAGGATTGGGGGAAACAGAGACTCCACTCTTGGAGGGCACACACAAAGTAGTGTGCACAGCGGGACCCAGGGGAAGGAGCAGTGACCCCATAGGAGTTTGAACCAGACCTACCTGCTAGTGTTGGAGGGTCTCCCGCAGAGGCTGGGGGTGGCTGTGACTCATGGTGAGGACAAGGACACTGGCTGCTGAAGTTCTGGGAAGTACTCCTTGGCCTGAGCCCTCCCAGGGTCCACCATTAGCCCCACCAAAGAGCCTGGTAGGCTCCAGTGTTGGGTTGCCTCAGGCCAAACAACCAACAGGGAGGGAACCCAGCCCCACCCATCAGCAGACAAGCAGATTAAAGTTTTACTGAGCTCCGCCCACCAGAGCAACAGCCAGCTCTACCCACCACCAGTCCCTCCCATCAGGAAACTTGCACAAGCCTCTTAGATAGCCTCATCCGCCAGAGGGCAGCTAGCAGAAGCAAGAAGAACTACAATTCTGCAGCCTGTGGAAGGAAAACCACATTCACAGAAAGATAGACAAGATGAAAATGCAGAGGGCTATGTACCAGATGAAGGAACAAGACAAAAGCCCAGAAAAACAACTAAATGAAGTAGAGATAGGCAATATTCCAGAAAAAGAATTCAGAATAATGACAGTGAAGATGATCCAGGACCTTGGAAAAAGAATGCAAGCAGAGATTGAAGAGATGCAGAAATGTTTAACAAAGACCAAGAAGAATTAAAGAACAAACACCTAGAAGAATTAAAGAACAACAAACAGAAATGAACAATACAATAACTGAAATGAAAAATACACCTGAAGGAATCAATAGCAGAATAACTGAGGCAGAAGAACGGATACGTGACCTGGAAGACAGAATGGGGGAATTCACTGCCACGGAACAGAATAAAGAAAAAGAAATGAAAAGAAACGAAGACAGCCTAAGAGACCTCTGGGACAACATTAAACATGACAACATTTGCATTATAGGGGTCCCAGAGGGAGAAGGACCTTGGAAAAAGAATGCAAGCAGAGATTGAAGAGATGCAGAAATGTTTAACAAAGACCAAGAAGAATTAAAGAACAAACACCTAGAAGAATTAAAGAACAACAAACAGAAATGAACAATACAATAACTGAAATGAAAAATACACCTGAAGGAATCAATAGCAGAATAACTGAGGCAGAAGAACGGATACGTGACCTGGAAGACAGAATGGGGGAATTCACTGCCACGGAACAGAATAAAGAAAAAGAAATGAAAAGAAACGAAGACAGCCTAAGAGACCTCTGGGACAACATTAAACATGACAACATTTGCATTATAGGGGTCCCAGAGGGAGAAGAGAGAGAGAAAGGACCCGAGAAAATATCTGAAGTGATTAGAGTCGAAAACTTCCCTAACATGGGAAAGGAAATAGCCACCCAGGTCCAGGAAGCAGAGAGAGTCCCAGGCAGGATAAACCCAAGGAGAAACACGCTGTGACACACAGTAATCAAACTGATAAAAATTAAAGACAAAGAAAAATTATTGAAAGCAACAAGGGAAAAACAACAAATAACATACAAGGGAACTCCCATAAGGTTAACAGCTGATTTCTTAGTGGAAACTCTACAAGCCAGAAGAGAGTGGCCTGATATTTAAAGTGATGAAAGGGAAAAAACTACAACCAAGATTACTCTACCCAGCAAGGACCTCATTCAGATTCGACGGAGAAATCAAAAGCTTTACAAACAAGGGCTTCCCTGGTGGTGCAGTGGTTGAGAGTCCGCCTGCCAATGCAGGGGACGAGGGTTCATGCCCCAGTCCGGGAGGATCCCACGTGCCACGGAGCGGCTGGGCCCGTGAGCCATGGCCGCTGAGCCTGCGCGTCCGGAGCCTGTGCTCCGCAACGGGAGAGGCCACAACAGTGAGAAGCTCGTGTACCGCAAAAAAAATAAAATAAAAAAAAAAATAAAAAAGCTTAACAAACAAGCAAAAGCTAAGAGAATTCAGCACCACCAAACCAGCTCTACAACAAATGCTAAAGGAACTTCTCTAAGTGGGAAACCCAAGAGAAGAAAGGGACCTACAAAAACAAACCCATAAAATTAAGAAAATGGTAATAGGAACATACATATCGATAATTACCTTAAACGTGAATGGGTTAAATACTCCAACCAAAAGACACAGGCTTGCTCAATGGATACAAAAACAAGACCCATGTATGTGCTGTCTACAAGAAACCCACTTCAGACCTAGGGACACACACAGACTGAAAGTGAAGGGATGGAAAAAGATATTCCATGCAAATGGAAACCAAAAGAAAGCTGGAGTAGCCATACTCATACCAGATAAAATAGACTTTGAAATAGAGACTTTAAATGACACAATAGACCAGATATATTTAATTGATATTTACAGGACATTCCATCCCAAAACAGCAGATTATACTTCAAGAAAAAAAAGGGAGAGGACTCAAATCAGTAAAATTAGAAACAAAAAAGGAGAATTTACTACTGACCCTACAGAAATACCAAGGATCATAAGAGACTACTACAAGCAACTGTATACCAATAAAATGGACAACCTGGAAGAAATGGACAAATTCTTAGAAAGGTAAATCTCCCAAGACTGAACCAGGAAGAAATAGAAAATATGAACAGACCAATCACAAGTAATGAAATTGAAACTGTGATTAAAAAACTCCAAGAAACAAAAGTCCAGGACCAGATGGCTTCACAGTTGAACTGTATCAAACATTTAGAGAAGAGGTAACATCTATCCTTCTGAAACAGTTCCAAAAATTGCACAGGAAGGAAACCTCCCAAACTCATTCTGTGAGGCCACCATCACACTGATATCAAAACCAGAAAAAGATATCACAAAAAAAGAAAATTATAGACCAATATCACTGATGAACATAGATGCAAAAATCCTCAACAAAATACAGCAAACAGAATACAACAACACATTAAAAGGATCATACACCACGATCAAGTGGGATTTATCCCAGGGATACAAGGATTCTTCAATATACACAAATCAATCAATGTGATACACCATATTAACA
>NC_041233.1:77707669-77708885 GCF_002837175.3 Physeter macrocephalus
CAAGGGTGGCCACTCTTGCCACTATTATTCAACATAGTTTTGGAAGTCCTAGCCACGGCAATCAGAGAAGAAAAAGAAATAAAAGGAAGCCAACTCGGAAAAGAAGAAGTAAAACTGTCACTGTTCACAGATGACATGATACTACATACTGAGAATCCTAAAGATGCCACCAGAAAACTACTAGAGCTAATCAATGAATTTGTTAAAGTTGCAGGATACAAAATTAATGCACAGAAATCTCTTGCATTCCTGTACACCAAGATACTGATGAAAGAAATCAAAGATGACACAAACAGATGGAGAGATATACCATGTTCTTGGATTGGAAGAATCAATATTGTGAAAATGACTATACTACCCAAAGCAATCTACACATTCAGTGCAATCCCTATCAAATAACCAGTGGCAGTTTTTACAGAACTAGAAGAAAAAATCTTAAAATTTGTATGGAGACACAAAAGATCCCGAATAGCCAAAGCAGTCTTGAAGGAAAAGAACGGAGCTGGAGGAATCAGACTCCCTGGCTTCAGACTATACTAAAAAAAAAAGCTACAGTAATCAAGGCAGTATAGTACTGGCACAAAAACAGAACTATAGATCAATGGAACAGGATAGAACACCCAGAGATAAACCCACACACCTATGGAGGAGGCAAGAATATACTGTGGAGAAAAGACAGCCTCTTCAATAAGTGGTGCTGGGAAAACTGGACAGCTACATGTAAAAGAATGAAATTAGCACACTTCCTAACACCATACACAAAAATAAACTCAAAATGGATTAGAGGGCTTCCCTGGTGGCGCAGTGGTTGAGAGTCCACCTGCCAATGCAGGGGACGCGGGTTTGTGCCCGGTCCGGGAGGATACCACATGCCGTGAAGCGGCTGGGCCCATGAGCCATGGCTGTTGAGCCTGCGTGTCGGAGCCTGTGCTCCGCCACGGGAGAGGCCACAACAGTGAGAGGTCCGCATACCGCAAAAAAAAAAAAAAAAAAAAAAAAAAGGATTAGAGACCTAAATGTAAGATCGGACACTATAAAAGTCGTAGAGGAAAACATAGGAAGAACACTCTTTGACATAAATCACAGCAAGATCTTTTCTGGTCCACATCCTAGAGTAATGGAAATAAAAACAAAATAAACAAATGGGACCTAATGAAAGTTAAAAGCTTTTGCACAGCAAAGGAAACCATAAGCAAGATGAAAAGACAACCCTCAG
>NC_041233.1:77709221-77747752 GCF_002837175.3 Physeter macrocephalus
CCCTCTTGCACTGCTGGTGGGAATGTAAATTGATGCAGCCACTATGGAGAACAGTATGGAGGTTCCTTAAAGAACTAAAAATAGAATTACCATATGAACCAGCAATACCACTACTGGGCATATACCCAGAGAAAACCATAATTCAAAAAGACACATGCACCCCAATGTTCACTGCAGCACTATTTACAATAGCCAGGTCATGGAAGCAACCTAAATGCCCATTGACAGATGAATGGATAAAGAAGGTGTGGTACATATATACAATGGAATATTACTCAGTCATAAAAAGGAACGAAATTGGGTCATTTGTAGAGACATGGATGGATCTAGAGACTGTCATACAGAGTGAAGTAAGTCAGAAAGAGAAAAACAAATATTGTACATCAACGCATATATGTGGAACTTAGAAAAATGGTACAGATGAACCGGTTTGCAGGGAGAAATAGAGACACAGATGTAGAGGACAAACGTTTGGACACCAAGGGGGGAAAGTGGCGGGGCGGGGAGGTGTGATGAGTTGGGAGATTGGGATTGACATATATACACTAATATGTATAAAATGGATAACTAATAAGAACCTGCTGTATAAAAAAATAAAAATAAAATTCAATAAAAAAAGAAAGAAAGAACATAAAATGTACCATTATCATGATGAATGAGAGAAGGGATTCTACAGGTATTTAAACAAACAAGGAATTATTGATATTAGGAAGAACTTTATGCCAATGAGTGTGATAACATAGATGAAATGTACAAATCCCTTGAAAGTCATGGATTACCAAATGAACTCAAGAAGAAATTAAAAACATGAATAAAGTGAATTCTCTATTAAAATCAGTCCTGCAGAGAAGATTCTAGCCACTCATGACTTTACTGGTGAATTCTGTCAAATATTGAAGGCAGAAACAATACCAATCTTATAGAAAATCTTTCAGAAAATACAGAGAGAACACATCCAACTTACTTTATGAAGCCAGAATTACCCTGATACCAACCCAGGAAAGACATCAGAAGAAAAAATATTAGAAAATCGAATCCACTAAAGCAACAACAACAACAACAAAACAAATACTAGGAATGCAAGGTTGGTTTATCGTTAGAAAATTAACCACTGTAAACCATTATATTAAAAGAATAAGGGGAAGACCATACAATTATCTAAATAGAAGCAGAAAATCACATGGTAAAATACAACACCTGGTTCTGAAAACTCTTTGCAAATCAGCAATAAGATAAAACTTCCTCAAACTGATAAAGAGAATTTATAAAAAACCTACAGCAAATATCATACTTAGTGATGAAATAGTGAACACTTTCCTCTCTGAAATCAGGAATGGTCAAAGGATGTCTGCTCTCACCACATCTATTCAGTCTTATACTGGAAATCCTAGCAAGTGCCATAGGGTGCACACACAGACACAGAGACACACACACACACACACACACACACACTCACGCATACAGATCGAAAAGGAAGAAGTAAAACTATTTTTTATTCTCAGGACACATGATTGTGTACATAAAAAATTATTCCCAAGGAATCTCCAAAAAGGTACTAGAACTAATCAGCGATGTTAGTAAGATCCCCAAATATAAGGTCAGTATAAGATTCAATGATATTTTTATGTACTAGCAATGAACAATCGAAAAATAAAATTTTAAATATCATTTACAGCAGTATAAAAATATGAAGTATTTAGGCATAAATTTGCTAAAATATGTGCAAGAGCTATACACTTCAAAATATTGGTGGAATAAATTTAAAAACATAAAGAAAAGGCTAGGTATAACATGCACATGGATTGGAAGATTCAGTATTGTGAAGATGTCAGTGTTCCCCAAATTGATCTACAGATTCAACAGAATTCTGATCAAATTCTTTGCAGTTCTTTCTGTAGAAACTTACAAACTAAACTAAACTAAAATTTATATGGAAATTCAAAGGACCTAGAACAGCCAAAATAATTATTTAAAAAGAACAAGGTTGGAGGACTCACACTACCTGATCTCAAAGTTTAATACAAAGTCACGGAAATGAAGACAGTATGGTATTGGCGTAAGGATAGACATATAGGCCAAGACTCTTATTTATATGGTTGTTTTGCACAAGGTAATTCAATGTGAACTTTGAGTCTTTTCAAAAGAACAGTTGGATAGCCGTATAGAAAAAGTGAAACTCAATCCTCCTCTCTCACCATATTAAAAGATTAATGGGGGCTTCCCTGGTGGCGCAGTGGTTGAGAGTCCGCCTGCCGATGCAGGGGACACGGGTTCGTGCCCCCATCCGGGAAGATCCCACATGCCGCGGACCGGCTGGGCCCGTGAGCCATGGCCACTGAGCCTGCTCATCTGGAGCCTGTGCTCCACAACGGGAGAGGCCACAACAGTGAGAGGCCCGCGTACCACAAAAAAAAAAAAAAAAAAAAAAAAGATTAATGTAAAATAGATCATAGACGTAACTGCATGACCTTAAAACTATAAAACTTCTGTAAGTCAGCACCAGAGAAACATTTGTGACTGTTGGTTTAAAAAGATTTCTTAAAAAGCTAAACAAAAACAAACAAATAAACTAAAAACAAAACAACCCTATTGTTCTTCATTAAAGATGAGAAAATGAAAAGGTAAGCCACCGCCCAGGAGAATATATTTGTAAAGCAAATATAACAAGGGGCTGGTGTTAAGAACATGTAGAGAACTCCTACAACACAAATAATAATAAAAAGAAATGAACAACCCAATATTTTTTTTTAAAAAGGAGCAAAAGATTTGAACAGAAATTTCATAAAAGATTGACAAATGGCCAATAAGCAAATGAAAAGATGCTCACAGAAACAAATTAAAACCACAATGAGAGACCACTAATCAACCATCTGAATGGTTAAACAACTGATGATATCAAGTATTAGTGAAGATGTGGAACAAGTGGAACTTTAACACACTGCTGATGAAAATAAAAAATGGTGAAGCCACCTTGAAAAACAATTTGGCAGTTTTACTGAAGTTAAACGTACTTGCCAAACGACTATCAATACCACTTGTAGATGTCTACACAGGAGAAATGACATATGCCTACACAAAGACTTGTACGTGAATGTCTGTAGCAGCATTATTCATTATAGCCCAAAACTAGAAACAACCCAGATGTCTTCATATGGTTAATGGATAAACCACATTGTTGTTTATCCAGTCAATGGAGTATAACTCAGCAATGAAAAGGAACAAGCTATTGATATAACAATACAGATTTATCTCAAAAAGTGAAAGAAGCCAGACACAGAAGAATATAGGCTGACAATTCTATTTATATAAAATTCTAGAAAAGGTGAAACTATAGTGACACCAAATAGGTTGCCCGGGGTCAGGGTTGGCGGGGGAGGACTGACTGCAGCAGGGAACTTTTAGAGTGATGAATATGTTCTATGTCGTGACTGTGGTGGAGGTTATGTGACTGCGTACATTTGCCCAAACTCATTCACTGTGTTCTTAACAGGGGTGAATTTTATTGTATGTAAATTATACTCCCCAAATGTGTCCCCCCAAAAGTAAGAATAATTTCTGGACAGATAAGGACTTCAAACAGGAAATTTCCCAAAAATTACATGTCCTCCTCCCTTGTTGTACATACACAGTCTATCACTGAGGAAGCAATAAGCTGATCCTTGCTTAAGATTAAGAGACACTAGGCAGAGTTTATGAATCCCATCATTACATGGGGTATCAGAGGACTGTTCCCATGGACCTCCCACACCCCTGTGCAGTCAGTGTGGCTATCTTTTCCCTCTCTCCTCCAATAGCTTCAAATCTCAGAGACCTCGGCTCAAAATGAGTTGTACACCTGCAACTTTTTCCTCTTGTCTAGCATACCTTCAGGCAGGACCAACCCAATAAGACTATTTTATTTTCACAGCTCACCTAGGGGCATTTGAACTTCCCTGGTACCCGGATTTCACTGCCAATTCCTCCTTATCTACTCCAAATCCTTAATGACTCCATTTTCTCTCACTCCCTTCCTTTTCTCCCCTGAAAGCCAATGAAGCAAAGCTTATAACCATCTTCTGTAAAATAACCATTCACACCCCTGAGGTATGATCACTCAATCACACTCCATCCTTGCACACTGAGCTAAATACTCCTTGTGTTCATGCTTTTCATATTTCCCCATATTTCTCCCCAGAGAAAGGCACCCTAGACCTCTGGTTGAGAGTGCGCTCTGGGAAAAACCATTGTTTTCCAGAAGCCCAGGATTTTGTGTTCCAGGAAGTGAGGAATGGGTTCTGCTACTTATTCACTGCACAACCTTGGGGCAAGTGGCCTCTCTGAACCTCAGTCTCTTCATCTGATTATTGGGCATCATAATATCCATGAGAGGTGCTGCTGATGAGCACATACTCACCAATTTTCCTCCTCCACTCTTGCTTCCCAATCCAGAAAAGTGCTAACTTCCCCTGTACCTTGGAAAGTGTCCCTTGGCAAGTACTATGACTAAACTCTACTTATGCAGGTGAGTAAGATATTGCTTAGACACTGTATTTTTGAAAATTAATGAAGCAAGATAATAATAGCTAGTATTGATATAGTCTTTGGTCTGTTATCTTAATTATGCTTTATGAAGCTACTATAAAACTGTTAAGTAAGATTACTGCAAGTTAATTAATATTTATTATACTCCTGGAAGCAAAGTAGAGCCTTTATAAATCAGGTACAGTGAACTAAAGAAAATTCTTCCTGAGTTTGCAGGATCCAGTGCCACTGACGCTGTTGATTTGCAGCTAAATTAACCCTCAATTTTCCGCCAGCACTGCTGAAATAAGCAGGGACCCTCATGTATGAGACCTGGTGTGAACTAAGAACCAAGAAGAAAGAACTAAGAAGTCACTGAGGAACTGCAAATTACAGTACTTGCGATAATGCCTGTAAAATGACAATAACAGCCCTTTTTTCCCTTTTATCTCCTACTTTTCCTTTCCTCTTGTCACCAACCTCCCAATTTGTTGTCTTTCCATTAGTATACACCTATTCTTTCAGGGGAAGGGAAAAGAGGGGGTGGCAGGGGTAGGGAGGGAATGAAGGATGTGAAAGCACTGAATTAAAAGTAGCTGCTGACTTGTCAATCAAACTTTGATTCTGTGCTTCATCAATGTTCCATTTACCTGTTCTTGCTTTACGCTACGTGGCCTGGTGGTGGTCTGTGATGTGGTGATTTAGTGAGTAGTAATATTTGGTGTCCATACATGATTTAATTTACATGATCTTATAGCTGCCTTTGATAAAGCTAAACATGCTTTACATATAGCCTCTCTCACCCTTATCATCGCAGATTTTCTATTCAAGTTTGTTTCAGAATTGGTTTACATTTAACTATCTAATGGAATGTTGACCAATTTGAGGACAGAGGGGTTGATTACCTTGTATCTAAAAGCCTACCCTGCACTCAGAATAGACAGATGTTTGTGTATACTCATATGCACATGTAAGTCACTTATAAATATTTACATATTACCATATGTACAAACCATATTTCTAGGATTTGCCTAGATGTTGGGATTTACCTACATTGAGGTATCGGGGAAGGAATATGACATCTAGCAGAACAGCCCTGAGAGCCAGTCCTGCCTCTAACACTCACTAGCTATGTAACGATGGAAAGTCATTGTGTACTCTTACTGCCCCAGTTTCCTCTTCTCTAAAATGAGGACCATAACAACACAATAACAATAATTCCACCCATCGCTCCAATCTTATACCTTATTATATTTTCCAGGCACAAAAAACATGCATTTGAAAAATGCAAAATTCTGCCCAAGGCTAGTTATTGCTTCCAGATTTTATGGTAAGATGGATATCCAGGTTGTCAGACTGTAATTGAATTTGGTACAATCTGAATACAAAATCTCTCTAATGATTTTAAAAGATTTAAATTCCATGCTTTTCTAAGATAAGTTTCTACTTCACAACTATTAGGATGACTATTATAACACATATTTTTAAGCCCACAAAACAACTAATATTGGCAAGGATGTTGAGAAATTAGAACCCTCATGCATTCCTGGTGGGAATATAAAATGATATAAAATGATAAAGCTGCTGTGGAAAAGAGTATGGTGGTTCTTTAAAGAAATTAAACATAAAATTACCATATGGTCCAGCAATTCCAATTCTGGGGTATGTATCCAAAAGAATTGAAAGTAAGGACTTGAACAGATATTTATAAACCAATGATCATAAGAGCATTGTTGACACTAGCCAAAAGATGGAAGTGGATAAACAAAATGCGTTCTCTCCATATGATGGAATATCATTCAGCCTTAAGAAGGAATGAAGTTCTGACACACTCTACAACATGGGTGAAACTGGAGGACATTACTCAAAGTGAAAGTAGTCAGACACAAAAGGACAAATATTGTGATTCCACTTATAGGAAGTACCTGGAATAGTCAAATTCATAGAGACAGAAAGTAGAATAGAGGCTTCCAGGGACTGGTAGAAGTGAAGACTTACTTAATGGGTACAGAGTTTCAGTTTGGGAGAATGAAAAGTTCTGGAGACGGATAATGGTGATGCTTGCACAACAACGTGAACGTACTTAATTCCACTTATTTTAAAATGGTTAAACGGTAAATTTTGTTATGTACATTTTACCACAATTAAAAACTTTTCCCATGCTTTTTTTCCTGATATAGCTTCTTTATTTTAACTATCGGTCTTTTATATACTACATTTCAAAGTTACCCAGCTTGAAAGGCCCAGTAGAAACTGGTTAACAGGAGAAATTACTGGGGTAGGACCTTGGTCATGTAACTTTATCCCCCCGCACCAAGTTGTGAAATGCTTTCTCTCAGCTGTGCTAGCTCTTATTTTAAAGTATAACCATGTGTTCAAGTTTTATACATACCTATATATATCCCATTCCATAGTACTATCTGTATCCTATTCCATACCTTTTTAAAAAAAAACACTTTTATTTATTTTACTTTATTTTTAATAAATTTAATTATTTTTGGCTGCTTTGGGTCTTCGTTGCAGCGCACAGGCTTTCTCTAGTTGCGGCGACCAGGGGCTACTCTTTGTAGCAGTGCGCGGGCTTCTCACTGTGGTGGCTTCTCTTGTTGCTGAGCATGGGCTCTAGGTGTGCGGGCTTCAATAGTTGTGGCTTGTGGGCTTAGTTGCTCCACGACATGTGGGATCTTCCCGGACCAGAGGTCGAACCCATGTCCCCTGCACTGGCAGGCAGATTATTAACCACTGCGCCACCAGGGAAGTCCCCATACCTTTTTAAAAAATATTTTATTTATTTATTTATTTGGTTGCGCAGGGTCTTTGTTGAGGTAGTCAGGCTCCTTAGTTGCAGCATGCGAACTCTTAGTTGTGGCAGGCATGCGGGATCTAGTTCCCTGACCAGGGATTGAACCCGGGCCCCTGGCATTGGGAGCACGCAATCTTATCCACTGCTCCACCAGGAAAGTCCCCATACCTTTTAAAAAGAGGTGGACATGCACCCTTTTTAAAAAGTGTTCAGGGCTTCCCTGGTGGCGCAGTGGTTACGTGTCCGCCTGCCGATGCAGGGGAACCGGGTTCGCGCCCTGGTCTGGGAAGATCCCACATGCCGCGGAGCGGCTGGGCCCGTGAGCCATGGCCGCTGAGCCTGCGCGTCCGGAGCCTGTGCTCCGCAACGGGAGAGGCCGCAGCAGAGGAAGGCCCACATACCACAAAAAAAAGTGTTCATTTTATTTTATTTTGTTGTTGGGTTTGCTTTTGTTGGGGTGGTGGCGGCTTTTGTTTTATGTTTTCTTCCTTGTTTTGCTTCCTTTCACGGCAACACGCTTTGCACTATATGGTCACGCCTTCGTTTCCACCACTGTCCTTTCTCACCCTTCACTTGTCCTGACTCTTGAAGCCTCTCCGCTAATTTATCGTGCATCAGTGAAAACGTAACCCTTCACCCACATCATACTTTCAGACAATCTCAGATCCGTCTGGTTTTCTTCCAAGGAACTTCTAACTCACCAGCCGCCCCACAGCTGCGTTGTGTTACTTCCTCTCCTCTTCTACCTGCAGGCCCTGTCTTCCTCAACCAAGACCTTTTCCATGATAGGTCCCTGTTCACCTTTGGGACTGGAGCATTTCCTCATTTCTTGGTACATTTTCCTCCATGTCCACCTCTGCCCTGGAACTAACTGTTCTCCCAACACTGTTCGCTCAGGTCGAATGCACCACAACATGCGTGTGTCTCGGCTCCTTTTCTCTCCTTCCCCTGCCAAGAAATTTCTCTGCCTAGCATCCTGCCTGTTCTCAAGTTCATTTTCATTTCGCTTTGCTGGTGCTCTTTACATAATGTTTCTAAATAGGAAATTGGAAATTTAAGAACGTTTTCTATGTTCTTTTTTTTTTTTTTTCCAAATGATATTGTAGCATGAAAAACATCTGATTCCCAAGAAAACCTCTGAATTTCATGATGGTTCCTCTCCATTGTTGGGCTAAATTCGCTGCCTTTTCATCATCTTGGCGTTTAGTCACATTAGCCTGATTGTTCCATGAGATGATTTCAGTCTCTGCCTTGCCTTTTATTGGCCCTGGTCCCAAGCAGCCTTCATGGGAGGGTGGATTTGAACATGGTGGTCTGCTGTGTCCTGGTCAGGGAGGCAGCTCAGCATTGCCGTTCAAAACGTGGCTCTGAGCCAGACGTGCAGGTTTGGGCCCTACATCCACCACTTGCTGCACCACTGTCAGCTCTGTGAACTTGGGCAGATAACGCAGCCTCTGTGAGCTTCTGCTTCCTCATCTGTAACATGAAGGGGCTTTATAGTATCTACCTCTCTGTGGGAATTGATGAGCTAACACCCAAAGGTCGGTGCCATAGTTGACAATCACCCAGCATCTGGACTGCACGCTCCCCTGGGCAGGACCCTGCTTTCCCCGACTTGTCCCCGGGTGGGGACACAGGGTGCCATGCGCAACCTGCCTGGCTGGCACACAGGGAGTGTGAAGGGGGCAGGTGGGGGATTCAGACAGGCGATGCTCTCTGGTGCCATGCTTGCCTGACCCTCAGGGCCTTCCCTTTGTGACACTCGCCACCCCCTTGGCAGGTGCCTCATTCACGAGCCCACACTAGAAACATGTACACCCTTCTTGTGCAGCCTCCTCCCTTCAGTTCCGGCATGTGCTTCGTACCAGACGTCACGTTTCTTCCCAACCTGGACGCCCTCGGACTTTTCTCTTGTCTCATCCCGGGAAAGCTTGCCTCTTCCTGCCAGATCCAGACCCGGTCCCCAATCCGGGCTCACCAAATGGCTTCCCTCTTCTTTCACCTCTTTTGTACCCCTGGGTCTCTCTCCAGGAAAGGAAATCTGTGCTCTGCCTGCCTTGCATTGTTTGGAAACCATGTCAACCTTTACAATGAAAGGCTTGTGCAGTTATAATCTGATTTTAATAACACAGGGGCTTCCCGTCTTGGAGACAAGGCTTTTCCCATTTTAAAACATGTCTCAGCAACTGCCCTTCCTGTGAAGGTCACACCAGAGTGCAGGCTCTGGCACCGGGCAGTCTGGGTTTGAGTCCAGATCTCCTACTCTTTAGCTGTGTAACCCGGGGCAAGGTACTTAACTTCTCTGTGCCTCATCCGTACAACGGGCTTTTACATCTCACAGGTTGTTGTGGGGATTAAATGAGATAATGCCTGTAGGATGCTTAGTGTTTAGAACGTAGTAACGTTCCCAGTAAATATTTCTGAGACTCTTACCACCGGTAGCAAGTCTTGCCGTGCTTTCTAATTTCTGCTTTTTGTTCAGCCAAGCCACCCAGAATCGCAAGGAGACGTTGTGCTGGGCAGAGCTCACGTCCAGTTCCCGCCCTGGTCAGCACCCACATCCCTCCTTCCGTCCTGCCATCTTCTCCCCTGGGCATTCCCACGGGAGCTGGCAGCACTGCGTCAGGACTCACGGATGCTTCCTCTAGGCACCCAGGGCAGCTGAGCAGCTCGGCTGAAATCTGTCCTCCCGTCTCCGTGCCTCCAGCAATGGCCACTGTCAGTTACTGGGCCAACAGTGAGAGCCGGCACAGGGCGAGGTGACACGGACGGTCTCCGGAACCCGGAACGCGTGGTGGTGACAGATACATACGTGAAGCTTCAGAAACCGACGCGGAGGCTCAGCGAGAGGGGTCGGCACTGGGGCAGGTGGGCGCGCAAACCACCTGGGGGTGGAGGCCACAGAGGGGCCGGGAGGGCGTGATGCTGAGGTGGGGCCTTGGGGGGCAGCGCATTCCAGGCGGAGGGAAGGATTTGAGGGAAGCCCAGAACTGAACGCAGCCAAGTGTTACTGGAGGGTGAGGGACAGAACGCTGTGACTCCGACTGAAGTTGATCAAAATACCAGCTGGATGGTTGATAAAACCTGCTGGAGAACGTAGCTTGATCCTCAGGCTGGCTCCCTAATAAATCTGCCACCCCCCCCCAAAAAAAATTACCTCCCCAAACTGCTGGCCTCTTCCTCAGGGTAGAAGCTGCCCAGGTGTCACACCACACGGGATGAGATAGATGGAGAGGGGCTGCGTGAGTGTCACCCCTCTCCTTGTCCCGTCCCCGCTGCCGTGTGGGAGAGACTTCTCTCTGGGAACCGAGGAGTGGAGACGTGGGCCCTGCACTGATGTGACCCACCATCACCCGCTGGGCTCCATGCTGCCTTCCCCGCTGCAGGCGGAGCCCAGGGTTCACCCCTCCGTAGAAGCTCTGTCTACACTGGGAATTCTTGCCTGTCCTGCCAACGCTGGGAGCCACAATCCTGACTGCAGGGTCCACTGCTGTGTATCAGGAGCAGACATGAATGTGTTAACGCTACTTGGACTAATTTCAGAGTCGGAAGTTTATAAGGAAAACCAAAGGACGCACTGAAGTACCATGTGGGCACCTCGAACTCACAGTCCTTCTCTATAACCAGGTCCTCTTTCAGTGTCGCCCGTTTCAATAAATTGTTGCACCAGCCAAGCACCGCAGAGCCATCCTTAACACTTCCTCTTCCATCCACCACCAAGCCCTGCCCATCCTCCCTCCCAAATGTCTTCCCAATCCATGTGCACCTTCTCCTCTTCCTCGAAAACCCCCGTCCAAGCTACCACCACTGCCTTCCTGGACTCCTAAGAGAGCCACATGCCATCTTGAACATCCCCAATCCATTTTCCAGCCAAAACCAGGGCGACCGCTTTCAAACTAGAAATCTAGTGGTGTCCCCACCATCCATTCCCTTCTCCGCGCCGCTCTGCTCCTAGGGTGGAGCTCCAAGTTCTCAGCAGGGCCAATTGGGTTTGCGTGGCCCCAGCCCCCTGCCTCTGCTTGTTCCCACACAGAGGCTTCCTCTCTCCCTTCTCCTCCCCGATCTCCTGGACCTCTGCTCACCTTCTACCTGGGAGCTTCCTCACCCTCACTGCCAGGCCGATGCATCCCTCAGAGCTCTGCCCACACGGAATTCCCTCAGAGAAGCTGCCCTGACCTTCCCAGCGACCTCAGGTACCTGGTCACCTGTCCTTGGAGTCCCTGTCCCTGCCCAGCCCTCACCAGGTTTCGTGACCACGCTGCAATCAGCACGATCTTTCTGTCTCTCCCACCAGCTTGCATGTTCCCTGAGGAGGGTCTGCTCCCCTCAGTCTCCCCAGGGCCTAGGGCAGCAGCAGAAACACAATATAAATTAATGAACTCCTCACTATTAATTCAGAGGCCATCAAAAAGAGTCCTACCAGTGGGCTCCTTAAGTATGAAATCTAATGCCAAATCCCTATGTAATTTTAAACAGGTCTTTCACTAAAACTGGGGGAGAAATGTCATAATGAGAGCTACATGGAGGGTACATTTTGCATACATTTGCAGAAGTGGAGAGGTGTGTAAAATGACATTCTCTGGAAAAATTCCCAGACTATTCATATTAACCCAAGGTTAAAATGAAAAGTTACTTCGCTGGTGAGTTGCACTGAACAGGAAAGTAACGCATGAGGGTGGAGCATCACCTCAGAGACCTCCGAGCTCTTCGTGACTTTGGGGGAGGGAAGAGAAGCTTCTCAGAGCAGGCAAGAGTGAGACAGTAAATGTCTCTGCAGCAACTGCTCCAACAGATTTATTTGCGGTTATAAGATGGTGCAATACAGACACGGAATTCGTCGTATCTATCGTTAGGGTGCTAATGAGAAAACATCACACGCATATCACCTCAAAGCTGCAACTGAAAGAATCACTGTATCACTGGAAGGAGCTAGAAATGGAGTAATCAACATCAACAAAATCTATTGTTCCCAGGTTGCAAAATTGAGGGATTATTTCTACTGCAAGTCAGAATGAAACCTGTTCACGTTTGTCAGCAAAATGATCACATTTTACACCATTAACATTTGGCAAGACGGAGCACCCTCCATTAGCTAATCTGCAGATGCCCCAACCACGGGTTTGGGAAAACAAAGAGCCTGGCGGTGCTGACCGGTCCCCACCGAGCCAGAACGATGAGTGAGGGCTGCGTCTGGGTTACAACTCAGGTAAGGCGGCATCCTGGTGGGTAAAATGGAATGGTTCATTAAAACAATTCAGGATCTGGTGACTGCTGGGAAAAATGTCACCAGGACGCATTAAATGTCAGGAGGTACTCAGGCGCGGACCGCTGGCACATTCAGATATGCATGGGGTGGCCATAAAAGGCTTGGGACATAGCAGTAAATAAGATAAACACCCCTCATTAACTAACGTCCCAAGTATAGAGAGCAGGCTCCATGTATTTGGCTCTCAACATCGCCGCTTGAGCCCCCAGTGCTACATGCTGAGCTGGGACCCCTCCCCATCCTCCACCCTGGCTTTCTCCTGGGGATGTGGCCACTTGACAATGTCCTCTGGTTTCAGTCCTTCTTGGTGGAATCTAGCAAATGACTTCTCCCAGCTTCACCTGGCCTCCAGTCCCAGCTGTCCTTCTTGGCTCAAAACTCATTTGTCATCTGGGAAGTAAGGTTCACAGGAACCACCCACCTGCGGGCCACTGGACATTCTCCCCAGGGAGAGAAGCCCTCAGAAGATGCTGCAAAGTCAAACTTGCCTGGTGTGGGGATAGATGTGGCTGAACAGTGGGCACTTCATGGAACACAGAGGATACTCCTAATGACTTGCTGGAAGTTATCCAACAGATCCATCAACAGTGCCAAGACTGAAAACTAACCATTGGTCCCCACATTTTCCTTGATAAATGGATTTGTGGAGTTTTATACATGTGAATCTAAGAAAATATTTTGAAATAGAAACAAAACAAGATTTAAGAAAGAATCATAACGCAGAATTTGTGCTGACACATAACGGGAGCTCAAGTATTTACTGAACAAACAAATGAACGAGTGAATCCTGATTCCAAGAACAGACGTGTTACCATGGAGTAAAGTAAAGCATTCCATCTTATTACGCAAACTGTTCTTAGCAGAAGTATGACAAAACCCAATCCACATGAAGCAAATAAATGCAGGGCCCTAGGAGCAGGGCTGCCACAGGTATTTTTATGCAGAAAGATTAGCAATTGTGGAAACTAAGAGCCATCGAGGTAAACGAACTTTAGTCAGCAAACAGGGCCATTTAAGATGTACTAGCTGGACAGCTTACAATTGTCCATGGTTGGGCTAAAATCCAAACTGGAATCTTCTAGTACAGAAGACTCCACTAATGGACTTTTCCAATGTGATCCCTACTACCGTGATGAAACATCAGATTGATCTGAGCTCTAGACAATGATATCTCTACTTTGCATTTGCATGGTGCTTTGAAAAAGTACTTCTATCCATTATGTCATGTGCACACACAGTATCTCTGGGAGGAGAGTGAGGGTGATATTGCCCTCTGTAGAGATGGAAAACCGAAGCTCCAGGAAGCGTCCCTTGCCCTTGGCGGCCCCGGGGTCAAGGGGGAGCTGGACAGAACCTCCACCCCTCCTCTCAGCTCTGTCTGTGTCACAGCAGGCAGGTAGCTACATATGAACAGAGAAAGGGGCACAGGGGCCGAACGGCAGGAAACCACGCAGCTTGCAAACAGCAGGGGTCCACGGGCAAAGAAAAGCAGAAACTTCCAGACTGACAGGAAACCACACATGTTGGGGTAATAAGTGTCCTGGAGACAGACAAAGAAAGGTAGGAAAAGGGGGAACTCTCCAGCGCCTCAGTGTAACTTGTTGCTCATTATGCTCTCATTACAGTAAAATGAGCCTTGCAGATAATAAGTACCCATCAGGCACCGAAGCCACGACACTTCCGATCAAAGCTAAATAAGGACAAAAATCCCTCCTCCCCTGGGGAAGGTGGCAGTGAGATGCAACCCAGGGAATACAACCCCCAAACCCCTCCCTTTCCAGTGAGTATTCTGCCCCTTCATTTGTTGCCCCACATAACCAGCTTGCCAGAGAAACTCAGGGCAGCTATTCACCTGAAACTGCCTGCTCTCTCTGCAAGAGTGTACTGTCACTTACATTTTCACTTTGCTTTCTTAACCTCCCTGTCTCGTCTCTGAATTCTTTCTGCCATGAGAGACAAGAACCCTTTACCAGGAACATCTGGACCTAGCAGGAGACCAAGTCCCACTGGGACACAAGATTCTTCCCACCTCTGGCTACTTGTCTGCGTGTTCCCTCTGCTTAGAAAACACCCTTCCCCACCCCATCCCCACATTCTGTAGGTGGAGAACTTCACATCTCAGCTGAAACAAACTTTTCAGAGAGGCATTCACAGGTCACCCCATCCAAATTTGTCCTACTCTTCGTGTCCTTCTCAGAATTTATCAAACTGTGTAATGGCCTATTTATTTCTGTGTATAAATATCTGCCCACCTCAGGAGGCCTAAGCTGCACAAAGGGCGGAGACCCTTCCGGGTTTGTTCCCTGATATAACCTGCTGCACTGGCCTCATCCCCACCTGCACTGTGTCTGTTATCAAGCTCTGTGTCTAAGCTCCAAACCCAGCCGCCATACTCCCCTTGGAGTGGGGGCTGTTTCTGCAAACACCAGCTCTCCTTTGCCAGCTGGTCTCAGTAGGGGGCGCTAGAGGGAGCCTGGGCAGGTGGCAGGTGGCAGGAGGAGGGGATTGCTCCTTCTCGCTGGCTCTTCCTGCCAGAGTTTCCCAAGCAGTTTCCAGGTTTTGTTTTCTTTTTTCTTTTCCTTTCTACATTCCCTGAGGTTTTCATCATGCCCTTAGGCATTCACTCCCCAACCCAGAGGTCTGAGCCCCAGCTCTGTAGGTTCTCTCCACCAAGGGCACGGGTCACATAATGTAGATAATTATATATATATTATATGCATAATAATCTCAATGTTCCCCCAGCCCCAGTGGGTGGTGGCTGCTTCCTGCAGTTACTACCTGCATTCCCCTTTCACTTCTTCTGTCCACCAATCCTTGCTAACCAGTTTCTCATATTAAATTCTCTCTGTTAAGATAACTAGTGTCGTTTCTGTTTCCCTAACTGGACCCCTGCTGATACAATCACCATAGTCATGATCATGGTTAATATGTACTGAGTGTTTATTACACACCAAACACTGTTCCAAGGGTTTCACGTGAATTCTTCTAATTTTCCCGATCAATTGAGGTAGGCACCAGTCCCTGAAACTTACAAAAAGAAATGGAGAAACAGATTCAGGAAGTTGCCTAAGATTTTACAGCCAGTAAAAAACAGAGCCGGGACTCTCCTGAATGAATGAATGAATGAATGAATGAGGGAATGAAGCCGTCCGCGCGCCAGCACCAAAGGCGCATTGCCGTGCAGTGAGCCATCCTGGGGTCCACTCCCCACACCCTTGCCACTTAGAAGCCCTTAATGTGGTTTGGTCTCCAGTCTGAACACTTCCAGGTACTGCTGTTTAGCCCATTCTTAGAGATTGGCCCGAACAAGACAAGAAAATCTCCTTCCCTGAACCTCAGTCTCCGTGTTCAGCCGCCTTGGTCAGGGAAGGTGAGGGAAGCAGTGAGCACCAGGCGGGTGATGGGAGGCGGAGTCAGGGGCCACCTCAGGTGGTACTGAAGGGATGTGGTGTCCATCACATACCCCTGCGCTGCTCTTGCTTCTGCCTCACAAAGTCCTGGAGGGCCACCAGGAAAGGCAGAGTGCTTCCTGGGGGCATAATGTAGACGGATGAAGCTTCAGACGTTGGTGGATGCCTGACGCTGAAGGGGAATTACGCTTTTGGAGCGCGGTTGTTAGGAGTCACCTTGCCGCGCCGGGCTGAGGGTGCTCTGCAGTAGAAGAGGCTTTCCTCCACTCTGCAAGATAATTACTTCAATTTCCTTCTCTCACGTGGATGTTTAATTTTATAACATTGCTATTGGGCCCAGGAAAAATCCCCTCAGAGCCCATTATTAACTTCCTGAAAATGGAAAGCATCATCTCAGAACAAATAGCTAAAATAATATTTTGCCAGCATTTTATTTTTGCGTTGTGAAGGGGAAAGGGCTAAGCAGTCTTCTGGAGTTTGGTGTGTTAGAACAAAGTGCTTCAGAAACAAAGGAAACTGAACCAAATGGTAAGGGAGATGGGGGGAGACTTTTCTCTTCCCGACAACCTTGGAGCCCAGTCATCGCTCCTCAGAGAGGGAATGGTGGAGCAGGGCAGAGGCGAGGCCTGCCCCCTGAGGAGACGCCAGCCTCCCGCACCAGGCCTGGTGCTCCTGTGTGGTGGTTTGGACCCTGGGCTCTTCCCCATCCACTCTGCCTCTTGCGTCCACAAGCTCAGAGTCTGGCATCTCTCAGTTACACCCTCAAATCACCAACCCGTGTGAACACACGGCACTCTCAGCCACAGCTGGGCTGAGCATCTACCCACACTGTCCTGTGTTCTGGGCCTTTGGGCTGGCAAATGGGATTCCACTTCTCAACACTCAGACTGAGAGCTTAGATCAGGCTTACCCCAGGGCCGGGGGCAGCTCGGTTCACTAACCGTCCTGAAAGCAGAGAGAATGACAGGGGCTTTCTTCCTGCCCGAGTTCCCTTACTACCCCACGCTCACTGCTTCACTGCACACCCATCACCGATCACCGAGGATTTATTGTGGGGCTTCCTGGGCCCACCTTTGCCTCAGCACGAGCGAGCGCGGGCCATACTGTCCTGCAGCCTGAGCCCCTCAGTGCAGGACATGGGTGCTTGACACACGGCTGGCCTGGCGGTCATCCTGAAGAAATGCATTTATTAATTTACTGGTATAGGAAGCACTCACTCTGAGACGTATGCAGAAACATGTTTTAAAACTATAATCCAGAAATGTAATTTAAATTTTAAATAAATACACGGATCAGTGCAATTTGAACAAGGCTGCATTGTGGTGAATTTAGGAATGGATGCTGACATTGATCTTGGAAGTCCAGTCCGCCCACCTCAACATGCCTGGGTTGTGGGCTGGATGAACTGGAGGTTGTGCAGGAATGTTCTAAGGATGCAGAAGGCTAGGCACAGAAGACTTTCCTTGGGGGCAGAGGCCAAGAGAAAGGACTGGCTGACCTGCCACGGGAAGAAACTTGCTAATGCAGATGCTCATTTTAATTATACCTCCTGTGTTAGGTATTAATACGTTAGATGCTGAGTTAAACACTCCCCTCTGGAGAAACTTCCCTCCCTCGTCACCACCCTCCTCCCCACCTCCCACTCTCCCATCCCCAAAGCCTCTTCCACACACGCTTCAAGCTTTATTTCATCCACTTAATGCACTCTGCTCTGTGCTCAGGTACTTAAAAATCTCCCATTACTATCACTCTGGCTCTTTTACGGCTTTTTTTATTTGCTCTATCATTTCACAGTCCAGTTGCTCTTTTTGGTCAGGTGGACTATAAAATACTCCGATAACAAGTTCACACCAGGAGCCCATGGCGGGCTCAATCCATCATGGCCTCAGACTCTTCTGTTACTAGTGTGTCCCAAGTCAACACTTCCCAAAGGCTGCACATTCTCCTCCTACCCAGAGAACTGCTTTCCTCACTCTTCTGTTGGCTGCTCAGAGGGTATCTCCTTTCATACTAACAATTTTTCTTTCAAATAATCCAGCTTTTGCCAACCTTGCTTCTTAATTATCTCTCTTTTCTAAAGGTATTTTTATCTATTGCTATCCACTTAATATTATTTCTCCCTACACTGGCGCTGGTAACTATGAAATAAAATCGGTGATGTAGCTCGTCTCCGTGGAATGTCTTCACCGGCATGCTACCTTTGCCTCTATCTTCATAACACACCTTCGCAGGCTCAGCACCCACCTGGGGAGGGACAATGGCTAAGAGCGCCGCCCCCCCGGAGTCAAACGTCACACTACCTGTTCTGTGTCCTTGAGCCTCTCTGAGTCTGTTTTCCGTTTCATCAGTGAGATGGGAAGAATAATAGTTCCTCCCTTGGGGGTCGTCCTGAGGACAGGAGCTGAGTAAGCACCTGGTACACACGGGGCTTATTACCAGGGGTTAGACGGAGCATGTCTCTCTCCTGGGGGCACATCTCGTAGAAGAACACAGTCCTTGCCAATCCCCTTCTTGCCTCAGTCTCAACCAAGAATGGCCCAGCCAAAAGTCAAAACCCCGCATCCCTGCTGCCTGGCCAAGGCCCAACCTGCGTCAGCCGAATGCAGCTCGTCCTGAGTAATCACCCTCTGCATAAGGACGTGCGGGCGTTCACGTACTAATTCAGATCCAAGATGACTCTTAGGCTTCTATCACCTCATTTCATTAATCCAAATTTACTTTAAAGTTTATTTTCTAAAAGCATCTCCAAGGCTTATAATATCAGTAGAAATCTTGTATCAACGAGGCCAAATTTGAGAGTATTATTATCGCTATCTTTCTTCAAAAGAATTTTTTTATTACACATTAACTGTATACCAGACTAAGGGTGAGGTGCTCAGCAAGTATCTTAACTTGCACAACGCTTTGAGGTGGGTGTTATTTTCACCAATTTTACAGATAAGGAAACTGAGCTGGAGAGAGGCTAAAAGTCTTCCTTTGCAAGGTCTCATCGCTGGAAAGCTAGTGGCAGATGGGATGCAAGTTTAAGCTTGCCTGACTCCTGCTCTTGGACATTCCCTCCCAAATCCGCCCTCTGGAAGAGGACTGCATCTCTCGGGCCCCACCTGGTCCCAAGTGGGCTCACATACGCTGGCCTCTCATTTCCCACAGTCACTTGGAATTCCGATATCATGAGTTAGAAAGCGCCAGTGTATCAAAGTGTTGGTGGGTCCAGAACATCGGCTCTGTGTATGAAGGATGGAGTATTTATTACCTGCAATCATTCTTCACATTGAACCCCTGCCACACTGATTGCTGGCTGGAACATAATATGGCTCTATCCAATGACAGCAGTACATTCATATCACACAAATATTTTACATAAAATTTGTGTACTTTTTCTATCAATTCATCCTATTACAAGTAATAATCTAAAATTGAGATTCTTGGGACTTCCCTGGTGGCGCAGTGGTTAAGAATCCGCCTGCTAATGCAGGAGACACGGGTTTGAGCCCTGGTCCGGGACGATCCCACATGCCGCGGAGCAACTAAGCCCATGCGTCACAACTACTGAGCCTGTGCTCTAGAGCCCAGGAGCCACAACTACTGAGCGCACACACCACAACTACTGAAGCCTGCGTGCCTAGAGCCCGTGCTCTGTAACAAGAGAAGCCACCGCAATGAGAAGCCTGTACAACACAACGAAGAGTAGCCCCCACTCGCCGCAACTAGAGAAGGCCTGTATGTGCAGCAAAGAAGAGCCAACGCAGCCAAAAATAAAAAGATAAATTAATTAATTCTCTCTTCCATCTTATTTTTCTCCCAGATATCCTTTTCTGAATAGAAAACACCTTGAAAAAAAGATGAATGGATCAATTCATCAGTAGGACATGAAATCTACTTGTTATCCCAGATAACTATATTTACTTACAATGTACCCCCATCCATTTCTAAAAATTATTTGAGGTGACTCATGGTAACAAATATACAGATGCCAAGTTCATTAAGACAAATTAAAAAAATTAAAGACTGCCGAGATGGAGAGGAACATGTGGTATCCAGCCAAGTGAGACCCTCACAACCTCACCAGAGTGTGATGCCCAGTGGAGATTAATTGTAACAGCATCAGTCATTTACATCTGCCATTTGTTAGCACATCCTCTGTTTCACTTGCTTTATATACACTATTTCATTAAAGCCACCCAACCAGTCTCCTGGCAGGTATTATGGTCCCTGGTTTCAAGACAGAGTGACAGTCCAGGGGTTATGATAATTTGCCCAACGTCCCAACTTCCTCAGGCCCTGGGAATGCTCTGATGGCCTTCCTGGCCTGGTCTGGTCCGAGAAGCTGGCACTGCCTCCTCTGGCCACACAGCAGCTCTGTCCAGCACGTCCAGCACTTCCCACGCCTGTCTCTGAGCAGCACATCCTCCCCGCACTCAAACAAGCCTCCATTGCCCTGAGCAGGTCTTGGTCTAGTCCTTAGCCCACTACCCAGCCACAGCCTGATCTTCTGGACTGAATGTACTCCCCCCAAATTTATATGTTGAAATACAAGCCTCTAGGGGAATTCCCTGGTGGTCCAATGGTTAGGACTGCACATTTTCACTGCCGAGGGCACAGGTTCAATCCCTGGTAGGGGAACTGAGATCCCACAAGCAGCACGGTGCAGTCAAAAAAAAAAAAAAGAAAGAAAAGAAATACGTCCAAGCCTCGAATGTGGTACTATTAGGAGGAGGGACCTTTGGGGTGATAAGTTCATGAGGATGGAGCCCTTAGGAATGGAATTCGTGTCCGTATAAAAGAGACCCCAGAGAGCTCCCTCACCCCTTCCTCCATGTAAGGATATGAGAAAACGACTGTCTGCAACCCAGAAGAGGGCCCTAACCTGACCATGATGGTACCCTGAGCACTTATGTACAGCCTCCAGAACGGTGAGAAATAAATTTCTGTTGTGTTTAAGTTACCCAGTCTGTAGTAATTTATAACGGCAGCCCAAACTGACTAAAACACGTGCCAACCCATCCTCCTTTCCACTGGGCCACCAGCTTTCCACAGCTGCCCCTGGGTGACTTGTGTCACCAGGAGGACCCAGTGAACATGTTCACTGGAGGACCCAGTGAACATGCACTGAATAACTGAATGAATCACTAAGCAAGGGAAAGATGAATGGATGACTGGAGAAGCCACAGGATCACACCCCTGGATCCAAACCCACGTGTGTCAGTGTCTCTAAGGTTCAGGCTCTTTTCTCTGTACCCTGGCCTCCTTGGCATGCTGTGACCTCTCGGGCTGTACACAAATATGCCGGAGCTCTGAGTGCACTGCACAGCCTCAGGCCACTGTCCATTCTAGATTCCCGGGGGACCTGTCTCCTGCAGCTGTGTGTTGCTGCAGCCCTGCCCTCCCTTTGCCACCATCTCCACATTTGGCAGAGGCTCCTTGGCAGCAGAAAAGTCTAGCCACTGCAGACTGGACGTGCCCTGGTGCCCTGACACCTACAACAAAGTCATATCTTGCTAAAGCACTGCCAGCCACTCCAAAGGGAAGGCCACGGGGTTTAGAGCAGGACCAAACTCGACTGTCTCACAAGTTTCAGCCGCTGTCTTTGCCTTGGGAAGTAACAATGGAATATTCCATGAGAGTCACACGTGGCTTCCTTATAATGCCAGTTCAATACATTGTTTTGACGGAAACATCACAAATCCGTTTTGTGAAAATCCAATGATATTTGCACCCAAGAATTCAACACCAGGACATGAAACTCAGGGAAAGAAATAATCAAATTGTCCACCCAGAGTGGAGTTAAAACTGTCATAAACATAGATCCTTCATTGCAGGGAACAGAAATAATAAACAGTTGCTGAAATTGCATAGCTGCAGAGATTTCATTCTCTAATTGTCAAAAGGCATTAAACATCAACTATTTATTCTGCAGCAGAGGAAGCGAAAACAGACTTCAGTGCGTCCCTTCACCAGAGGCTGTCCCTAATTGTCATGCATAGATTGCAACAGAGGTTACTGAGAAAAATTGTTTGCATTTATTAATCAAAAGGAGTCAAAGGCACACAAGATTATCATCACGGCTCCCTTGTGCTGGGGGTAGGCTGACAACTAACATTCCTGATGAAGTGTTTGCAGAGTGTTTGCAATCTGTTCAGAACCTTTTTTCTTTGCAGGTGCAAATCTTTCTATCTGAAACATCAAAGAAACAATTGAAAATTAAACATAGTAAACATCTCGATACAGGTTTCAATCTTCCATTTTTTTAAGACAATGGAAGAGGTATAATTAATTTCAAAGCAATGTTTGTGTTCCTTCAAAATTCATTTGTGCACATTAGCATTTCATTAGTTGTGTGTTAAGCACCGTTGCTCCTCCCCCTCTTTTGCCCCTTTTGTTTTTTAAAAATTAGAAAGTTGAACTGCTCCTGAGATGTCTTTTACACCAAAGCATCCACGCATAGATTATTATCTTGCTCAGTCTGTTTGATCAGTAGAGTAAGTCACAACTGCTTGGGTAAAGTCAGGCAGCAGAAAATAGATTAAGGGAGAAAGAATTCCTTTCTGGAGATGGTAAGAACTTCAGAAGCAAATATAGCCTCGCTAAATTTTGCTACTGAATAATGTATTTACTACACCCATGGTAGGTGCCTTTTAATATGCTGATTTTCTTAAATTGCTTCTCCACACCCTGAGTTTTAAACTCATCTCCACGCAAGAAAACTAAATGAAAATACCACCAGCATATATTATTTTGTTTGACATCTAAATATTAAAAGTGTCTTTTTCATATTTTGTATTTAACCAATATCTGGCTTTTGGACATTACATTCAACTGGTGATATTTCCTGCATCATATGATTTAGATACTAATAACCTTCTCCCTTAAGGTCTATTAATTTTATACATCCTAGACAGGAGATCGACTTTCTTAAACAGATGCAAGGTCACTCGCGTTAATAAAAATATAACCCTTTATTATGCTCCATAAAATGGCACAAGTTAACATGAATTCTGTGGTTATTAATATTTTTTAGTAAATAAGAATAACGCAGGCTTCCCTGGTGGCGCAGTGGTTGAGAATCCGCCTGCCAACGCAGGGGACACGGGTTCGAGCCCTGGTCCGGGAAGATCCCACATGCCATGGAGCCTGCACTCTAGAGCCCTCATGCCACAACTACTAGGCCCGCGCGCCTAGAGCCCGTGCTCTGCAACGGGAGAAGCCCCTGCAAGGCAATGAGGGGTGGCCCCCACTCGCTGCAACTAGGGAAAGCCCATGCACAGCAACAAAGACCCAATGCAGCCAAAAATAAATAAATTTTAAAAATATTTAAAAAAAAAAGAATAACGCTTAAGGTTTTGATTGAACATATTTATTAAGAGATAACGTGTTATTCAGTTACTTTGTCCATTATTCAAGTATAATACATAATTATTCTATTTGTATTTAAAATTCTTAATTTGTGTAGCTCCAGTGGGTGGGGAATAGAATAACTGTTAACAAAAATTCAGCACGGGAGACCAAACAGGCCTTAACCCTAGTGGGTTGCCTCAAGCCCTGCCTCCTGGGAGAGCTGTATTTGACACTTGTTCTGTCAACAACTGGTGCAACACGACAGGCTGTGACCCGCGGTCTATCTAATCAGTGCCAATTCCACAAGTATTTATCGAATGGCTACTCTGTGTCCAGCAACAGCCTTGCAACAAGCTGGGATTCCACAGCATTGAAATGTGCTCATGAATACCGTGCCCACCTGCTGTAGCACCCCTTTCCAAAAGTAAGACTGGACCAAGAGAAATTTATTTTTAAATTGTCCTTGACCATCACAGAGTCTTTTAGTAGCGCTGTAACCAAAAATTCATAAATATTTTATATAGGATGACTCTTGTGTCCCCCTACTCAGTACTGAAAATGACTGGAAGAACTGATATTGCAAAACACAAAGTGTTATCAAACTAAGAAGAATCAAGATAGCCCATCGACTGCCTGGACAATCAGTCACAGGCTTGGAGACACAGCTGCACACATGCAGTTAGTTCCTTGACTTCATCTCAAGGAACTGGATTTGGGAATGTGCTGTTGTCTCTCCACTTGTGCCCCTCTGCTGGGCCAAGACACAGAGACCCTAACAACCACCAGCAGGGTTAGTTAGTTAGCCACCTGATAGATTTGTAGTTAACCTCATACCCTAAGGGAGAGAGAAGGAAGGCTCAGTTAGTGACTAGTCCACCTTGTCCTTGTTTTAAGTCTGGTCCGTTTCTTTGGGTAGAGAATGCTAACTAAATCTGAATGGGAATAAGCCAAGGTGTTTTGGTCGTTAAACCAGGATGAGAAGTTTCTGGCTTCTCTGCCCGTAGCAATTTTGAGGAGTTTTCTTTTTTTGAAAACTGGAAACAAGCTTTGAGTTTTCCCAGGAGTTGTGTGAAATGCCCTCTCATCTTCTGTGGCCTCTGCTCTCCCTGCTGTGATCTTGAACATTAAACGCCAGGACGTTCAAGTAGCATAAGGAAAAAGGAGAGGAAATCAGAATAGGACTGAAGAAGGTCACTTTTCTGAAAGCTCACTGTATCACTTTATTAAAACTTCTGACTAGGAGCAGTATTAACTTCTCAGATAAGAGAAGCCAGGGTTCTACAAAATCGCAGACAAACCTAAAGGAAAAGTCTTCAAAAGAGCAATCTTCCATGCCGCGGGGCTCCCTTCAGGTGACTGTCAGCCCCGCGCCCCCGCACAGCTGCCCGGGGGGGTCCTCGCACTCGCTCTGCCGGCTCCTCGGGCTCAGGGCGCTTACATCTTCAGCCCGTATCGCGTTAAAACGCCGGATGAGGTCACTTGGAAATGCACCAGTTTAAAACTGTCAGCCTCTCTCAAGCAAGTAGTTATTAAAGAACATACTCAAGCTCCCCAGTAATTTACTTGTTCAAGGTGTCCCAGGGGCTGCGTTTTGACGCTGGAGACGGTAGGCAGAGGGCACAGATAACCAGCTGAAAGCTGCTCTCCGGAGGGCTCACAGCTGGAAGGGCATTTACATCCTGCGAGCCCTCACCGACAACAGGGTATGCAGGCTTCATGCGCCCCGTAATGAAGGTCAAGTCTAGGGTAGCTCTGTTTATTTGCTAGGTCAGTAATTTCAATGACTTATTTTCAAAGACTTCCTTCAGAGAGGAGAGAAGCGATTCTGCTCAGATGTAGAGTTAAAGCGTCTTCAGTGAGAGAGGCTGTGTTCTTCTTTTGAGAGCCTAAGTCCCCGTACTGATCAAGAAATACAAATTCCATTTTACACGGAGCACGGGGATTTGAACTGTGATGACAACTGAAAGTGTAGCGCTTCCAAAAATTTCATATGCCTACTGAGACTTGAAAACGATGAAATTCTGGAGAGATTAAAATTTTCTATTCAAGTCAAGTAAAAGAACATGGGATTGATTATTTTATTCCCTTTTCTTGGTTCTAAAATGACTTGCTGTGTGATCAAAGGGGAAAACATTCATTCACTCATTTTACAGGAAATAGTTACTGAGTACCTACTATGTGACAAATTCTGAGCTAATTTCTGGACGTAAAGATGAAAATACCAGATGAGCATGCAACCAGGAAGACATTCACCTACAACAGGCATCAGCCGAGTGTCAGTCAATGTCCCCATCATGCTAGGCACCAGGGGACTGTGCTGGACAAGATAGACCATCTCTGTCTTCATGGGGCACAGGTATCCTGCATAAGACACAGACATGAAACAAGTGACTCCACAGTTATTTATTGCTGAGTGTGGCCAGTGCTGTGAGCCCCTGGGATGGGGAGACAGTCCTTGTGCAAGCATCCAGGGGATGCTTCCTGAGGAACTGACACAAGTGCTGGCAAAACAGGGCCACCAAAGAAAGAATGTTTTTAAGAATTATATTTGAAAAAAAATTTTTAAACCACCCAAGTGGTCATTGTGTGAAAAATCAGAATTTTATTGAATGGCCATGTGTTTATTGTGGGGGTTAGTACTGTCTTTGTGTTTCATCTCATTTTGTAGACAGGCACCATCATCACTCCTTCAAGCTTCTGAAAGTCTCGTTTTGGTTCTGGACTGGTTCTGGACAGGGACCAGAGAAGGTGCTGCCTCAGGGACCAGTTTAAGGATTCTGAGCTTTGCTCTAGGAGCAAGGGGATTTTAGGCAGCTGAGCGGTATGGTCAGATGTGCATTTTTAAGACCCTTCTGTGTGTTTAGGGGGAGGAGAGTGGGCGAAGAGAGGAAATGTAAGGAGACTGGTGAGAAGGCACAACAAAAAAAAATGATAATAATTAACTACTACTTACCGACCACTTCCTTTAAACCCGGTCCAGCGGGAGCAAAGAGGGAGACCTGCTCCATGCTGGCAGGAAAAGTTCCAGGGGGTGGGCTCAGGCAGGAGGCACTGCTCCGTTTGAAGGATAAATAACTGATTACTTTGCAGGCAGATGGTCTGGGGCAGGGCTTTCCAGGCAGAGAGAGAAGGATGTGAGCCTGAGTCTCAGTGGGGACCACAGGTGACTCGGGATGATGGCACAGGGGACACCCCGGGAGCATCGTGGGAACTGAGGCTGTTCAGGCAGGGAACTGTGAAGGACAGCAGAATCCGAAAGCTATGGGGAGTGATGGAGGATTCAAATTTGGTGAGAGGATCTGGATTATTAGAAAGCTCACTCTGGGGGTGATAAGGAGGAGAAGAGGTGGTGGATAGAGCTGGACTGTTCCATTAGTTCTGCTGAGAGGCCATTTCAGTTGATAACCAGGGCAGTGGTCATGGGGCTGGAGTCGATGTGTCTGCCTTTTTAACTTCACCATCACAAACATTTCTGATGGTAGGAAGGGGTACAGCAGATTTTAACAAATAGGACTAAGGCCTGGTTACGAAGTGGGGACAGATCACCTTCAGTAATGGACCACCCTCTTCCCTGGCCCTCTCTCGCTAGCCTCTAGGCCTCTTGAGAGAGGAGCATGTCATGTTCACTGCTGCATCCCCAACACCTAGTATAGGCAGGGTTAGCCATATAATTTTTAGTTAAGAAAGTGAAGCTCAGTTGTGCTGATGGGAAGACGATGATGTTCCTAATGAAACAGAAGTAATGTTGCCAACTGGTCATGACAGCACGGCATAAACGTTTCCATCCATGGCCGTATTTCAGCCCAGAAGACTTCTGCATGATGGTTCTGGGGGATTGCTGCTCTCTAGCCACTGACAGCCCCCATCCCACTTTAGTCCTCCCCTTCAGAACAAAGATGAGTGAAATACCAGCTGCTGTCTGCCCCAAATCCTGACAGTGAGCAACTGAAGCTGCCCCCCTTTTCTAATCCATCTTTAGAATCATCCAGCATAAACTCATCTTTCCCTGTTGAGATATTCCCCAAATTTGGGGGGGAGATACATCCTCCCTTGCCGCCTCAGGATAAACAGACCTAGACCTAATTTTGTTGACTACAGATGTGCCCTTGGTCGTCTAGGGCTCATGGCTCCCTCGCACTCATAGGATGGATGCTGAGGAAGCAGGGTAGCACACAGGGTTTGGGGGTCTGCCAGACCTGGGTCCACTTCTGTTACTTACTAGCTGGTGAGCATTTTTTTTTTTTTTTTTTTGTGGTACGCGGGCCTCTCACTGCTGTGGCCTCTCCCGTTGCGGAGCACAGGCTCCGGACGCGCAGGCCCAGCGGCCATGACTCACGAGCCCAGCCGCTCCGCGGAATGTGGGATCCTCCCAGACCAGGGCGTGAACCCGGTTCCCCTGCATCGGCAGGCGGACGCGCAACCACTGCGCCACCAGGGAAGCCCTGGTGAGCTTTTATTTTTTTATTTTTTTTATTTTTTGCGAGTCGCGGACCTTTCACTGTTGTGGCCTCTCCCGTCGCGGAGCGCAAGCTCAGCGGCCATGGCTCACGGGCCCAGCTGCTCCGTGGCATGTGGGATCTTCCCGGATCGGGGCACGAACCCGTGTCCCCTGCATCGGCAGGCGGACTCTCAACCACTGCGCCACCAGGGAAGCCCTAGCTGGTGAGCTTTTAGTGAATTACTTGACCTCTCTAAATTTCAGCCTCCTCATCCATAAAATGGGGATAATACCTTCCACACGGGGTGGTAAATGAGGGCAAAATACTGTAACTCATAAGAAGAGTTTAGCATGTGGTGCACAGCAAGGAAGCTCTGCTCAATAAGTGTCAGTTATGTGGACGTGATGCTGGAAGCTCCTTCAGACCTACTGTGATTCTGAAATAAGGCTATACACAATCAATAACATCGGTAATTTTCCCAAGTGTTAGTTGGAGTCTGCATGAATGGAAATTTCTGGAAGTATAGGCACCTTTCACCCAAAGAGACTTACTCTTTAAGACTGATACAGAAAAGAAAGGCACATCACAGACAGAATGAGGGGTATTCTTGTCAAGCATGAGAGACACAGTTAAACAGTAAAGCAATGTCTTTTTTTTTAATAGTTGAATTCCTGAGTGATCAGCTACTACTGCCTGGAAAAACCCTTCCAGATGGTATCTGTGCCTTCAAATAAGTGGCTATAATAATAAAAAGTTACATCCACTCTAACGTATGTGGCATGGAACAAGTTATGAGAGCTCAGTACCGCTGACAGGCTCAGACTGTCCCCAAACACCCAATGTGAAAAGAGGTTTGAACCACCTGGAGACTTGAGGTTTCTGGGCATCTGCAGAGTAAATTGCGTTGGGTTTCCTGGAGTTGGTATGTTCCCTTAGCCTGTAAAAAGCTGAAAGGTTAAGAAGGAGCCCACTTCCTGCTGTTCCACATGTGACTGACTCGGTGCTTCTTGGAAGAAAGTCTCTTATGGACTGAATGTTTGTGTTCCCCCCCCCCGCCAATTCGTACGTGGAAACCTAACCCCCCAGTGAGATGGTATTAGGAGGTGGGGCCTTTGGGAGGTGATTAGGCCACCTAATCATTAATGGGATTAGTGCCCTGATTAAAGGGCCCATGAGAGTTCCCTCACCTCTTCTGCCATGTGAAGACACAGCAAGAATATACCAGCTATGAACCAGGAAGCAAATTCTCACCTGACACCAAATCTGCCAGTGCCTTGATCTTGGACTTCGGAGGATAGTGAGAAATAAATGTCTGTTGTTTATAAGCCACGCAGTTTATGGTATTCTGTTCTAACAGCCTGAACTAACTAAGCTAGTCTCTTCTAGAATCAAGACCCAACAGAGATAGTTTTAAAAACAGGCCAAACATCCCAGCCCTGTTTCATCTCATATTAGGTCATATTTTAAATATGCAGTGGCATTATCCACTGAAACTCATGAACATGGATTTCACCTACTTTAATGGCTGACTAAATTCTTCTAGATTTTTCACTAGATGTTACCATATTGTGGTGGACATGTTTGGAGCTACAAAATATTGGAATCTCAAGTGTCAAATACTATTTCAACCAAGTTCTAATGCATATGAGACAGCTTTCTGAATTGAAATCCTAGGTACAAAAATACAAGGTATATACACAAGTAATGGAGGCAGGGAGAGAAAATGCTGGCAGAGTCCCATTTGTCAAATTCCATGGACACTTTTGCAAAAGGTGTCATTACTTCCTGATTCCCATTGGTTCCTTAAGGATATATTTTTAGAATAAAATTACTGAAGATTTGAAATATACAGTAAAACAGAAAAAAAGAAAAGGGAAAAGATTTACACAATCTCAGTTTTGTGGGGTTTTCTCCACTCCATCTCTTGTATACACAGTTTTTGCCTTTTTTCCCTCCATAATTTAGATTTTCTGTATGCAAGTTTGCATTGTCAGTAAACATCACAGGATATACTTTTACTGTTGTTATTATACATCTTTCGTAAATATCATCTTATACATTTCCAAAAACTCCATTTAGTGGGTGTTCCATAATTTATATGGCCATCCTCCTGTTGCTTTACACAGGTTGTTTGCTATTTTTTTTTCCCTTTACAACTTGCATGGCAACTTAACTTGTGCATTAAGTGGTTTTAAATATACGTTTTAGATTATTCACTTGATTCAAGTATGAGATATGAGATTATTGGGTTTAAAGTAGGTAAGAATTCAGGGCTCTTGAGACTTACAGTGTATTTACAGGATGTTTATCTCGTAAATCACTAACCATAGGTAGTTGAGGTAGCCAGCACTTAATCACATCAACCACCTGACTGGGTCCAACATTTGCTGGGTCTTTACAGGAAGTGCCCTGTGCTAAACTTTGTGGGAGGAAAAGAACTCAGGACACTGTTCTCAGCCTCAAGCAGCACATCTTCTATTAGCTGGGGGTTGTCACTAGAATATTTGTGCGTCATCCATCATCTCCCTCATGCCCGTTCTCTCCTCCTGGGCTGGTTCTTTCCTTATGCTCTCCCCCACCTCCTGCTCTGTGGACCATGCCTGGTTTCCTTTCCCTCTGATTTTCAGTTGGGTCAATGGACAGCATGGACAGGAGATTAGAGAGAGGTAGGTGGTAGGAGAAGTCTTACCCCATCCCCTGCCTCATCGCAGTTCTGGTGGCTTCTGCGGTGGCAGCTGCTGTGGGAGGTCCCTCTTCCAAGCTCTTGCTGGGCCCTGGTGGCACAACTCCCTCCCTTTGCCCCATAAGCTTTAGGGGTGGGAATGGTTTTTTTTTTTACTGCGGCTGGTCTCTGAGTGCTTCACCACTCCTTGTTATTGCTTTGACCATCCCATCTCTGCAAAGAGTACGTTCATTAAACTCTCCTCCAGTTAAATTCTCTGAGCTTCATCTGTTTGCTTTCGAGGCAGATACACCTCCTACCCAGCTTAGGCTCCATTTGCCCAATGCCCCACTCCCGCACCTTCTCACCTGCCTGGCCGAGCACAGACTGCAGGGATGCTTACCATCCGCTCACCCCAGGCCAACAGCCAAATAGCTGCAATGTGCTCTTGGATTGCGTCCATCCTCAAAATCAGCACGTAACACTACTTGATGATTCTTCTAAACTTCTTTGGCATTTTTCCTTTCCTCATCTCCAAAATAACCGTTTCATACGGTTCCTCTTTTCTCAAACCCCTCAGTACTCTTCCGTGTTCACTATCAACAATTCACTATCTGCTATCCTCCACATCTTTGACCTCAGCTACCAACACTCTCCCACTTGCTGACCATATTCTGGCTGTACCGGTTTTTCTTCTGTTCCTTAAATGCATTAAGCTCCTAATTGCCTCCTACCTCCCTGAGAAAAGAGACACCCTCCTGTTCCCATCAGCCAATTTACCCAGTTACCTGCATTGGGACCCACACTCTGCATCAACCCTCTTACACTGTGAAAGAAGTGCCCTTGCTTCTACGGAAAGCAACTCTCCTCCTCGTGTTCTGCCTTCCAGACCCTCTTGCCTCATCATGCAATTCCACACCCTCACTCCTGTAGGACCAGTTTCTCTCTCCATCAGATCGTCTCCATGAGCACTTAGGCGTGTTTGATGAGTATCTCCCACCACCACCTAAACCCCTCCCTTGACTCCCCAGGCCCCTTGCTCTGCTCGCATCACATTAAAGCTTTCTGGAAGTGTAGATGCGTGCGTCCACCTCCTCCCATCCCATCCTCTCCTCAGCCATCTCCCCAACTGGGCTGGTGCCCCAGTGGCCCCCTAAGGCTGCTCTCATCAGGGTGCCTAAGGTCCCCCCAAACCGACTAACACAATGGTCTTTTTTGTCCTCATTTCATCTAACCTGTTAGCAGCATCTAACAGTTAACCACTCTCTCCTTGAAAGCATCTTTTTTCTCCACGTGGCTTCAGGGTCACCTAACTCATTAATGGCTTCTTCCCAGTCTCCTTTGCTAGTTCCCCCTCCTCCACCAGAGACCCTAGTCTCAGCAGGCTGTCTTCTTTACCTCTCTCCCCCTTGCTAATTTCATCTAGCTTCGCGGCTTTCAGTGCTACCTGGGGGTGATGAGATACCAGGTTTATATGTCCAGTCCTGATCTCTCCCTTGGGCTCATGCATTGGGCTTGGCATCTCCAGGCACCTCAGACTTAACATGGTCACACAGAACTCTTGAATTTGCACTGTCCTTCCTCAACTCACACACCAATCACATACGTGGGAAGAAATACAGGTGCTTCTTCTCCTGCCTTTACCACTGCAGAGAATCGCTCCACCATCTGCCACCTGCTCAAGCTAAACCCAACTCACTCTCCCTCTACTCAGCTTTCACCCGTCTCTCCCACACAAATGGCTCCACCTCCAAACTACACCCTCAATCCATGCATGTCGTTCCATCTCGCTGCTCCCAACTGGTCCCAGCTACCTCTATTTCTTACCTAGATTGGGGAAATAGCCTCCTAACTAGTCCTCCTGTGTCCACACTTGCCCCTTGCAGTGCTGTACGACACACTGACTAGTGTGATCTTTTAAAAATCTTTCTGCATCACTTCCTTACTTTAAACCCTCCATCAAACTAAGTCTCAGAGTACTGGGAATAAAACCCAACCCTTTAGTCTGACCTACAAGATCCTACATGAGCTGCCAGCCTCCCCCCGTCTCTATGGCACCCATGTCTCTGACCTCAGCTACCAACACTCTCCCGCTAGCTGACCATACTCCAGCCTCCACACTGGTCTTTCTTCTCTTCCTGCTGTCCACTGACCTCCTCAGGACCTCTGTACCTGTGGTCCCCTCTGATGGGAATGCAGCCCCTGGAGCATCTCAACGCTGACTCCTCCCTGCTGTTCACAGGACAGCTCAGGTGTCACCTCTTCCCTGAGGCCCCCCCAACCAGCTCACCTGCTCTTGCCTCTGAGGCAGTTGCCTTGAGGCAGTTTCTTTATGGCACTGATCTCTTTAATTTATTTTGTTTACTTGTTTGCTGTTTGCCTTGTCTGCCCTTCCCCATCCCACTGGAACGTATGCTGCAGAGAGTGGAGCTCTGCTTTGTTTATTCACAATACTAGGTTCCCCATCCAGAACAGCACCTGGCACATACTATGTGCTCAAAACTATGTGTTTAATAGCAAATGAATTCAGCAGAAACTGAAATAACTGTAACAACTATAACTTAAATAACTGCAACAGTCAGACGGGAAAACACATGCTCTGTGCCCTGAAAAGGAACTCAAATGTATGTCAGCTCTGAGCCAGCTGTATTATATAAGGATCTCAATGACTCTGGGAAGTAGGGATTGTTACCCGCATTTTAAAAATGAGGAAATTGAGGCACACAGTGATTGAGCAACTTGCCCAGAGTCACACAGGGCAGCTGTACTGGTTGGTTATGGCCTGAGTCCAGTTCTGACTTGAGATGCCTGTGACATCTCAGTTATAGGATGTTTGACTATCACCCCATGGTGGTTAATTTTATGTGACAAGTTGGCTGGGCCACAGTGCCCAGACAATTGGTCAAACATTATTCTGGATGTTTCTGTGAATGTGATTTTTGGATGAAATTAACATTTAACTTGGTAGACACTGAAAAAAGCAGATTGCCCTCCATAATGTGGAGGGCCTCGTCTAATCAGTTGAAGGCCTGAATAGAACAATGACTGATGTCCCCCAGGCAAGAGGGAATTGTGCCAGCTGACTGCCTTTGGACTTGACTTGCAACTCTTCCCCGAGTCTCCAGCTTGTTGGCCTGCCCCATCTGAAGGGAAACAGGATTTGAATCTGGCTTATAGGATTTCAGAACCTATTCTTTCCACTGGGCTATGGTGCTTCCCAGAAAAAAAAAAAAAAAAAAAAAAAGAGGAAATGGGCACATGAGCAAGAGAGATATAAAGATGTGTAAGGTGCAAACAAGGAGTGAATCTATCTTGCCAAAGGGGCAGTGACTGGGGACCAGGCTCAGCCCTCCCCTGGGCCTGATATGCTGGTCAGGTTCCTGACAGAGAATTCCTGGGTCTGCTGAAGGCTGATGGTATCAAGAGAGGGATGATTTCTGGCAAGGGTACAAGTGGGTTAAAAAAATCTTGCCCAAACCTGAGTGTTTTAAAACTCCAAATTATAAGTTGATGAAATCTGGCATCAGTATACCCTGCGATTTCCCAGCACAACCTGTGACGCCTCCACCTTAGAACTCTAATGTTCAGATAAGGCCTTATCCCAAGACAGGCAATGGGGGTTTGATGAGGTTGTTGTACTCAAACTCCCCCATTATTTCTGTGAAGATATAAGACATGGCCAAGAGGTGCTTGGTTGAAAAATTCGGAGTACTTAATCCAATTAGTAACTCAAGCCCTTAATGTGCTATTATGTCCAAAAATGCTTTTAAATTGCCATGTTTAAAACAGAAAGATGAAACAGATATTTTATTAAATATTTATCTCATTAATAAACACAAGATAATCATTGCTTTTTATTTTGAATTAACTTTTCCATTTGGGTTCAATGCACATTTCATAGATGTATTCTTTTCTCTTCATATGAGGGAACTTAATTACAAAAGCACAATTGGGCTTCTACTCTGTATGAAAATGAAGCAAATGAAATTGCTTTCCACCCCCCCAAAGGTGGTTGTGATGAAGAAACACAATTGAATGTGACAGTTCTCTGTTACCCAGGAATTGTTTTTGGATGAAGTTTGGGGATTATATGCAATTATACTAGAGTAAATTTTCCATGACCATTCATGTTCAAGGACCTATTTTAAAAATAAAAGGAAAAGCTAAGTACAGAATAAACAGAACCATGATAAGAATAAACAGGACCATGATAAGAATAAACAGGACCATGATGAAAAGTGTCCTTTCTACCTCTGTTATATCAGTATTACAATGTTATACCTATGTATCAGAAATCAGTATAATGAAAAATGTGCAGCAGAAAACTGCTAATTCAATCTGTAGGAAATCATGTTGGCAAAAGGCATGGCATCTTTCTATACGTCCTTTCCCATGTCCCCAGTATTCACTCTTCCTCCTCGTTACATAGTTCTTCCTTCCTCACTGTATGGCCAGATAAGACGAAGTGAAAGATGAGTGAATATGGTATCTGGCAACTTGGCACTGCACAGCACCTGTGGACGGATGGACAGGGCTGGCTGCTGGCTTACTCCCCTATTTGCCAGCAGTTAGGTCCGCAGATGGCTTCCCCCAGAGAGAACCACGGCCCAGGAATGCTGCCTGAAGCCTAGCAGGCTGTGCACTGCACAGCGGCAGGGGTTGGGCGGGGGAGAAGTGGACAAAATTCACACAGACTGCAGTGAGAATGGGGCCTTGGAGCTGTGCAATGTGGTGGCACACCCCACCCTCCAAACCAACCCCCTCAGAGGCAAATCATCCCTTCTCTGGCTGGCCTCTGGGAGCTGGCCTGCAGCTCCTTATCTCTACTGATACCACTGGTACAGAGGGGGCCTTTATGGTATCCAGCCCCAGAGCCCTTTGCCCCTGGGTTGAACTCTGGGTTCACGCAGATTCTGAGCCACAGCACTTGTTCCTCAGTCACTGTGGTTGGCTCAAGGCTCTCTGAATAGGCTACTGACTCAGTTTCCCTACTTGGTGACAGCTGGCTGCCCTGCTCCATAGCCCAGTTCCTCACTCTAAGGTGGCACTTTGGCACACTTGCTTCATACATCTCTTGCTAAACTCCCTTCCATGGGGCCTGCATCCTGCCCTAATCCTACTCTGGAAGTCATGATCAGATCTTCTGAACAATGACCCACTCCCTGCCAGACTTCTGATTTGTCTCTGCTGGATCCCATCATCCTGGCTGGATACCCCAAAATTCCAAAATCTGAGGTGAGCAGGAAAGGTTGCCCCCCTAGACACACTGTTTGGGGTTGCCTGGCTGTTCTCTTTATGCATCCCCCGAAAGCCCCTCCCTCAGTGGTGACTGGGTCCTTCGACCTGGCTTCCACCTCATTCTGGGAAGTAAGTCTCCATCCAATCCAGCATGCTGCTCCATCTCTGACAAGTGTCCCTTGAGAAATATTTCAGGAAAGAATTTTATCTGATCACTACAGGCAATGATCAAAGAAAACTAATTCCACTGTGTTTGTTACAACATCAGTGAAAGAAGTCAAGAGTATAGTCTCAGAAGGAGCATAAAGTAGGCAATAAAGGCTAATACATAATTAATGAATATCATGTCGCTAACATGGTGCTCTTCAAAACCAGGCACACAATGTGTAATTATTCTTCACATCATCATAAAGTAGGGAGTGGGCAGATGCTAGTTGCCTTTTATAAATAAGGAAACGGGAAAAAAGCCAAATAATTTTTCCAGAGGAAACCACCACTGGAAAGTAGAATGAAACCCAATAATCTTGAAACCCAGTTGTGATGCACTTAAAATGTCAGTGTAAAGCTCCATCTCAAATTTCCACTAATCTAAGGCAATCACTTGGCATCTCTGTTTTATGGTATCTGGTGTTGAGAATCCCAGCGCTGTCACAAGGTTGAACCAGTTTACGAGTCACACACGAAAATGAGTCTAATCACTTACAAATGGCCACACAGCACCACGGGTAAGAGCACAGAATGTGTGTCCTGTGGCTTCTGTTTAATCCCAGTTCTACTGCTCACTCACATAGCTCTTTTGTAAAAATGAATTAAATTAGTAGTTAGATAACTGATGATGTTTTGATTACTATATACGGTTAGTATATATGGTGAGCACTATATAAGCAGAAGATCTTACGATCACATTATATTTATGCTTCATTCTGACCCCAAAATGGAATTAATTACTTTCTTGATCATGCTTGTTATTCATCACAATTGATTTGAAAGATCTCTGGTTTAAAAAACAATTAAAGGGAATTCCCTGGCAGTCCAGTGGTTAGGACTTGGCACTTTCACTGCTGGGGCCTGGACTGGATCCCTGGTTGGGGAACTAAAATCCTGCAAGTGGAGAGGCCAAAAATAAACGAACAAACAAAATCCTCTAAGATAAGTTGAATATATTCAACAGAATGATTCAACAAGTTCTAAAAGGAATGGAGGCATCTTTAGAATGTTGTGAAGGGGCCACAGATTCAAATGTCTACAGGCAGCTTCAATGAAACTGAGAAGCAGCCTGGTGTAAGACAATAGGAAAACCTTTTAAAGTAAAATTGGCTAAACAAAGCATGCCTTCAGGCAATGTTTAGTGAGCACTGGTTCATGATGAAATTGTTCTAATATATTTATTTGCACCTTTTTGGTGTCTTCTCTCTCACACTCACAAAAGAAAGTTTTAAATAAACATACACATTAAATTACATTCCATGCACAGGCCTTCTTTCATCTTCATACTTTAAAAGAACCTATAACTGATTCTAGGTTGGAGGTGAATTTACAGAACCAATCCTTTTTTGTTTGGATGATTCTAATTATTCTAGCAACCCCTCAGCCTGTAATTGGTGAGATATATTTGTGCCTTTTTATGTAACTCTAATTTGTGTTCTTGGGAATCTGGGTTTTTGTTTGTTCTCTTTTCTCCATTAGAGTGGAAACTCCTCAAGTTTAAGAACCATGTTTCAACTCAGCCTAATAATCAAACATATCTATTAAGCACTTAATTGTATTCAGCACAGAGCTAGGCAAATAACAGAGATTTCAGAGCTCAACCTTGCTTCTTGTTCTTGTAGTCTCAGAGGTGGCTCAGCTCAGTGAAATGCTCTGTAGACCCATGACTGTCTCTCTGAAGTATTTGCTGAGGGGTTCCACTGTGCCAGATCTCTTCTAAGTGCCTCATACCTATTATTTCATGTAATGTCACAACAACCCTGTAAGGCCATTCCTATTATTATCCCCATTTTACAGACCAGGAAACTGAGCAGAGGAGATGAAATACCTTGCTAAAGTGACACAGCTGGCAAATGCAGACCTAGGCGAAGAACCATGCTTTAGACCCCAGTCTGCCTTCTACACATCACACCTTTGCACAGAGGACCTGCAGTGGATGAAGCACTTCTGGAATCCTTGTGCAGACCTCCTCAACCCCCAACACAGGCACCTTCTAGAATATGAATTTCGGACACATATAATAATAATAGGAAAGCAGGTTCATTGGGTATAGGTATCTATTTTTACTCCTGCCCCCAAGCTCTAGACATAGTAGGTAAAATAATTTTTTAAATATTAACTCTATAACACTGAGAAGAAAAAGAAATGTTAGTGATTTCTTGGATAAAAGGAAGCAGATGGGATAGGATTTATGGAAAACTGAGACTAGAGGAAATCATGGCTGCAGGAGACATTTCTCAGAAATTTACAGATCAAGTTGACAAAAATAAAAGTGAGCCCAAATGTTACTGGAATAGCACAACTTATAAGCTTGATCTAGTAGCTATATAGAATTTTCTAAACAAAAATAGAGAATTGTTATTCTCTTCAAACATCCAAAAAGCATTCACAAAAATTAAACATGAATTATGCTAAAAATAAAATCTAAAAAAATTCCAAAAAGCATAAATCTCAGAGGCCACCTTTGTTGCCCATGCTGCATTAAAATCTGACTAGCAATAAAAGAAAACACTTTGGAAATGAGGGTAAAAATACACCTTTTAGACTTCCCTGGTGGCGCAGGGGTTATGAATCCGCCTGCCAATGCAGGGGACATGGGTTTGATCCCTGGTCGGGGAAGAGCCCACATGCCGCAGAGCAACTAAGCCTGTGTGCCACAGCTACTGAGCCT
>NC_041233.1:77747880-77777805 GCF_002837175.3 Physeter macrocephalus
ATGCAGGGGACACGGGTTCGAGCCCTGGCCTGGGAAGATCCCACATGCTGTGGAGCAACTAAGCCTGTGTGCCACAGCTACTGAGCCTGAGCTCTAGAGCCTGCAAGCCACAACTACTGAAGTCCGAGTGCCCTAGAGCCCGCGTGCTGCAACTACTGAAGCCCGCGCACCTAGGGCCCGTGTGCCACAACTACTGAGCCCGCGTGCTGCAAGTACTGAAGGCTGCGCGCCTAGAGCCCATGCTCTGCAACGAGAGGCCACTGCAATGAGAAGCCCACACACCAAAACAAAGAGTAGCCTCCACTCGCCGCAACTAGAGAAAGCGCACACACAGCAATGAAGACCCAACACAGCCAAAAATAAATAAATAAAATTTTAAAAAACACACAACCTTTTATTTGTTCTTATTATTCATAATTATTATTTAGAAATGAACGGCAAGTGCCATGTATATAAATAGTAGCAAAGATATACAGTGAGGGCAATTTTACTAGGGTAGTGGATGGAGATGAAAAGAATAGAATGGCCTGAGGAGTTACTTAGAAGCAAAAGCAACAGAACTTGGAAACAGATTTGACTGGTCCCTGCCACCCGCCTCTCCCGGTCCTTTGCTGACTGGGTCCACAGCCTTGCTTTCTCTGAGCAAGATTTTGTTGGCTTGTTCAGCACTGGATCCCAGGGCCTCGCATAGACCCAGACCCAAGCTAAGTTATTCATATATTTTTGGTGAAAATCTTTTTTTTAGGCCTGTCCACTCAGTATGGAATCCTACCCAATGACCAATGAGGCCACTGACATTTAGTTACAACACTTTCTCATCTCCAGCAAATACCATGCCTGGCCAAAGCTTTGAGAGATAAAGACCATCTCACCTTTACAAATACTCTGCAACTGACAAAACTCTTTGATATAAATTATCTAGTTTTGATCCTTAAAACAAGATTATTCTCATTTTTCAGATGCTGAAACCGAGACCCAGCTTACCTAAAGTCACAGCTAGCAAGTGGCAGAGCTAATATTACTTGCTACTCTAAATGAAAATTGAATAGTCTATGAAAATAAGTAAACAAGCTAACATTTATTGATCTGTCGAGTACATACTATGTACTAAGCACCATGCTGGTGTTTTTTCTTTTTTTAAAATAATTATTACCTTATTTTGTCCTCAAAAGAACTTTGCAAGGTATTTGTAATATACATTCACTGTCTAAACTAATGAGAAAAACAGATAGGGATCTATCCAAGGTCACAAGTAGAGCAGCCAGACTTTGAACCCAGGTCATGAGTTCAAGGCTCCTGCTCTTTTCTAAAGGCACACTGCCTCTCATCAGACCCCATGGATTCAACTTCACCATTATCAGAGCACTGACAAGTAAAAATTTCAATGCAATTTAATTATGATCTGGATCTTTTCTTAAGGAGGATGCTGTTTTTGTAGTATGAAAGTGATGCTTTATGAAACTAACTAAGCTAAGGGACTGTTTGAGAAATTGAAACACTATTGATTGTTTAATAGCTGCTGCATAAATTATCTAGGACACAAATCGCCTATTACTCTTTGAAGAACAAGAGCCCAATATCTGGAAGAAGCTGGACAAATGATAGCACATGCATATTAGAATCCAGTAGAAAGTACCCACAATAAAAGAGGTTTATAAATATTTCATAGGTTCAATAGCTATTTCCCCTAGAGTTCTAGTTTTTATAACCATCATAATCAGTTATTTTTAAGAGAATATCTGGAATAGAACCTTAAATTCTGGTAGGTAACTACAGCAATATTATAAAAGCACAAATCATCTGGATTAATTTTATGTGAACTACAGTCTAAAAGATATCAATTAATTGATTTAAGAAATAGGTTTGCAGGCAGAAGCAATTCTTGGATACCTTAATATGGTAAAATGAATAGCTCTAATTGCTGAGTGTGACACCCACTTTGTGTTTGCTACAAATTTTAGAGCCATAAATTGTAAAGCTACTTTGTGGTCCATACTTTAAGTGTTCTGAAATTGGGATCAATGTCAGCTACACATGAAAATTGTCCTGAAAGAATAAACTGTATGTTCCCATTTTTTCAGCGGGAAATGAAAATATTGAGGAATTTATGTTAGGGTAATTAACAGCTTGGTAACTGGGCTCATTTATTCATTCTTTTGAATGAATTCTCTCATTCACAAGTTCAAGGAGCATTTATGGGATTGCTACTAGGTACCTTTAGGTTAATTGTTTTGGGGAAGGAGAAAGGTGTAGGTAAGCTGGAGCAGTATACTTCATTGATTAGTATTCCTTAAAAAAAAACTTTGATATATAACTGACATACAATGAACATATTTAAAGAGTACAATTTGATACATTCTGACATTTATATCAACTGTGAATTCATCATCACAATTAAGATAATGAACATATCCATTACCCCAAAACTTTCCTTATGCCCCTTTGTAATCTTACTCTCCCACCTCTCTCCACCAGCCCATGCCCTCAATTCCCCAGGCAACCACTGATCTACTTCTGTCACTACAGATTAGTGTGCATTTTGTATAATTTCACATAATTGGAATCACACAGTATGTACCCTTTCTTTTTTTTGGTCTGGCTCCTTTAACTTGGTATAGTTATCTTAAGATTCATCCATGTTTGTTACATGTATCAGTAATTTATTCCTTTTATTTCTGAGTAGTATTTCACAGTGAGGATATACAACTTATTTTTCCATTCACCTGTTGATAGATATTTGTGCTGTTTCCAGTTGAGTCGACTACAAATAAAGCTGTGAACATTTGTGTACAAGTTTTTGTGTAAATTTAAGTTTTCATTTCTCTTAGATAAATATATAGTAGTGTAATGACTGATTTATATGGTAGATGTATGTTTAACTTTGTAAGAAACTGCTGAAATGTTTTCCAAACTGGTTGTACCATGTTACATTCCTACCAGCAGTGAGAGTTCCAGTTGTTCCTTATCCTGTCCAACACTCCTTACCATCAGTCTTTTTAATTTTAGCCATTTGTGATTTGCAAATGCTTTTTCCAAGTCCAAAGTTTATTTTTTCATTCTCTTACCAGCGTCTTTTGAAGAGCAGAAAGACATAAATAGCTGGATCTTGTTTTTTTGTTTTTGTACTTGCTTTTAATCCAGTCAGATAATCTCTGTCTTTTGATTGGAGTGTTTAATCCATTTATATTTAATATAATTATTGATGTGGTTGAATTTACATCTGCCATTTTGCTATTTGCTTTCTGTATGTCTCATAGCCTTTTTGTTCCTCTGTTTCTTCTTCACTGCATTCTTTTGTATTAAATATAAAATACATTCTTTGGTATTAAATAGATATTTCCTAGGGTACCATATCAATTCCTTCGATGGTTTAACTCTTTTTGAATTATTTTCTTAGTGGTTTCTCTGAGGATTATAATGCACATCTTAATTTATCATAATATACTTCAGATTAATACTAACTTAATTTCATGAAAATAGAAAAACTTTTCTCCAATTAGCTCCATTCCTTTCTCCCTTCTTTATGCAACCGTCAGCATATAATTTCATCTATATATGTTACAGATTCAACAATACAGTTTTGTAAATGTTGCTTTTTATAATCATATCTTTCAAAGAAGTTAACAGAAGAAGACAAATGTATGCATAAAGTCTTTTATATTAACCTACATATTTATCATGTAGGTACTCTACATTTCTTCATATGGATTTGAGTTACCATTTGGAGTTATTTCCTTGCTCCAATATACCTCCATTCCCTAGCCCCTCCATTGTGCTATTATTGTCACATATGTCACATAATTATATGTTGCAAGCTCAATAATACAGTTTTATAATTGTTGTTTGTGTAATTCTCTTTTAAATCAATTAATAAGAGAAAATATATATTTATACTTTTACAATTACCTTTACTGGTTCTCTTTATTCCTTTGTGTGGATTTGAGTTATAGTTGTTATTATTTCCTTTCAGCCTGAAGAACTTCCTTCAGTATTTCTTGAGCATAGATTTTTCTGCACTTTGCTGGAAATAAAGGCAGCCTCTCTGCCACATCTTGGTAGAACTACCACAAAGTGGAGCTGGTGGGAAGGGGAGGAAGGCAGTAGTTGTAGGCTAAAATTCCACAGGCTCCCACTGTTCCTTTCAAGATTCAGTAGTTTCATTGAATAACTTCTCAGTCTATTGTCTGTTGCTGGTCAATTCCTAGAGTCCTGAAATGATTATCTGTGACCATTTTCTAGTTTTATGTTGCTTTTGGGGAGGAGAGGATTTGCTAAGACCCTCACTCAACCATTTAGGAGTCTAAAGCTACCATCTAGATGTTTTTTGTTTTTGTTTTTTGTTGCCCCATCAGTTCTTGGTTCTCTTTTTCCTCTTTTTGTACCTTCATTTGGATTAAGTAATTGTTTTTTAAAATTCCATTTTATCTGCTTTGTTGGTTTATTAGCTATTGCTCTTTATTATATTATTTTACTGTTTGCTTTAGGGTTTATAGTATATATATTTAACTTTTTACAGTCAACCTTCAAATGTTATTACACTGCATCACATTTGTCATAGGAAGCTTACAAGAATATACTTCCATTTCTCTCTTCCTGGCCTTTGTGCTATTGTTATATATTTCACATATGTTATATACTATCAACCCATCATACTTTGCTATTTTTTATTTAAGTAGTAGATTATCTTTTAAAGAGATTAAAACAATATGAAAAAAATCTTTATATTTAACTTTGTAGTTACCATTTCTGGTACTCTTCATTTCCGTGTGTATTTCCGTCTTGTATCATTTTCCTTCTGCCTGAAGGGCTTCCTTTAACATTTCTTGCTGCTCAGGTCTGCTGGTGATGAACTGTTCCAGCTCTTGTATGTATATGTACATATTGCCTTTATTTTGAAACATATTTTTGCTGGGTAAAGATTCTAGATTGAGACTTTTTTTTCTCTTTCCCCCCCAGTACTTCAAAGATTTTGCTTCATTGTCTTACAGCTTGCATTATTTCCACCAAGAAATCTGTCATCCATCTTTGTTCCTCTGTGTGTGGTATGTTTTTTTTTTTCTGTTTCTTATTTAAGATTTCTTCTTATCACTTGTGTTAAGTGATTTGGTTATGATGTGCACTGCTATAGTTTTATGTTTCTTGAGCTTGGGTTTGTTGAGCTTCTTCTATCTATGGGTTTATAGCTTTCATCAAATTTGGAAAGATTCTAGTTATTGCTGTTCAAATATTTTTCCTTCCCTGCTCTTTCCTCTCCTTTAGAGACTCCAGTTATAGGAAAGTTAAGCCACTTGAGGTTCTCCCACAGCTCACTGATGCTCATTCATTTTACTGCCAGTTTTTTTTCTGTATATGTCCTTTTTGATAGTTTCTATTGCTATGTCTTCAAGTTTACTAAGCTTTTCTTTTGATGTTTAACCTGCATTAATCCCATCTAGTGTATTTTTAAGTCTTTGATGTTGTAGTTTTCAACCCTAGAAGTTCGACTTGTGTCCTTTATTTATGTCTTCCATGTTTATGCTTGACATATTCAGTCTTTCTGTAGCTTCTTTATATAGAATATAGTCACAATAATTGTTTTAATGTCCTTGCCTACTAATTCTATCATTGATATCATTTATCCATCAGTTTCAATTGATTGAATTGTATTTTTCGGCTTCTTTGTATGCTTGGTAATTTTTTAATTATTTACTCATTCATTCCTAAAAATATTCCTGAGCTTTGATCTGGGACCCCATTAAATTATTTGGAAACAGTCTGATCTTTTTGGGTCTTGCTTTTAAGCTTTGTTAGGTGGAACCAGAGATGTGTTTAGTCCAGGATTGATAACCCCACTTCTGAGTCAAGACCCTTCATAGTGCTCTAATATGCCATGAATTATGAGGTTTTCCACTGTAGCTGTTGGAAATAGGCACTATTCTCTGCCCTCCATGAACTTCAGGCACTGTTCTCTCTAACCCTTTTGGGTGACTCCTTCCCTTGCCTTGAGTAATTTCCTCATATGGATGCACTGATCAGTTCTCATTTAAATATTCTAGTGGGACACTCTGTAGAGCTCCAGAACTCTTTTTGTGCAGCTCTGTCCTCTACAGTATTCCTCTCTGACTGTCTCTTAGTTGCCTTGGCATCCCAGGACTCCCTGCCCCATCTCCTCAATTCAGGGAGTCCACTGCACTCTGCCTAGATTTCCCCCTCCTTTGCTGTGGCCTGGAAACTTTCTCCAGGCAGAAAGCTGGGGCAATTACAGAACTCATCTCATTAGTTCTTCACCTCTCAGGAATCTCTTTTCTTAATTGCTTGATGTCCAATGTCTTGAAAGTCATTGTTTCTAATGATTTGCCTTGATTTTTAGTTGTTCTGGTGGAATAGTAAATCTGTAAAACCTGTTACTTCATCTTGGCCAGAAGCAGAAGTCTGATTAATATTCTTTTGAAAACACTCTTATTACAACATTTTATTCAACATCCACTGTGTACCAGGCATTCTGCCTACTATGTTCATGGTCCCATGACGTTTTGTTTTTGTTTCTTTTTTTATTTTTCAGGAGGGGCGGGGGGAAGGAAAGGGGGGTAGAATGCAAAAGTGGTAAGACATGATCACCCCACCCCCACCCCCCTGCAAAGGAACTCACAATCTAGACAAGATATATTCACAGCTCAGTGTAAAGACAACTAACACTACAAAGAAGATAAGGACCTAGAAACATTTATTCAACAAATACATTTGAGGGTCTTTTCTAGTTGCTGTGAACCTGAGTGGTGAACCAGACAGACACAGGCCCTCCCCTCATGAAGCTTACTTTTTAGTGGAAGATTAAATAGGGTAAAGGGACAGAGAATGGCTGGGGTGCTATTTTAAAAGGGAAAGGCTTTCTGAAGCAGGACCATTGGAGGAGAGACCTGAATTCAATGAAACAAGTAGTAAGAACAAGTGACCTATAAATTAATTTCAAAGGAAGAGACTTCCCCTTTTAACTGGGGTGATCAAGGGAGGCTCATGAAGGTTACATCTGAATTTCCACAGGATTTTCAAAAAGAATGACTCATTGCTGGTGAGGGGGGCAATGATAAGAAAGGGAAAGGCATTTTTTTAAGACAGAGAATAAAGCTGCTTGCCTGGAACTGAGTATTCCAGGATATGGGGTAAGTGAAATGTGGAGGAGAGAATCAATCTTAGGGCCCAACTGCAGAAGGCCTGAATGGACAGGCTAGAGAACTTCCGGTCTTTGCTTTTCTGCAATGGTGCAGGAAGTGAGGCAATTGAAGTTTTAGGATGACTACTCAAGCCTACATGTATACAGGATAAATGAGAAGCACGGCACAAGGACGGAAGAAGAGGCAGGAGCCAGCCCACCAATGGCCATGTGGGAAGGCGTGCTGGACCTGGAGGGGGATGGGAAGATGGCATCACAGCTCAGAAGAAGAATCAGCAGTTCTTGGACACTCAGTGTGGTGTTGGGCAGCCAGGGTGTGAGGGGTCTGCGATGCCACCAGTGTCCAAGTTCACTGTAAAGGCTTAAACTCAGTGACCACAGAGTAAGATGGCGATAGAGCCTTTGTGCAAAGAAAGACCCAACTTAAAAATATCAGACTGTTTTAGTTTATTTTTTTGCTGTGCCTTTTCTTAATCCACAGATAGGACAGTGATGCCAATGGGCTCTTGTGCTGTTAACAGACTTGATTTTCAAGTGAACAGCTCCAATCCAGCATCTTTGAAAATCTGAAATGTCCCACTTTCCCTGTCAACTAAAAGTACTGCATTAAAAAAAAAAAATCACCATTTTCAGAAAGTCTTTTTAGTTTTCCTATCAGGACAAAGATTTCTGAAAAGACAGAGGCAACCTCCTTTAGACATCACATAAAGCTAACTACGCTCGAGGGACAACTGTAAATGAACTAAGGGAAGCTGCGGCCAAACAAAATGAGACAAACAACTGTCATATTCCAAATGGTCAATCAAAAGCTGGAACAACTTGAATGTAACAGAAGTTTATTATGATGAAAATAATGATCTCAGGACAAGGGATACTTAATGATTTGCAAATTTAAGTACGAAATAAATAGTCATCCATGTCCAACGGTAACTTTCAAGCTCTAACCATTTTGTGTGGCTGAGAGCATCACCTGGAACTGTGGGGGCACTTTTAAAGTGAAAGGGGAAGCAAATAATTCAGCTTCATTTTAATTTCAATACAATTGCAGAATACACTGCTACACTAGAAGCATGAATGATACACTGAGGGGTATCTTTTTTACATTCCAGAGTATCTCACTGTTTGGGCAGAATGGTTCTCTTACTGGAATTGTTCACAAAGCAACCTATTATATGGTGAGAGGTACCCTCCGGGCACCATTGAAATTAATATGAAAGGAACAATCAAGAATGCCAAGTGCAGTGCATAAAACGCAGGTAGGTGGTGGAAGACAGATAAGCAGCCTAGGAGGTTTAAGTTGCAGAATCTGAGGCTGCAGAGAGATGTGTTATACAATTTACATTACAACCAGTCACAATTTTAGAATGGGCAATGAAAAGCTCATATAGTTAAGTACTGAGTCCATAAAAAAACACAAAAAGCTTTACAACACAAGGGAACGAAATGATGGATAAATAGACAAAGAAGATAATCAGAGAGCAGGAGGAGAAAGCTTTCACAAAATTCCTCTGGTTTTGGCAACTTAACCCACACATCACAGGTAGCACTGTCTCTACAGTGGGATTATTTTAAAAGAGGCTTTCTCAGCCTTGGAACTATTGACATTTGGGGCCAGATGATTCTTTGTTGTGTGGACCTGTCCTGTGCATCATGGGATGTTTGGCAGCATCCCTGGCCTCTGTCCATTAGTTGCCAATAGCACCTCCTCCCTCAGTTGTGACAACCAAAAATGTCTCCAGACACTGCCAAAGTCCCCTGGGGAAGGGGGAATTGCCCCCATTTGAGAACCATTGCCTTAGAGAAAGCAACAGTATAAACTACTCCAGTGAATTATTTCCCCCTGGAATCATATGCACTTTGCCCTTTAAAGAGTATTAATTATAACCAAATCCTAATTTTAGTCAAAAAGTCCCATTGCACACCAAATTAATACGGAGGGTAACCTAATAGTAGTTTAAAATAACCAGTTTCCATGAGGTCTAGAAAATCTCTTTGCTGCTTTCTCCCTCAACCTATCTTAAAACACTGGGAAAGTGTTTGGTTTCCTATCCATTTGTGTAGTGAGCAATACTTTTTTGTAGCAAAATAAAACCACAGACCGGCACCCTCCTAGGATATAGCAGCTAAATAGTAGTTCAACACTTTCTCCACCTGATGAGATATAAAGAGAAAGCCAGGTGTATTTTGTAAATGAGAGAGTGAGGGAGAGAGGTTTGCATTTACCCTGAGACACTGAAGCAGCAGCAATAGTCTCGTGGTCATCAGGCTATCAGAGATTTCAAGAAGCCATTTTGATTTTTCCTTGAAGGTTACTTTCTATTCATTTATTTTTTATTTTAAATATTACCGTATTTTTATTCATCTCATTGATGGATGTTCCTTCGTTGCGGCAGCAGCGAAGGGAAAGAGGACAGTGGGGAAAAAGGAAAACAAAAAAAAAAGTCACCTTTCTTCATGCACGCACAAGGGTGGTGATATTGGCCGAAGGTGATGGCGAAAATTTGTTGACATGCTCGCGCCGGCTGAGGCCAGCCTGCTGTAAACCTTGGATGGAAGCGCATTCCGGTGCCTGGAACTGGCCCAGCATGGGGAGTGAGGAAGCCGTTCCCTCCCCGGCAGTCAGTGGTACCTCGCCCAGGGACGGTCCCAGTCCCCCGTCTCCGGCCGTCACTGAGCGGAGAACACGCACCAGGAGAATGGGGTCTGGCAACGAGTCCCTGCCGCCCTGCTCTCCCGATGCGGCCCACTCACTGGACTGCCGGTTGTTGAAGGTTACTTTTTAAAATTGCATGCTGTCTGCATGGTTATTGCTGTAAGTTAAGCTAGTTTCTCCTGGTCTTCTTTCTAACCTAGAAATAGGGCTAGATTTTAACTCTGCGAGGGCAGGGATGATGTCTTGTGTGCCTTGCTCACCCCTCTATCCATAACACCTAGCCCAGTGCCTGCACTATAACAAGCATACAACGCATGTTTCTTTAATGAATGAGGACAGAAATGCCAACTCTGAAGCAAATAGATTAGGATGCCAGCTCCTTAACAACAGGGGCCTTTTCTTATTCCTGCATTCCAGCTCTGTGGTTGGCGGTTGGTGCATAGTAGATGGTCAGGAATGTTTGTGGAACTCGTCTGAATGTCAGGTCTCTGCCTGTATCTTTTGGGCAGCAAAGCACATCAGGGCAGCACAAAGCCCAGGCAGGTGTGCTGCCTGAATCTGACCATGCTCATCCATTTGGTTCTGTCCAAGTACAACACAAAGACATATTCCACAATGAGGAAACAAATCAAGACATCTGAGCAGAAAGGTTTCAATACGCGCTTTGCAAACCAACATTGTTACCCTTCTGACAGATGAGGAGGTGGATTTGGTCCCTCAGCAGGTCGTGCTGCAGTCTAGGCAAAGGCTGGGAACATACTGTGGAAATTATATCACCACAGGCATCAAGGAGCTTATCCTCATCTTAAAAGGCATTATCTCTCATGTTGAAACTTTAATAACACATCTACAATGAAAAATCAGAAGTGTGCCAAAACGCAGACCTGCCGGAGGAATAAGATGTGGCTCTTGGGGAAGGCGTGAGATTCTCTCTAAGCACAGAGGGCCGGGCCAGTGGCACTGGGGTACGCACTAGGTTGCTGGAATGACAGTGCCCAGAAGCTACTGTGAATGGTAATGACAGGCAATAAAATACCCCTTTAAAAATCCAGCCAAAGATAAAGACATTAGATTGTAGCAATGCTACCAAAACCAACCATTAGTACGTTAGCATAGGCACAATGAGAAAATGCAACTAAAAATTATTTTCAATCTTACCAAATACTTGCAGGGAAACTAGGCCAAGAAAGCCATCAAAATCAAATAGAAGCAACGTGAGTTTATATAATCCAGAAGTTCAAAAAAATCAAGAAATGCATCGCAGAGATATTTCAAGAAAAAAAAATTAATGAAAGCTTCATTAAGATGAAGAAAGAAGAACACAATTCCTCTCTATTCCCCCCAACCCAACCACTGTTACTGGGAACAGTATCATATTTTGTGTTGGAATTCCAGGACGCGACCATAAAATACAACACCGATTTATGCAATTTGAGTTAAGTTTGATTATACAACATATACGACAGACCTCTTGAATTAATTGCATTAAAGGTTTTCAGTTATAGAAGGAAGATTCATGACTCACAGAGGCCATAAATGAAATACGGCACAGGTAGTAATGACTTGAATTGCGTTCTTGCGTCTTTAAAGATAAATTAGCCAACAATGAGAATTTGATAACTAACGTTGCAGTTAGTTACAGGGATAACGCGGTGACCTACATAACTTACTATTTTTAAAAAATTTAAAATTTACACAGGTTAATAGCATAAAAGATTCTTCACTCTCATGGCAGCAATGCAGTTCTATTAATGCACTAGTGTGGCCTTCTTATAATTGCTCAACTCTTCACACGCAAGTAGAACTACTCATGGTAATTCTTTGACCAGGAAAGGCGCAGTTCAAACTAACGGTCACTGAACATCGCCTCATCCTAGCCACTTGGACGACTGACATCACATTCGATCTTATCATTGCTCCCTTGAGGTTATGTCACCGGCAAAGCCCATTAACAATTCTCAGGAAATAAAAATAGAATCTGGGTAATAAGATAAAGTCTAACCTTTTTTTTCTCCTTATGCTTAGTCTGGTGTCACTTGCTCACAGGGGGCTGCGTGCAGAGGCCTTGCACTCGGCGCTTCAGACCAGAGTTCCCAGTGCGAAACGGCTGCGCCGATACCTGAGAAGGCGCCACACGACACTCGACTCAAGATGGCGGCGGCAGGCCGGGCGCAGAGACGCTGCGCCTGCCGGGCACTGGATCTGGAGCGTGAGCCGCGCACCTGCCCCACCTCGCGAGAACCCCGCCCCCTCCCCTCCCCACTGACAAGATCCCTGTACAGCAGCCCCGCCCACGGCCTGTCAGTAGAGCGCGTGCGCCAGAGCCCCGCTCGAACCAAGTTTGCTCTCGTTCTAGTGGCACGAGCAGTACCAGGCAGAAGGACCCTTGTTGGGGACTGACTTGGGCGGGGGTGGGGGTAGGGTTGGTAACAGTTAGAGACCCTCCCATCCTGCAGATGAAGCAACAGGGGTGGTGGTGGTGATGTGGCTTTCCCGAAGCCACGTGTAGCTGCCCTTCAAGCCCTCTTGTCACTGGGCTAGATTTGGGTTGTGTCATACTGTGTCCCTTCTTCTGGGAAACCAGCTGCCCTCAGTCTCCAATAATCTTCCTGGTCTATGGGGTTTGTGTGTAACTGACGGCTGAATCTCAGTCCAGGAAGAAACAGTTGCCCCAGGCAGGATGAGGTAGGGTCAACTGGAGAATCTATTCTGGGTTCTCAAGCTGACATGGACCACATGTGCCTAAGCTGCAGCAGCCTCATTGCTTTGAGTAAGATAAGTCTGCCTGAGAAATGACCAACACGGTGAAACGATGGAGAGATGGGGAGAGAAACATTATCAACATCATTTTAATTGTACCCTGAAGGCAACTCTATCTCAAAAAAAGAAAATTTTGTTGTTGTTAACTAAATTGTATTCTCTATTACAATTTCGTTAGTTTTCCTCTAATACCGCTTTTTTTTTCTGTTCTAGGATCCCATCCAAGATTCCACATTACGTTTAACCTTCAGGTCTTGGACCTCTCTGGGGCTGTGACAGCTTCCCAGACTTCCCTTGGTTTTTGTTGACCTTGGCAGTGTTGAGGAGGACTGGTCAGGTATTTTGCAGTATGTCCCTCAGTGTTGGTTTGTCTGATCCTTTCCCCATGCTTAGTCTGGGGTTGTGAGGTTTGGGGAAGGAAGACAACAGACTCATCATATTTTATCAAGGGTACATGATTGTCACCGATGATGCTGTGAATGCCCTTCAGTCAGCAACCACCAAGAACACTGCTGCAGTTAAACGAGTTAGGTTTGTCACTCCCTGCACTGAGGGAGCACACACCATGGAGAGCTGTGGGAGTCTCAGCAGAGGGTGCTAGAAGGAACCTACCACAGACTTTGGGCTTTGGTTGGATAGTTTGGGAGCCTGTCTAAGGAACTGAGGGTTTCCTCTGCACTGTAAACTCTAGATGGTCAGAGAGCAGGGCAATTCTATGATTGGTATCTACAGGGAGAGGATTCTAGCACAAAATGTTTCCTCCCCATAATTAATACTTTGTTGAAAAACTGACACCAGGGCTTCCCTGGTGGCGCATTGGTTGGGAGCTCGCCTGCCGATGCAGGGGACACGGGTTCGTGCCCCGGTCCGGGAGGATCCCACATGCCACGGAGCGGCTGAGCCCGTGGGCCATGGCCGCTGAGCCTGCGCGTCCGGAGCCTGTGCTCCGCAACGGGAGAGGCCACAGCGGTGAGAGGCCCGCGTACCGCAAGAAAAAAACAAACAAAACTGACACCAAAATAGAAGATCACGGCTATAAAATAAAACTACACTATCTGGTTAGATTAGCTAGAATTACTGAACTGATGAAGCTTTCTGCAGCAGAATGCAGTCAGGAAGGTGTGTGGATGACTAGTGTTGCTTTCTTCTAAGTGAATATCCTTCCTTGAGCCTGGCTTTTCCTTCTGTCAGCCAGCACCAACACTGCTGGACATCCTGCAGAAAGAAGTGCTGTCTGAGCACGGCTGGACATGATGAATATAAGCTGTATTCATCTTGTAGCAGCCTGGACATTTTACACCTATAAAATCAGAATTTGGATTTTAAACTAGCTATTTCTTTTTATGTTTTTTCTTTTCCTCTTCCAAGGATGGATATAATAAATCTCTAGCCAAAGGCTATTGATCCTTATCTATATTTATCTACCTACATAGACAGATACAGCTATGTCTACATCTTATCTATGGGGAGGCTGCACAAGGAAAAAGCTGTCATGGTGAAGAGGTACGGTCACTCACTCTGGCTGAGAGAGGGGGGTGTGTGGTATTTTGTGGGTGGCATAGTGACCTCGTTTTTGCCCGTGCTTAGATAAAAGTATAAAGTGGCCTTGCTTTGTCTCACTTAATCATGGTCTCAGAATAACTGAGTTTGATATCTGTGAGACTGGATCTCATCAGAGAAGAGCATGGTCTAACTGTGAGAGCCAGACCACCTTCTGAATGTCAGGGGCGTCTTCTCTGGCAGTGGTAGCCTCCATCACCTCTGTTTGCCAAGTTCCTCTGCTGCATCATTCCTGCTCCACCTCCTTGGGAGGAGGATGTCCTTGAACTTTGAAATCTTTTTCACTTAAGCTGGTTTGAGTCGGATTTTGGGAACCCCGGACAGTTCTGATGAGTGTTCTCAGGCCTCCGTGTTCTCGTTACTAGGCCTGTTGTGCTTATTTCAGGTCCTCTTCTTTATGAAAACTTTACAGAAAAGTCACCCAGGAGATTTCTTTGGAAACAGATTAAGGAAGATGATATGTCTGCACTGATGAATTGGGTTCTAGGTCTTTCCAAGGTTTCCTGTTGGCAGGTCCCCTGTATCAACTAAGAACAAATGTGCTCCTGGGAGGCTGGGTTGTCCATCACGCTCCAGACAGAAACTTACTTCGAAAGTTCAACTTGAACAGAAAACCAAGTGCTACTCAACGTGTGTCTGTCTAGAAACAACAAGATGCCATACTAATGGGAGAAGAGTTTCGAACGAATGAAGCAGAATTCTGGCCCTGAGCTGGAATGATCTGAAGAAAACAGATTGCTCTTGAAAAAAAAAAAAAAAAAAAAAAGGCGCTTTTATTCTGCACTAGAAAAGATAGAGTTCTTTCACTTCAGCAGTCAGTTTCTATTCACTACAAGCATTCTCCTGTGTAAGAAAATCAATAAGGACAATAAATAAATGGCAATCTTATTGAGGGCTGCTTACTAAGTGATTAAATGTTTCAAACCCCAAATACTTGAATGCTTCAGGGATACAAATCTAAATGAACATATGTAAATGGAATTAATGCTCAAATAATTTTCTGGTTACTTAGCACAAATGTGCAATTATTAATACTGCCATAATTTATGTTTGAATATTTATCGCCATTTTCCTAAGCATAAAATCTTTAATCTGCTTTTCTGACATAATTTGAAAATAGATCTGGGAATCTTTTAAATTATATTTTCCTTTGTAGTGGAGAGAGAAAAAAGACCAAGAAAAGGAAGCCTTGCAGGAACGCTCGTTCTGAGGTGAGGGGGGATCAATTTCTGATGTCTCCATTCCCCCCACCGGAAAGAGAAGCATACGGTCTTCCCAAATCCATGATGAATTTGATACTGGGATGTCAGTTTATACTTCACTCTTTGTTGCAAAGACCATGCAAATAAGGGTTTTACAGGTTATTTTTTAAGAAAGGTTCTTTGAGTTATAATGAGGTGCCTGCAGGAGGGATACAGTATGAGTCTTCTGACACATTGACATTGAGAGGAAGGTTTACACCTGAGCCAAGAAGGTGTTTTCTATCTGCTCTTACCACCTCCCACCCCCGACTCCCACCTCGTGCTCCTTGGTGAGCGTGAAACCGAGCAGCACCCTGTGGGGCTCCTGGCACAGAAGCCTTTCTGTGTCCCTCATTCCTTGTTCGTAGGGAACAGACTCCAGCCTCCATGACCTTTCCTGAGTTCCATAGGGCAGATGCATAGGACAGTTGCTAATCAGAGAAGGGAGGGGATGCAGAGACAAGGGAGGAACAGCCAAGAAATGATAGTGCAGCCTTGGGGCAGGGTCCTGGTTCCCCCTCAAGGGATACACAGAACAGTATCTTTGAGCTCTTTATAGAACTAAGACCCCCAACAAATGGAAGATGTCAGCATTCTTCATTCCAGAGAAGACCACCTGAGGCCAGATTATAGGAACTAGAGAAGCTCATCAAGAGATTACCTGAGACAAGATTAAAGGAGTGCAGGCCCTGCACACACCCTGATCTTATCAGCAACCCTGACCTTGACCAATTGCTATAAAAACTCCTCATCAAAACACAGAGTTTTCAAGGGCAGGAGCTCACTGTCTCCCCCTCTGCCTGGCAAAGCAATAAAGCTATTCTCTTCTACTTCACCCAAAACTCTGTCTCCGAGATTCAATTTGGCACCAGTACACAGAGGCCACGTTTTTGGCATCAAGCACAGGTGGGCCCTGAAGGCTACCTTCTTGGTCAGTCTGCATCATGCCTAATGCCAGCAGGGGTTCGTGTCCTGTTTATCACTCCCAGCCTGCAGTCACATTGCCTCAGCTTGAAAACTATGGTCCTTTAGATGCTATCCAACTGTTTTCTAGACTTTGATGCAGGACAGAAAAGCCTCCATGCCCAACCTCTTCACCTACCCTTCCCTGCCTGCCATCCCCACTGGAAGGGAAATTGCTAAGCAGACATGGAGAAAGGTCGAGAAGACAGGGGAATAGCCTCTTATATCTGCATCCTTTTTCTGAGAAAGAAGACTTGGGTCTGAATTCCCACTCACTTGCTGGATGATGTTGGAGAAAGTTATCTTTGAACCTCTGTTTCATCATCTCCTAAGGAAGGAGGGAGGGAAGGGAGAGGGAGAAGATGGAAGGACAGAAGAGGGAAGCAGGGAGGTGGGAGGAGAAAAGAGGAGTAACCTGGATAGTCTCTAAAGCTTCCTTCCAATGAGATTCTATGGTCCTGAAATTCCCAGATACTTCAATCCTTGTTTGCTATGCCTTCTACACTTCTCATGTGTCCTGCCAGCCTCATCTCTCTCATGTACTGGCTGCATGGTTGCCATGGTCCTACTCTTTAGGAAAGTCCAACAAGTTAAGATTAGTATGCAGAATTTTCACTGTCTACAAGCCTCCAAAGTCCCAGGACTTTCCCAAGTCCCAGTCCTTCCTCCTAAGGACTGGAGGAAGTGAGCTGGGTTTGGATGTCAGTGAGATAAATGTAGTTCTAGTTCAATGGAAATTAAACTATACGGGATCAGGAGATATTGTTGGCATTGACTTTAATAACAGAGAATATGGAGAACCAGGTAAGAAGAGAAAAACCACAGAAAGTTGGTTTGGTTATAAAAAGTAAATAACACTGTCATTTATGGAAAGTCTAATCATATCTCATTACTACACAGACACTTGTTATCTTGAAGTATATGTTAAATTGTTTACATTAAAAAATGTGTAGTATTTATTTTGAATTAGGTATTTCATTCACTTTGTTCAAAGTACCAAAGTTTCAAAGCGTGTACAGTGAAGAGTCTTCCTCTGACACTCTCCCTCAGGGATGCAGTTCCCCTTTTCAGGGGCAAACAACATTATTAATTTCTTATGTATCCTTGTTTATAAATGCAAATATATAGATTAAATATATAGATTATTTTTCCTCTCTTTTTACACAAATGATGACACACCATAAGTTGTGTACATTTTATACCATTAAAAACATCAGCAGGTCACATGGGCTCAGCCTTCATAATTGCTCATTTGCTTAAGAAAAAGTTGGCATATTTTGGGCTTCCCTGGTGGCGCACTGGTTGAGAGTCCGCCTGCCGATGCGGGGGACGCGGGTTCGTGCCCCGGTCCGGGAAGATCCCACATGCCGCGGAGCGGCTGGGCCCGTGAGTCATGGCCGCTGAGCCTGCGCGTCCGGAGCCTGTGCCCCGCAACGGGAGAGGACACGACAGTGAGAGGCCTGCATACCGCAAACAAACAAACAAAAACCCTTGGCATATTTTGATTGTCATTGACTCTATTTGTTTATGTATATAATAAATACATGTACAGAGCTTACGACATGCCATGCGTTTTTCTCAACTCTTTATGAATATTAATTCATTTGATGCTCATCTATCCTGTGATCTTTTAAAGGTATCCTAAAGGAGGACTCAGTTTATTTAATCAGTAGCGCTTGAGGGAGTTGTCCCACCCCCTAGGGGGCATTTTGGAAATTTCCAGTGGTGATTTTTGGTCATTACAGTGATTGGTTGGCACCCCGGTAGGTATTTGGTTAAGAGGTCCTGCAATGGATGGCATGGTCCCACTTGACAAAACATCATCCTATTCTTGGTATGACCTCTAAATGTCCTACTGCACATTCAGGTAGGTAAACACCCCACTCATGATTATCTAATCTTAGAATCCAGCACTGTTCAATGCATAAGCACAAAATACTTTTTGCATGGTTTTCACATACAAAGCAATGTCCAGGAATGCAACAATGATGAAAACTGAGGGAAGACTGTATTTTGTTTCATTGTTCACTTTATCACGAGTGTTCCCCTATTTCAGAAAATCATATCACTGACAACAATTCATCTTATGAGATTTGATTCCTCAGTGCCGTACACCTGTACCAGAGCAGACCATGTCTTTGCTAAACAGTCTACATCACCAAGTGGCTCGGGCGCGCTTTTTCTCTCTAACCATGATTTGGAATCAAGATACCTAGAGATAAGTGTCAGGATATGCTTTCAAACACTGGTCAAGGGCTTCCCTGGTGGCGCAGTGGTTGCGCGTACGCCTGCCGATGCAGGGGAACCGGGTTCGTGCCCCGGTCTGGGAGGATCCCGCGTGCCGCGGAGCGGCTGGGCCCGTGAGCCATGGCCGCTGGGCCTGCGCGTCCGGAGCCTGTGCTCCGCAACGGGAGAGGCCACGGCAGAGGGAGGCCCGCATACCACAAAAAAAAAAAAAAAAAAAAAAACACTGGTCAAACGTTTTCAATTCAACAGACCATGACAACACCAAAACCAAGAGTCACCCAAGAATTGCAGAACGTGTGTGGCTGTTGTCTCAGGACTCACAGCGCACCTTGCATTGCTCCTGAGACTACACCTCACCTCTGGGCAAGTGGGAGCCTAGGACTTGGTGCAGGCAGGACTTATAAAAGCCAGGGTGTGGGAGGGGGCACGACCAATTATGTTTACCTCCCTGGCAAGAGTTGGCCCGGGAAGGAAAGAAGGACCCAAACATCTAGAGTGAGTGGACTGGAAAAGGGAACAGAAACTGTGGAATCAGGAAGCAGAGCTGAAAATACTCTCGGAGAAAGCGAAGGTAGAGTGACCTTTGTGATAACCTGAGGGGGACCCAAGGAACAAGAGGGAGCTGCAAGGCCCCCGGGGGTGGTTTCCCTTCCGGAACTAGCCTGGGATGTCAACCAACCATGAGGATGCACGCGGCCACTTGCTGTAGCTAAAGCCAGGGTTAAAGACTTCACAGTCTGTTTTTGCAGAGGTGCTGGTGGTTTAATTATCATCCTCTACATGGTCGATACTACTGCTTGAATTTGACAAAGCACTGGAGATAAAGGAAATGAACATTTAACTTAAAAAGACTCAGACAACTTTTTAATCGACTCTTTAGGGATTTAAACGTAGGATGATGACGTTTGATGATAACAATGATAAGGTACACACACTACGTTAAACGTAGTGTGTGTACATTTCTCATAAATTTAACCTAAAAACGCTGGACTATTCTCCTTTAGGGTAAGACTGAAGATGAGGTTAACGTTCCTGGTATTTGCATCCCTACTGGTTCCATCTCATTCTCACTTTCCTCTCCAATCCATCCTCAGCGTTCAGCAAGAGTGAATTTTTTTTTTTTAATGTACATCATCATGTCCCTTGCTTCATACCGTTCGGTGGTTCCCCAGTGAACTTAAAACCAAGACAAAACACAATTCCTTAGCATGAACTATAAGTCCCTGCACAATCTGTCCCCTGCTTCCCTCTCAAGCCTCAAATTATACTGTTCTTTCCCTCACTCACCATTTTCCTGTTATACAGGCAACCATCACCTCTATTCATATGTTCCATAAATGTTCCAAGCTTTCTTCCACCTTGTGCCTTCCCATGATCTGCCATCTACAAGCTGGAGAACCAAGAAAGCTGATGGTGTAATTTAGTCCCAAGGCCTGAGAATCAGGAGTACTGGTGTCCAAGGGCAGGAGAAAATGGATGTCCATTTCAAGCAAAGAGCAAATTTGCCCTTCTTCCACCTTATTTTCTATTCAGGGACTAAGCAGATTGGATGTTGCCCACTGGCATTGGTGAGGGTGGTCTGTCTTAGTCTGATTTAGATGCTAATATCCTTTGGAAAGACCCTCACAGACAAACCCAGAAATGTTTTACCAGCTCTGTGAGCATCCTTAGCCAGAGAAGTTGACACACAAACTTAACCTGCATACTGTCCATCAAATCAGCCCACTAAATACAATGATCAACAACAGGAAGATATATCTGGGGGAATTTATTGAACTTTAGAAATAAAGAACACTCCACACAGAGAAAAAAGACAGTACAAGTCTCTTTGAATGTAAAAAGTTGAGCTGGCCTCAGAGCTCAGGTCAGCAATATTCAATGCCAACAGACAGTGGAGCATCCATTATAGATTCTGAGGAAAAAGATATGTGACCCAAGTCTCTATGTGTAGCCAAATTGTCATTCATATATTATGACAACACAAAGACAGTCACAAGTACACAAGGACTAGGGAGATATATTGCCTTTCTATGTGAATCAAAAAAGTCTGCTTAATGAAGAGAGGATGTAAAACAGGAAGCTATAGTTCTAAATGATTAAAGGTGGGCATTGAATCCACATAAATAAAGTTAAATAACATGGTAGTGATGTTATTAAATACAGAATATAAATTTATATGTAAAATTTTTTAATGAAAAAAATTACGAAAATTGTTACAAAGAGAATATAAATGTTTCATGCAAAAATAAAAACATAATGATAATAGACTGAGATTTTAAAATATATACCAATTAAATATGCTAGAATGTACCAATTAAAATTAGGAAGAAAAGAAGTGAAGCAAGCAAAAGAAATGTAAGGGTACTAATTTCATCATAACGTTTTCATTTTCTAAATTGAGAAACGAAGAAAGATTTTAAACCATTGTTTAAAGTTGCAAAGGCAGCCATTTGTTAGAAATTAAAACAGACTGTCTTCTACATGCCTCCCAGGGCAATAAACAATCAAAAACAAGCCAAAATATATAGTGAAAGAAAGAACACAAAGAAAAAAAATCAAGGAAACAAAAACCCCAGAAAACATTAAATAGAATTACAAAATTGAAATGAAATGTAGTTATTATAAAATTCAATGCAAATGGAATCAAAAACTAAAGCCAGTTATATGTCCTTAGTGACAAACTTTGAAAGTAAAAGAATGGCCAAGGATACACCAGGCAGCTGCAAACAAAATAAAAGAAAGCAGGGTTTGCAATATTAATATTAAGTTTAATTCAAGGAGAAAAGTATTATAATGCTGAGGTACAAAATTCAAAATGAAAATATGTTTTATTCATTTTTATATACCGAAAAATTTAGCATCTAAATAGATAAAGTAAAAATTGCAGGAATGGGCTTCCCTGGTGGCGCTGTGGTTGACAGCCCGCCTGCCAATGCAGGGGACACGGGTTCTTGCCCCGGTCCGAGAAGATCCCACATGCAGCGGAGCGGCTAGGCCTGTAAGCCATGGCCACTGAGCCTGCGCATCCGGAGCCTGTGCTCTGCAACGGGAGAGGCAACAACAGTGAGAGGCCCGCGTACCGCAAAAAAAAAAAAAAAAAAAAAAATTGCAGGAAATAAAAAGATAAACTAATTCAAACAAAATAGTAAGAGGAGACTTTAACACACTTTTCTTAGTCACTAGTGACTTCCATAGACTAAGTAAATAGACACACACACACACACACACACACACACACACACAAACCACTGGATCTCATATAATTAATAGCAATTTCTTTTTAAGTGTCCATATATTTTTCAAAACTTGGGTAACAGATAAAACCTCAGCAAATTCTAAAAAAAATAAAAGGTACAGATTTTCTGACCATAATTCAATAACAGTAAAATTGAATAGCCAAGGAGAACGATAAAAATAAAAAGCTCTCTGTGGGATTTCCCTGGTGGTCCAGTGGTTAAGAATGTGCACTTCCACTGCCAAAGGTGAGGGTTCAATCCCTGGTCAGGGAACTAAGATCCCACAGGCCTTGTGCCCAGAAAAAAAAAAAAAAAAAGCTCTCCACTATTAGTAAATGTACAAACATCTCCTAAACTACTCTTAAGCCAAAGGATAAATCAAAACCATAAATGTAGAATAGCTAAAAATAATAACAACAACAATGCAAAATAAATCCTAAAGCTGTACCCAGATGAAAACATCCATTTTAACTTCTTTCACTACCAATCATTAAAAAATGAAGCAAATGAATTAGGCACCCAAATCAAGTGTTTAGAAAAATAACAACAAAATATACACAAACAGCAAAAGTAAGGAATTAATAAAGATAAATGCAGATATAAATGAATCAGCAAACAAAACTCGAAGAATTGATACCTAAAATCAAGAGCTGTTTCTTTAAGTGGAAAGAGAAAAACTCCAGAGTAAAATAAATAAACTACTTGGTAGACCAATCAACAAAAAACTGAGAAAGCATAAAACACAAAATTAGAAATAAGAATAGAAAAATAACCATAGATACAAAGGGAGTTAAAAGAATTCAAAACAATATTTTGCACAACTCTGGCTAATACATTTGAAAACCTGAATGAAAAGTCAATCATTCTATTTCTGTCCCCCAGGTTGCCAGCCTCCCTTTCCAAAGGGACATCTGCTGGGGGCTTTTGGGAAAGTGTCTGCATTCCAGATAAAGGACAAACATGGATGCCGTAGCCCTTCTTCTTTTTGAACACAGATGTACTCCAAGAGATGCTGCAGTTCCCTTGTAACCTTGAGAGAAAAGCGGAGACTCAGACGTGGGGCAAGGTTGAGTCACCGAATGAACTAACACCTTCTACCTCCAGGCTTCTAGTTGTTCATTTATCATTATGCTAGAAGTTTTAGTCAATGTAATTAGACAAGTGAATTAAATAAGAAATATAAACAATAAACAGGAGAAGGAAAATTATCATTATTTTAGATGCTATGACTGATAGAGTACCTGAGGGAATGAACTAAAAAATATTATTAAAAATATAACTTAATAAGGCAGCTTGCTATGACATTAATATACAAAAATAAATGGCTTTATCACTTAAATACAATCACTAATTAGCAAATATAATGGAAGAAAATATTGGGACTTCCCTAGTGGTCCAGTGGTTAAGACTCTGCACTTCCAATGTAGGGGGTGCAGTTCAATCCCTGGTCAGGGAACTAAGGTCCCATATGCCAGACGGTGCGGCCAAAAAAAAAAAAAAAGAAAATATCCCATTTATAATAGCAACAAGTTGATAAAATAACTAGGAACACATTTGGAAAAACAGGACTTAAAACTGCAAAAATTTACTAGATATATGCAGAAGTATGTGCCCAACAAATGGAAAATTGTCATTCTACTCAAAACCATTTCAAATGTTCATGTATTATACCATAAAGAAATCTCAGTTCTCTAAGGTAGAAATCATAAATTCCACTTTCTGACTATAATTGTTAAACTAGAAATTAGTAACTCTAAAACTTTGGACATTAAAAATTCTTTTCTAGGGGGCTTCCCTGGTGGCGCAGTGGTTGCGCGTCCGCCTGCCGATGCAGGGGAACCGGGTTCGCGCCCCGGTCTGGGAGGATCCCACGTGCCGCGGAGCGGCTGGGCCCGTGAGCCATGGCCGCTGAGCCTGCGCGTCCGGAGCCTGTGCTCCGCAACGGGAGAGACCACAACAGAGGGAGGCCCGCATACCACAAAAAAAAAAAAAAAAAAAAATTCTTTTCTAGATAACATAATTTAAAAAGAAAATTAAAATTAAATTATAGACTATTTAGAAACTGACAAAAATCAAGACACCACAAATCAAAGTTATTGAGATGTGGCCACAATACTATTGAGAAGAAATTGTACTGCCTTAAGTACATTTATTAGGAAACAGTGAAGACTAAAAATAATAAACGACTAAGCATTTTTTAAAGAACTAGAACAAAAAATCTTAAAATTTGTATGAAGACACAAAAGACCCCGAAGAGCCAAAGCAGTCTTGAGGGAAAAAAACGGAGCTGGAGAAATCAGACTCCCTGACTTCAGACTATACTACAAAGCTACAGTAATCAAGACAATATGGTACTGGCACAAAAACAGAAATATAGATCATTGGAAGAGGATAGAAAGTCCAGAGATAAACCCACACACCTATGGTCAACTAATCTATGACAAAGGAGGCAAGGATATACAATGGAGAAAAGACAGCCTCTTCAATAAGCGGTACTGAGAAAACTGGACAGCTACATATAAAAGAATGAAATTAGAACACTCCCTAACACCATACACAAAAATAAACTCAAAATGGATTAGAGTCCTAAATGTAAGACTGGACACTATAAAACTTGTAGAGGAAAACATAGGAAGAACACTCCTTGACATAAATCACAGCAAGATCTTTTTTGATCCACCTCCTAGAGTAATGGAAATAAAAACAAAAATAAAACAAATGGGACCTAATGAAACTTAAAAGCTTTTGTAAAGCAAAGGAAACTATAAACAAGATGAAAAGACAACCCTCAGAATGGGAGAAAATATATTTTTCTTAATTTTTATTTATTTATTTACTTTTTATTTTATTTATTTTATTTTTGGCTGCATTGGGTCTTCGTTGCAGTGCACGGGCTTCTCATTGTGGTGGCTTCTCTTCTGATGAGCCAAGGCTGAAAGGCAACTTGGGTCATTTGAAAAATAAAACAATTTGATGTGATTTAGGGATCTATAAAAGGGGGGGAGGCAGGTGGCAGGGAACCAATAACAGCCAGGAGGAATTTACCCACTTCAAGGAAGACAGAGGAAAGATGACAAGAGGTGAAATCATCTCCCAAACTGGTTGTTCCATACAGAAACAATTTAGTGGGAGAAGGAGAAGAACACACTACAAGTTTTAAGGGAAGAACCCAGAGTTTCTTCCCTCTGGGGCTCAGAAGTCCATAAGGAAGATAAACACCCTCCATGTCTCCATTAGTAACTGGGATGCATAAATAAAGAGCAAACGCTATACACTGGCAGAAGACCCATATTGGCAAATAGTGCCTGTGCTTCAAAAGACAGGCCTAGAATCCAAAAAGACTTTGGCACCCCAATGTTCATTGCAGCACTATTTACCACAGCCAGGTCATGGAAGCAACCTAAATGCCCATCGACAGACGAATGGATAAAGAAGATGTGGTACGTATATACAATGGAATATTACTCAGCCATAAAAAGGAATGAAACTGGGTCATTTGTAGAGACATGGATGGATCTAGAGACTGTCATACACAGTGAAGTAAGTCAGAAAGAGAAAAACAAATATCGTATATTAATGCATATATGTGGAACCTTGAAAAATGGCACATATGAACCTGTTTGCAGGGCAGAAATAGAGGCACAGATGCAGAGAACAAACGTATGGACACCAAGGGGGGCAAGTGGCGGGGGCGGGGGGTGGTGAATTGGGAGATTGGGATTGACTTATATATACTAATATGTATAAAATAGACAACTAATAAGAATGCAAAAATTCAAAAAAAAATTTATTTAGGTACTCTGCCCTCACAAAGGTGGAGCATAACTCCTTACTCCTTTAGTGTCATCTAAGTAGGGTAACTTCCTTCCAAAATGTACAGAATGGAAAGTGGGCAAAAAAGAGTAGCTGTACAGTGGAGAGACCTCCCAAGTACTACCTCTGCCAGGTAGTCAAGAGCAGCATCCATGATCATAAATCATGTGGAGAAGATGTACTCTTGACATGATGTGATGAACACGGCCCTTTATCTCTATGATCTTCCTCCCAGTAGCCCATATCTCCAGTCCTATCATGAAAAAAAAATCACACGAATTTCCAGAGAGGGGCACCCAGCAAGATGCCTGACCTACACTCCTCAAAACTGTAGAGGTATTCAAAAACAAAGAAGTCTGAGAAACTGCCACAGTCAAGAGGAGCTCAAGGAGACACAAGGATTAAATGTCATGTGATGTCCTGGATGGGATCTTGGAACAGAAAAAGGACATTGGGAAAAAAACTAAAGGAATCTAAATAAACTATGATCTTTAATAAAAAGGTATCAATATTGGTTCTTTAATTGCTACAAGTGTGCCATACTATGTTTACGATAGGAGAAACTGGGAGCCAGGTATATGGGAACTCTCAGTCTTTCTGAAAACCTAAACTGTAATAAAAAGTAAAGTCTATTTTTAAAAAACTGGTAATCGATGGAGCTAGGATATGGACAAAGCAGCTTGACTCCATTGCTTGTACTATTAACAGAAAATAATTTTCTAGAAAAATAAAAATTATCAAAATTTTCTTAACAAAGAGAATAAAAAAACCTAGGTAGAACACTAAGCTCAGATAAATGTAACAGGCTGTCAAAATTGATTGTATGTCTCCACGTTTCCCCCTCCCTACAAAAAGAGGCAACAGGACCAAATAGTTTAATAAACAAGTCTTTTCCGAAAGAACCAATGACTCCTGTGACATTTACGTTGTTCTAAAAAAAAAAAAAAAAAAAAAAAAAAATGGATGGAAGTTTTCCCAACTTGTAAGGAGAGCCAGTATAATCCTCACACCAAACAGGACAAAAATAGTAGACACACATACAATAAACCAATGCTATTTGTGAACACATATGCAAAATTTGATGTAATAATCAATTTTATGCTGGGGAAAAGCAGAGGTAGGCCAGGGTGTTACCAGAGAGGCCTGGGGGCTGCTGCTATTTAGCAAGTAGTATGGAACTAGTTCAATATTTAATAGCTTTCCTTATATTCTGGCTGACTGTCAGCCCTGGTATCAGCCCCTTTATGTTGTATATCTGAGCATACCTGTGTTTTCAAGTCTGTAAGTACAAAGATCAGGGGCTGGAAGGACACAGGCCAAACTGCTAACAGGGGTGAGAGGACTGAGACCAGAGCCATGGCTGGTAAAAAAAGGAACTTTTGCTTTAACTCAATAATCTTCTGTTATTTGGGGAGTACAAAACTTGCCCTAACAGGTATTAAGATATATTATAAAACTCAGCATTTAAAAAAGTGTCATACTGACTCAGGAACAGGTAGAAATGTCAGTAGATCAGAATACAGTGTCCAGAATAGACTTGAGCATATATAGAAATGTAATGCATGATAAAAGTGGCATTTCAAATCAGTGAGGAAATGATGGATAACTCAGATGTCTAGCCATTTGGAAAGCATAAAGTTAAATCTCTATCACATTGTTTACATTGAAATAGATTAGATGCTTCAAAGATTTAAATGTAGACATATAAAACCATGAAAGTACTAAAAGAAGTCATGAGTGACTTGTATAATATTGGCATGGGGAAAGTTTCTCTGATATGGCAAGGAAACTAAAAACCACACAAAACCAGACAGTTAGGCTCCCTAAAAATTAAACACATTTGCACAATAAAGAATACCATAAACAATCAAAGATAAAAGATAAGCTTGGGAACGTATTTGCCACACATGTAGGAAAAAAATGTGTATGCGTTGTAAAAACTAAGAAAAAGTGAAGAATCCCAAGACAAACTGGAAAAAGGAAGTGGTGGAAGGAGAAACAGGCAAAATCCTGCTGGAGTGCCATTTAGCGATTCTTCCTCACACACAAAACATGCATGCTCTTTGGTCTAGGCATTCCACTTCTAGGAATCGATTCTCTAGACACACTCACAGGAATTGTGGCATTGTTTGTAATAAGAAAAAAGAGGAGAAAAACCAAATGTACACTACAGGGTATTGATTAAAGAAATTGTAGTATATCAATACGATGAAATACTCTGCAACCATCAAAAATAAAAAGGTAAATCTATGTGCACTGACATGAAAGTCTCCAAGATAATTATTTAAGTGAAAAAAAGTTACAGAGCAAAGTGGCCGCATTTTTTATAAAATAATTAGAATACATACATTTGCATAATTATAGAAAAGGATCTTGGAGGAGTATATACCCATCTGGATACAAGGATGATTTCTGAGAAGTGAGAAAAAAGTGGAGCGGAGACATCTCTATTCTGCTTCTTACACTTATGCATAGTTTGAATATTTTTACAGTTTGCATTATACAATAATTAAAATTCAAAAATAATTTCAAAATTGGTAAGATTCTTTTCTCCCTTCCATCTTCTGCATTATTAGAAAAATAAAATTTCTAGAACAGAAAAAGGCAATCAACCTCATTGATTAGTCAGCTGAAGGAGTTCAGCGTCACAGGCAGTCTCAAATTTTCAGCCAGAGTGCTCGTTCATTCATAAAGAACATTCAGAAATGGGATTAGGAGAAGAGCCCCAGGGAAGACCGTCACAATCTCCCCCACGAACTGGTCCCTAGTCCTTCGCTCTCCAAGCAGACTGATGGCATCAGCCAGGGACAATGAGTGGAGAATAAACAGCTTTGGACAGGAAGCTGCCATTCTGAAAGAAAACCGGGCAGGAGAACTGAACGGATGGAAGCCTTGTGAAGTGAAGAAAGCCCACCAGCTGTGGAGCACTGCTGACGACTGTGGTGTATGAAAAAACACTGGACTTGAGAGTCACGACGTTTGTGTGGAAGAGCTCCGCTGATGCTTGAGTTAGAAAATCGGAAAATCTCTTTGAGCTTCGTTTTCTTCATCTGAAAAATGGGATGAATGACACCCGTCTCACAGGGCTGTGATGCAAGATTCGATTTAAATATGTGTGTGGAACGCTTCGTCAATGGAAAGGCAGTGTGCGTGTGAAAACTGCTGCTCCACTGCGTGTGGAAAGTGTAAGCCGGTAGAAGGCAGCGGTGGGACCGTAACTCTCAGCTCCTGAAGATAATGCACCGCATGGAAAAGCTGGGGCTGCTGGATAAAATACAGGAGGCGCAGCTGAATTTGACTTTCAGATAAACAATAAATACTTTCTTAGTATAAGTATGTCCAGTGCTAACTGAGCACAAGTTAGCATTTAGTTTTAACTGCTTTCTAGTGTTCTCTCCTCATTTCAAACAAATTAGACACATCTCCCCAAGCACTTTGAAAGCTCTGTGGGAATACAGATCATATCATATATTTATCTTGGATCCTCCAGGATGCTTGAACACTGCCATGCACATAACTAGTGTGAAATAAATGGCAATGAGAGCAAGGATTTGGTTTGGGTGTCCTTAGTTCCACTGATACCTTCAGTGCTTGAAAACATACGCTAATATCCTCAGGGTCCTCCCTCTCAGCCAGCTGCCCCGAAACCTGTGAATCAGCTAGTGCTCACAGGCTCAAATACTGGCCCGTTTCTTTTTTTTCTATCTTATTTTTATTTTTTAAATTAATTAATTTATTTTTTTATTATCTTTATTGGAGTATAATGGCTGTACAATGGTGTGTTAGTTTCTGCTTTATAACAAAGTGAATCAGTTATACATATACATATGTTCCCATATCTCTTCCCTCTTGCATCTCCCTCCCACCCTCCCTATCCCACCGCTCTAGGTGGTCACAAACCACCGAGCTGATCTCCCTGTGCCATGAGGCTGCTTCGCACTAGCTATCCACCCTACGTTTGGTAGTGTATATATGTCCATAGAAAGCCCAGAGATAAACCCACACACATATGGTCACCTTATCTTTGATAAAGGAGGCAAGAATATACAGTGGAGAAAAGACAGCCTCTTCAATAAGTGGTGCTGGGAAAACTGGACAGGTATATGTAAAAGTATGAAATTAGAACACTCCCTGACACCATACACAAAAATAAACTCAAAATGGGTTAAAGATCTAAATGTAAGGCCAGACACTATCAAACTCTTATTAGAGGAAAACATAGGCAGAACACTCTATGACATAAATCACAGCAAGATCCTTTTTGACCCACCTCCTAGAGAAATGGAAATAAAAACAAAAATA
>NC_041233.1:77781017-77787175 GCF_002837175.3 Physeter macrocephalus
GACTTCAGACTATATTACAAGGCTACAGTAATCAAGACAGTATGGTACTGGCACAAAAACAGAAATATAGATCAGTGGAACAGGATAGAAAGCCCAGAGATAAACCCACACACATATGGTCACCTTTTCTTTGATAAAGGAGGGAAGGATATACAGTGGAGAAAAGACAGCCTCTTCAATAAGTGGTGCTGGGAAAACTGGACAGCTACATGTAAAAGTATGAAATTAGAACACTCCCTAACACCACACACAAGAATAAACTCAAAATGGGTTAAAGACCTAAATGTAAGGCCAGACACTATCAAACTCTTAGAGGAAAACATAGGCAGAACACTCTATGACATAAATCACAGCAAGATCATTTTTGACCCACCTCCTAGAGAAAAGGAAATAAAAAAAATAAATAAACAAATGGGACCTAATGAAACTTAAAAGCTTTTGCACAGCAAAGGATACCATAAACAAGACCAAAAGACAACCCTCAGAATGGGAGAAAATAGTTGCAAATGAAGCAACTGACAAAGGATTAATCTCCAAAATTTATAAGCAACTCATGCAGCTCAATAACAAAAAAACAAACAACCCAATTCAAAAAAGGGCAGAAGACCTAAATAGACATTTCTCCAAAGAAGATATACAGATTGGCCCATTTCTGAGTTAAGGAAAGAAGGTCTCAGAAACTTAGTATGATACAAATGGCACTAAGCTCATTCTTATCTGCTCCCATACCACTGCATAACTTTGGTGTGACTTGAGTTACCCACACTTGGTTTAAAATCTTAAACTCCTCCTATACTCTGTTTTAGTGTTGTTACTTGGTCATGCTTCACTAAGAGATAAATAGAAAATTTTAGACTCTTTTTGCTTTATTAAAAAAGAAGAACGATAATTTATACCTTTAAACATGGAAACTAACTCAAGTTTGGCTGGGTTTTAGGCTACCAGATTTTAAAAAGAAGGCAGCCTTTCCAAACACTGGTCCCTGTCATTCTTCTTACTTGGCTCTTTCTTGCTAAAGTTTTCAATGAGGTTTTGGAGCTGTCACAAATGTCCCTGGGTTAAAAGAACATATTAAATCAGTGTTTGGTTAGAAGAAGGGAGAAAAACCAAAGAATATCAGAGTTACTCTATCCATAGACAAGATGATAATCTGGATGCACTCTGCATAACACGTGGTGGGTTTTTTTGTTTTGTTTTGTTCTGTTTTTTTATTTTTTTTGTTTTTTGAGAGAAGATGCAGAACTTTCTCTGGAATTCTTTGATGAAATATACACTTGAATCACACAAAAAGAAAATGTGACAAGAAAATACTTTGCATACTGAGTTGTGGCCATGATTATGTAGGAGTGTACACCATTTCCAATTAAACAAAGAAATAGGCAGTAGAAAACACTTTTTGAAAACCAGAGAGTCTCTCTGAAAGAAGAGTGGAATTTGCACTCTACCTTATTCATTAAAGTTAGAAACTGCCGTCCCTTTAATGAGCAGCCTGAGGGTGGAGAAATTGTCTTGAATAGCTATATTCCAGGGAGGACTTGGCATCATCACTGAAACATAATGTGGGATTGCAATTGTGTGGGTTTTTTTCCCAGTGAATAGGAAGTGATCAAAGATAACATTGCCTGAGAAAAAATTAAAATAGTGTAACATTGCATCAAGTTATAGCCAATGCCAATCATTATACGGATGAATGAACAAGATCCTTTAAATAATGGTATAGACGGGCTGTGGCATTCAAAATATAATGACCAACTTCAGTGGGGTTTAAATAAAAATGCGAAAGCATGTGCCCACTCATCTGGCCAGAACATTGAAGTATAAGCACGTCTCTTTAAATAGATCTGTAAGCCACATCCTTCATTTACATCATCTATAAAACACTGGACTACAGGAAGTAAATTAATTCAAAAAAAATGCCTTAGGAATTTTATCTGAGCAATAGGAAATGTTACCTACTAGGAGACTGGAAAAAACTAGGGGCACAATCAGAAAAAAATAAAGTAAAAAGGACTTCTATAATTACAGTGTGATCACCTTTCCCTCCGTGAAAGGACAGGAAAGGAAAGCACAATACAGGAATTGAATTCATCATTGTGTAGATGAGAGCTCCTGGCATACAATGCTAGACAGAGCTATTTACTGGAAGAAGTGTTGGTTTATTTACATGCTTAACAGCACCACCTTCTAGCTTCGGCCAACTGACAAATAACAGCACAGCAAGGAAGGGAAAGAAAAGGCCATCGTCCGATTCCAGAGGGAATCAGAACAGAACAGACAGGGGCTGTCACAAATCCATACATCTTGACCCATCATTATAAAATGGAATGTCCAGCTCCTCCAAACATCTCCAAAGAGATAATCTTTCCTTTTTCAGTAACAAAAATCACAGCAAGGAAACTTGACTCTGAATCCAAAAGGAGGGATGAGAGAGGGGGAAAAAAAATCGATACTTGCCTAATCTCCATAGCACAACTCTTTCAAAAGATGAGAAAAATAAAATTTAATCTTTGTCAGAGGACTCATAAATAAGGCCAAATGCACCCTTGTGCACTTGACTAAAACAAAGGTGCAAAACATCTGATCTGATGAACAAAGACTGGCTGATGAATGGAGTGAATTGTTTTAATACAGTAAACAGGAGATCTGAATAAAGAGATCAAAGGACACCAGACAGCACAATGCACCCCACAACTGCAATTGCTCCCCAGGGAGTGACAAGAATAAAATTGGAAGATTTTGCTCAGAGAGATACTACCACTGATTCGAAACTAGTTGTCTATGCTAGTCAAGGCACAGCCTTTGAGCTTCCTCTAAAAGTTTCCACTTTTTTAACTTAGAAAATAATGCTTGAACTTTCAGTTGTTATATATAAATTCTGACAGATATCAAGAGGGGAAATGAGGGCACTGAGCAGGAAAACAGAACATTCAGGACATTGTTCTAGTCTTGCTATTCCTTGCTATGCAAGCTTTGGCAAGTGATTTTTATCTCTGGGCAACGATTTCTAAATTTTACCTGTTTACCTTATCCTAAATATTTGTATTTAGCAATAAAACACACTACCAAAAAAAAAAAAGGCTCATTTCTTCCCCCCATTCAAAACAGACCTGGGTAGAGAGAAAATTCACATGAACTATATTGACAGAGTATCTATATTTTTCTCTTCTCGTTTGACATTTAGTTTACTGAGTGGGATAAGTCTATACAGAGGTTATCTGGGTAACATTTACTTGTATTACTTTAAAATTTGTTAACAAGGCTATAGTTAATTGGACAGAGATAAAAAAATGAATGTGCCCACAATTCTGTTTGAATTTCAGTTGAAGTGGCCCAAGGAATGATGATAAGCTCACAGTGAAGCAGCGCTTGGGAAGGTGGTGATGAAAATGGCGGAAAAAAGGGGGGTGGTGGTCATTACCTTTCTAGTAATTGTTAATGCATCCTTCACAGATTAAAGCATTTAGTTTGTTCAGGGAGGGGCCTCACATACGATGAGCACTCACCAAGGATGTGCCGAATGGGGAACTAAACCCCATGTGGCCATCTTACCCATGATGCGGGCTGAGCCTAGGCTGGGCCTAGGTCAGGGGCTAGGCCATTGCCTGGCAACCATTACCCAGCAGTCTTTGCCCACCCGCCATTGTGCAGCAGCCATTGCCCAGCAGTCTTTGCCCATCTACCATTGGGCAGCAGCCACTACCCAGAAGTCTTTACGTGTCAGTCATTACACGGTAGCCATTAATTGCTGCCGTTACCTGCCTTGTGACCAGGAGGCCACTGCCTGCTGCCACTGTGCAGCAGCCATTCATGTCCGTCCCCAGTGACCCAACTGCAGCCGCAGAGCCACCCATGCCCCAGCTGCGCTCCCGCAGGAGAAGCTGGCTGTGGAGTCTCCCTGACCCAGGAATCCTTTAGAGATGTAGGCCCAGCCTGAGGACCCGGGGCCACTGTTCCCTGAGGATTTCTGGCAGTCAGGCCCCACCGGGATGTTTTCACAAGGGATCCCAGGTCCTGAGGGGGATAAACTCCTTGGGAGGGAGAGAAAGTGACTTCTCACGTGGGCAGAGGCTGAGACTGAGTGACACCTGACCACATGGGCAGTTGTCCAAGGCGCCAGCTTGTAAGCAACCACAGGGAAGTCTGGATCCTTCTAGAATTCTAAAGAGAGTCAGAGATTGTTTTATTTACCACTATGCATCTCACTTCTGGGGTTGGACGATTTCTTTGAGATGCTGATTTTGGTAAGATTATCTGCTTAAGGGGGTAGATTAACTATAAACTTCTGACTTGCCCAAATAGCTGTGACCTCAGCCTGCCAATCCCCATCATCGGTGGTTGGCCCACTTCTGCCCTTCTCCCTCCACCCCTTCGGCTCTGCAGTGCTGTCTCACCTGTAAGTAAATGCCCGACAAAACAGTTATAGGATTGTGCTCCCGGTGGAGGAAGAGGACTTGGGGGTTAGCAGGAGTGTGTCATTTACATTTTACCCCAGCCCGGAGCTTTGTCACTTTGCTGTGGTGGCACAAAACCCAGGTCACCATGAACTCAAAGAGAACTTGGAGCGCAGCAGGGCCCCAGAGCAGCAGACCTCAGTCACAGCAGCTGGAAAGGAAGGGAGGAACGTGGCAAATAGTGCAAGGGTTTCTCGACTCCGTAGGGGGTAGAATTAGAGAAATCTGTTTTGTGACTGTCATTGTGACTCTTTTCTCCCCAGGCTGGGTGGCCTGGGAAACATGGAGAACTGAAGCTGCTGTGGTACCTCAGAACTTGGACGTTTGACAGACAAGTGCTGGCAGACAGACTGCTGGCTTTGGGAGTCATTTTGTAAACAGGCCCCTGTTTGTGCAAGTGTTTGTGGAAGGTCTTAACATTCAGCTTCTTGTGCAGAATGGGTGACTTAGGTTTCAGAACCCTGGACCAATCCAAAGCACCACACATTCCCAAACTCCTATGAATGAGCTCGCCAGACAATCTGAAGGGGTAGACAGACTTCTATGAAGAAATCAACCAGAAACTGGATTGTTCCTATTAATGAAATTTCTAAATCCATGCCAGACCTAAATACAAATCATGGACTAGAACTGTATCCTAGAATGGCATAAAAAGAGGAAAGGTTTTGGGTAAAAATATGGCACTTCCATCCTGGAAACAGAATTTCATCTTGGAAGCTTAAAGTTCCAAGCTTTAAACATTAAAGTTACAAGCTTATCACAATATTTCCAGCATTGACTGATTATGCAAATAAAGTGGTGAATTTATCATTTCATTTTTAAAAGAAAATGTTCTACATCATTTACATCCCTTGGGTTAGGTCGATTTTTTGGTTTGGTTTTGTTTTTTACATTTTTAGGAGAAGGCATTTCTGATGAAAATAAAATTCACGAGGAGAACTCCATAAGCTCTAGCCCAGAGAAGATTAGCTGCAACTACAAAATAGCATGCCTGACAAGGTTACTTCAAGTTTGTGTACATCTTATTCTTAACACTGTATTCTCTAAAATTGGTGATCTTCAAACAGGAAGAGTGAGACAGAAAAAGTGGAGAGCATGTTGCAATTTCCAGGGTAAACTCCATAGTGTGCCAAAGAAAGATTATTCTTTAGACTTAATACTTTAATATTTTTAAAGAAATACTTTTTTAAAAATAATATTTATTTACTTGGTTGCACCAGGTCTTAGTTGCAGCAGGTGGGCTCCTTAGTTGTGGCAGGTGGGCTCCTTAGTTGTGGCATGCAAACTCCCAGTTGCGGCATGCGTGTGGGACCTAGTTCCCCGACCAGGGATCGAACCCAGTCCCCCTGCATTGGGAGTGCGGAGTATCATCCACTGTACCACCAGGGAAGTCGCTAGACTTAACATTTTTATAATACAAATTACAGAAGTTAAAGCTTGACAAAATCTTTCTGGCTTATGGAGGATATGCAAAGATTAAAGAGGAAAAGTTAAATTAATTAAAATAAAAAAGACTGAGGAACTATCTTAATATTAAGCTGGTTTGAAGAATTTATCTACTAAGCAGAGTAGAGAAAATAACCATATGAAAGCATAAAATATAGTATAGACTGATGGAAACGTCCTGATATCTGAATTAAAAATCAATATTGTGGGCTTCCCTGGTGTCGCAGTGGTTGAGAGTCCGCCTGCCGATGCAGGGGATAC
>NC_041233.1:77787403-77800233 GCF_002837175.3 Physeter macrocephalus
ACGGGTTCGTGCCCCGGTCCGGGAAGATCCCACATGCCGCGGAGCGGCTGGGCCCGTGAGCCATGGCCGCTGAGCCTGCGCGTCCGGAGCCTGTGCCCCGCAACGGGAGAGGCCACAACAGTGAGAGGCCCGCGTACAGCAAAAAACAAACAAACAAAAAAATCAACATTGCATTAGAAAACTTCAACCATAGATGTTAAATGATAGATTGTAGATTTCCAAAATTAAGGGACTAAGATGACTAAATTCACCTTTTCATCCTTATTTTTAGACCAGAATAAACTTAGATTTAAATTTGAAAGCACACAAGTGTTCAGGTCCTTAATACTGTGATTTCATTCTGAATAACTGCCTTTTATTTTTGAAGCCTATTGTGTCTTTACCTCATGTCACAATTTAATCTCTCTTTAAACATAATTTAATCCCCAATTTAATCTCAATATGACAGCCAATAATTAAGAGAACTCATGTTGTGTAGCTTAATGTTTGGTTGTGTTGGTCATGTATATGTGTCATGTATGATATTGTTTCATACCATGCAATTTAATAAACAGCATCACTTGATATGTTTATTTCTAAAGAACAAAAAACCAAGCTACCATCTTTTGAGAGTCAAAACATAGGTTTTCATGGTGATGTTGTGAACAGCAAGATATTTTACACGCTACACTACTTTTAGTATTTGTACATTACATATAAGAATGTATAAACCTCTAGATTATGTGTATTTTACAATACAAATCTGAATATTATACACACAAATATGAAATAACCATTTTGTAATTATAGTAATTACTTGGATTAATATTTTGTATCAGTAGTTTTCAACCTTCTTCCCCTTTTTATTCAGTGAAATCTTTCAAAGGAATTCTTATTTGGAAGCCCAATTTGCAAAACAGACAAAGGTGGCTCTGCTCTGATCAAAGTGTTTGTAGGGCCCAAGAGGCAGCAGCCTTTTAGGTTCGGTCTCAATGGCCCTCCAGCCCTTTCACAGGGCTTCTAGTTCTGGAACACTGGAAACCACTGTCATATATAATGCCCTACCTTTGTAGTGGGCTTTTATATATGTTACAGCGTTTCATCCTCATAATATTGTCAGTGTCATTCCATTTTGCAGATTAGAAAATGGGAAATCAGATCAATTCATTTTCCCACTGCCACGTAACTACTGAGTGATTAGACCTAGGACTTGAACTCTAACCCCTGACTCCAATGTTATTCCCGTCATTTCCTACTGTCTACAACAAGAGAAACATGCTCAGAGTCTCACCCCAAGTAGGATGAGATAGAATTCATGTAAAGCATTTTTCTTAATGTTGTCTCTCTTCAGCAGATATGACTGATGGTCTTCGCATGGGTCACACCTCTGTGGTTTACCCAGATTACTGATTGCAGAGGCTGTGAGATGTATGTAATTCGCAGCCCGTAAACCTGGCCCTTTCTCTCCCACTTGAGAAACTGTATTGGACTAGAGGGCATGAGGGTGATGTTATTATCTGGATCTATTTTTATTTATGAACAAGGTGAACAGTTCACAAATTTCAGTATTTTAATTAATGGTGGAAACAATTGATTTTCATCATCCTAGTTGAGAGACAGTATATCTAAAGAAGTAGAATTAGTGATCATCATCTTGAAAAATATTAGAATATAATAACAGAATCAAAAATTACCTTGGTAGGAGAAGAGACTCAGTAGGGGCCAAAGAAAAGAGGAAAATTAAGGAAGAAAAATAAACGGCTTGGGTGTAAGATGGGAAGGGTTTAGTATAACTGGAATTAATGTAGCAATCAGAATTATAACATTTAATACTAGTCAGTGATGAAGCACTTAATTTTGCGTGTGGCAAATATATTCAATACTAGTCAGATGTTCACCAAATGAGCTTTCCCAGTTCTACATTTTTTCACTTCTGAGGATCTAAAAGGATCCTGGAATGGTGTAAGAAGGAGCTACAACTATCAGGGAAATGCAAAACAAAACCACAAGATATCACTTCACACCTGTTAGAATGGTTACTATCAAAAAGACAAGAAATAACAAGGGTTGGCAAGAATGTGTAGAAAAGGGAACCCACGTGAACTGTTGGTGGGAATGTAAATTGGTGCAGCCACTGTAGAAAATAGTATGGAGGTTTTTCAAAAAGTTAAAAATAGAAGTACCATATGATCCAGCAATTCCACTTCTGGGTATTTATCTGGAGGAAATGGAAAAACTAACTGGAAAAGTTATATGCACCTCCATAGTCATTGCAGCATTATTTACAATAGCCAAGAAATGGAAGCAACCTAAGTGTCCATCGATGGATGAACAGATAAGGAAAATGTGATATCATGGAGTATTAGTCATAAGAAAAGAAGGAAATCTTGCCATTTGTGACAACATGGATGGACCTTGAGGGCATTACGCTGAGTGAAATAAGTCAGATAGAGAAAGACAAATACTGTATGATCTCATTTATGTATGGAGTCTTAAAAAAAAAAACAAAAACTGAACTCATAGATACAAAGAAGAGATTGACAGCTGCCAGAGGTTGGACAGGAAAAATGGGTGAAGGGGGTCAAAAGGTACAAACTTCCAATTAAAGTCATGGGGATGTAATGGACAGCACAGTGACAATAATTTATAATATTGTATATTTGAAAGTTGCTAAGAGAGTAGATCTTTAAGGTTTTTATCACAAGAAAAAAAAGTGTAACTGTGTAGAGATGGATGTTAACTAGATTTATTGTGGTGATCACTTTGCAATATATACAAGTATTGACTCATTATGTTGTATGCCTGAAACTAATATAATGTCATATGTCAATTATATCTCAATAACAACAACAAAAAGGAGCCACACCTTAAAATCCCTGAGAAAAAAACAGAATGATTTGAGTCTGGAGAAGGGAAAGCTGAAGTTTCAAGTGAACCAGTTTGAGGAGAGAAACATAAAAATTATGAAACCATCTTGTCTCAGTCTCTTAAAGGGCAGGATGAGACGTTTATAGGAAATAGATAAGAGAATTTTGCCATGATGAGGGTGGCAGACAAAATAAGACGGTTGAACAAGTGAAGCTGAGAAACTCATTAAATACAGGAAAAGGTCTCACTTATCTAAACAATTGAAGTTTGTTCTTAAAGACAAAGGTATGGACCAATGAGTCCCCTTGGATCCCTTATATATGGTTTTATAACTCCTGTGGCCAACAGAATACAAGAGAATTTGTAGCAGAGGAATTATAGACATGTGGCAGTAGTCATGTCCCATGGTATGTTAATAGATGCTACGGGAAAGTTGGTTCTGGTTCAGATAATTTTGGGGAGTACCAGGTTTACAAAAGGTATACAGGTGTCTTCAGGACAAGACTTCTCAGAACCCTTGATATGTTCATGTACATTGTAAAGCTCTCAACACAAGAGAACCAGAAGCATTTTACAAACTTAGTTAAATAACCTTTTTTCCTCCCTCTTTGTAACTCACAGAACACTAGAGTTCTGGGGAACATAGTTTGAGAAATGCTGATGTACAGCACTATTCTTAAGCAAGGATGCATAGTCAGAAAGTTGGCAGATTGCTCCTGATTAATAAGAAAACTCAGTACGTCTGGGATCAAACTTAGTAATTTCACACTATCTTTCCCTACCGCAAATCACACAGAACTAGGGTTCTATGGAATGCCCTTAGTCCTCTGGGTCATGCTGTTCTAGACCAACTGTTTTTGCTCACCCAACACAACTTACAAATTCCCACCTTCCTTCCTTTGTTTAACAGACTTTCCCCAGTTAGAATGTCCTGCACTGAGCCCTTGCTAGACACAAATAGAGCACAGAGCTGGTGGCAGGAGAGAAAGAAGGAACTGAAGGATCCTGTCCTGAAGAAGCTTCCAGTCAACACACAGACTCTGACCTGAAGCCTTGCCAATGTTTCCTCTGTGGATGTTATGTTTACACCTCTTACTATAACTCTTACTATATTTTGCTTTGTACAATAGTTATTTTAGATTTAATATTAATTGAGTACATTTTCCATGCCAGGCACTGTGCTCAGTGCTGTAGAGGACAAGGAAATGAGTCTTGTCTTCAGAGCAGTTAGCATTCAGGTAAAAAACAATATGTTAGGAAAGTCATCATTTTTTTTTATTTTTTGACAAATTGACAAAATTGTATATATTAAAGTGTAAAACATGATGGTATGTGTACATTTTGAAATGATCACCACAAAAAGTTAACACATCTATCACACCCTATAGTTACCTTTTTTTATAAAAAATAAAGGGGCTTCCCTGGTGGTGGAGCGGTTAAGAATCCGCCTGCCAATGCAGGGGACACAGGTTTGAGCCCCGGCCTGGGAAGATTCCACATGCCGCGGAGCAACTAAGCCCGTGTGCCACAACTATTGAGCCTGAGCTCTAGAGCCCGTGAGCCACAACTACTGAGCCCACGTGTCACACCTACTGAAGCCCTTGTGCCTACAGCCTGTGCTCGGCAACAAGAGAAGCCACCGCAATGAGAAGCTGGCGCACCACAACGAAGAGTAGCCCCCGCTCGCCACAACTAGAGAAAGCCCACGCGCAGCAACGGAGACCCAACGCAGCCAAAAATAATACATAAATTAATTAATAAAAAATATGGAATGTGAATTTGCATGTCGTTCTTAATGAAGGGACCATACTAATCTTCATATCATTCCAATTTTAGTGTATGTGCTGCTGAAGCGAGCACTAGTCATTGATTGTTAACACAAGTCTTAGGTCTCCTAACTTATGTAAAATTTGCCATTAGTTTTAGACATGTAAGTATACAGATACACCCTCATGGCTGTATTTTCCTTCACCACGCCCCTCCCAGCCTCTAGTCCCATACAGGAAATGAAAGGCCGTTTCCTAATATAGCTTTGAATACATGCTTCTTTGTACACAGAAAGTGACCATGTCTAACACGCCCTGAACATATTTTTAAATTGATTTGAAGGAGAAGTAGGAAATTTAATATTAACGTTGCTCAATATTATATCATTTTTTTCTTTACAGTCTTTTGGGCTTACCCTTTCTTAGTTGTTTTCTTCTTCCATATTTTTTCCACTTAAAGCTAAATAACACTACTTAGTTACTATTCCACTTAAAGCTAATAACAGGAAGTGAACGTGGAAATATTTAAAAAAATAATTATCAGTATTACCTCTTAGAATTTTGCTTTATGAAAATATTTTTAAAGCTATTACTCATGTTGAAGTTTTAGCATTCATTAATATATGTATTTTGTGCAAACTCTACATTCCCGGTTTAGCTGTTATACACACAAATTAATGAATGTACTGTAATGAATTTGATTAATATGCAGCAGTTTAAGATCCATTTTGTATTATTAGTACAGAAATGTTCCTCATTGAGTGCTGCTGAATCAGAATGGTGTGTTTGCCTGGGAAGGCTGACACGCACACACACGTACACTTCACAAATAATGTAAAGCTAAGATTTTCGTAATTATCGTAATTCACTCATTAAGATATTAACAAACTGTCGCATCCACAGAAGATTCTCTGTGCACGGAATTTTCCATCTTTTGCCTGCACCCAAGATATACATGCAGTGCCAGTGCCAGAGAGTGTAAATGGAAACCCTACTTCTGCATTTTATTAGCAAATTTTGCAAACTACAAACAGCTTGATTGTTGTATAAATTTATAGTTGTACTTGCACATTTGTGATGGGGGTTTTCAGCATGCAAGTTTTATCTAAGAGCTTTTACTTGGAACTGCACAGAGCAATTCCAAAACCTCAAAACTAAAGGAAAATAAAATTGAAGTGCCTTTACAATTGAGTGATTTATACATTAAACTATTTTTTTAAAAAACAAGATTAAAAATACTGTGCTCCTAGAAACATTCTCTCCTGGTAGAAGCCACTCAGATGGAATATTTCATCTATTTCAAACTGATTTTTTGCCTGACTGACTCTCACATATTTTCCTAAAAGCTGGTCATGGCAAACGATTTATTCTACTTTAACAATACTGTGCAAGTAGCCAGGAAGAGTCAAGTGCTGAAGTGGAAGAAGGCAGCTGTCCAGTGAGGTGCTCAACTATATTTTGACTTTTTTATGCTTACACATACTTATTCGTTTCTTACGTTCTGATCCCCTACTCAGCAGCACTTTCTTCTAGATGAAAATATCTGCATATTTCTGTACTAGGAATACTTAGCCAAATCTGAACTATAGAATGCATTTTAGATCAAAATTCCAAATAAGGATAAGGTGGGAAAACCCATTTTCCTACAGTTTAAGAGCTAATAGAGGGAGCTCAGGTATGGTGTATAAAGGGTGCACATATTTTCAATGTCCTTCCCATAGTAACCCTCCCCCCTCCTGGGTGCAGTGGCATCTGTGCCCCCACAACGCCCCTAGTAACAGGGATGCTCTGCATCTTATTAAAGATTACTGGTCTAAACGGAGCTACCTGGCTACAACACACAAGGCCATTCTTCACTTAGATAATTGTTGCTTTTCTTCAGATTTTAATCTCTCTTAATTGAAAAATAATTTTTTCTTCAACTATGATTGTCATTGACTCACCATCCTCTGTGGCAACATATATTCCTTTTGAAAAACTGATTTTAAAGAAAACAAACAGCATGTACAATTTTCTTACAGAAACAATTGCTAGGTGAAAAAGTTAATGGGAGTCTGGTAGTCTCTGAATGGGTTCATGTCATAATCTTAAAATAAAAAAAGAATTACGATCTCAAGTAGTATGTGAGAAAGCTACAGAAGTAAATCCAAACTTTGATATTTGGAATTTTCTTTGGCTATAGCAATGGCTGGTGAGTTTTCTCCAGGGGTAGACTCTCAGCTATTTTGATTCTACTAGACAAATCAAAGGAGCCACCATTATTTTTCTAAATAGCAGTACAAAAAAAAAACCAAACACACACACACACAAAAACAAAACCAAAAACCCCCCTCACATTCCAGACCAGATTCTTACCTTGATCCACTCACACTCATGTAGCAATTCCTTGAGTGAAGGATTTTTGAGCTTCCCATGGCAGCACTGGGCAAGCCACGGAGAAGGGGGACTCGGCCAGTCAAGGCCACCTCAAATGACCGTGTAACTCATTTTCTGATGACAGAAAATGAAAAAAGGCATTAAGGCTCAAGCTTCTTCCTTTATAAAGCCTCATTTGAAATAAAGAGGTCAAGAAAAAGAATTCTTTCTTGCTACCCTGACACAGGCCATCGGGGACTAGAGAGAGATAATGTGTTAATACTGTTAACCGAAAGCTACTGTGGCCCTTATTACCTCAGGACTATTTTACTAATTCCAAGATACTTTAATTAAAATGAAAAAAAAATTATGATGCTCTCTAGAAAGTCATTTTTGTCTCTTTCCAGCTGTCCAGTGACATTTTTAATCTTATAAAGTCACTTGTTTATAATTTAAACTAAAGTTTAGTTACGCACAGCTTGTTTACCTGTACATACTGGCTAATGTGTAATGACAGAAGAGAAAGATAACAGAGTACCACTAATTCTTGCGAAGAAAGTACAATTAATAGCATTCTGCCCCTGATTTGGGGAAATATATGTTGTGCATACATCAATCAGGGTACTGTTGTAAATAATAGAAAGTACTTTTATTATTTCAGGCAGAAAGGGATGTTATACAGGGAATTAGAAACTTAAACATTCATTAGAAGAGCAGGCTCTCCACTGACCTTCAGGAATGACTCCCAGGACAGTTTTGTAGAACCTAGCTTCCAAGGGCAATGAGTCAGGAAGCTGCAGCAGTAACTGCCACCCCCAGGGTCACTGCAGAGCTCCGATTTTAGTGGCTTTCCAGGGATCACGAGGCCACCACTGCAATTATTGGCTCTAGGGAGTCACCACTTAGGCTGCAATCTGCTGATGAGAAATTGCAGCTGGAAATCCTAACCTCAGGACCACACTGTGCCTGCTAAATGCACAGGAGAAAAATGGATGTCTCCTTGCATCCTAGTCTCTGCCTCCATTGAACTCAGCTCCGCATGCAGGTCTCATGAAAGTGCATCTGATTGGTCAAACCTAAATCACATTGGTTTCTTTAGCTGCAAGAGAGTCTGGGAAATGTAGGTTTTGTTTTCATTTTTTGCCGTGACTCAAAGCTTAAAGATCTGGTTCTGCTGTTCAGTTTCTCAAACTGAAACTCATTGGAAAAATAATGTATAATGTTACTTGTTTTTTTCTAGCAATTCCTAATTAAAGCAGTATTTAATGCAATTTCCAGGATTTTTTTTTTTTTTTTTTAGTATTCTGTTATTACTGCATTACCTTGGGCATTGGGAAGATGTAGTATATGTTGCTTTTTCCTTATAAAAATAAGGAAGCACAATAAAAAGGATGCTAAACATCAAAAAAAATTTTTTTTTTCAACCCAAGAAAGCATACTAGCAGGAGATAAGAATTGAGATATTAAGCTTATCAAATCTACCCCCAAACTCACAGACTTTCTACTATGTTAGCCATGCATAAAATCCTTCATAGTTTCTTTGCTTTTTAAAATTGGTGTTATTCCTACTTTTATCTTTTGGGGGCTCCTACAGATAGTTATTGTAAAGTGATTTTTGAGATGGCTCTATCACTCCACTTTTGTCAGGAGTAGATCAGTCTCCTGATCTAATAGAATAATGTCCCCCTACAAAGATGTTTACATCCTAATCCTGTGAATATGTTACATAACAAGGAAAAGGAGAATTAAGGTTGCAGATAAAATTAAGGCTGTTAATCAATGTACTTGAAGACAGAGAGTTTATCCCAGATTATCTAGGTGGGCCTGATATATTCACAAGGGTCCTTAATGTGGAAGATGGAGGAAGAAGAGGAGTTCAGTGTGATGCAGTGTGAGAACTTGACCCACTGTTGCTGGTTTTGAAGGTGGAGGAAGGAGCCATGAGCCAAGGGATGCAGGCAGCCTCGAGGAGCTGGAAAGGGCGAGGTAATGGATGCTCCCCAGAACCTCCAGTAAGGAATCAGCCTGCCGGCCCCTAGCTTTTACCACACTGAGGTCCGGTTCAGTCTTCTGAACTACAAAATTGTAACATAATAAATTTGTGTTGTGTTAAGTCACTGAGTTTGTGGTAATTTGTTACAGCAGCAATAGGAAACTAATACATCTGACATTTGAGATTGGGGGCTCCTTTTCTGAGTGTCGCTTTTTTGACCTTTTAGCTTGCAGGTTCATCTTGAGTGGTGTTTTCCCCCTCGCTATATACTTCCCCTCCCCTGTCTCCCTGTTTGTGGACATTAGGAAGCTCCCTGGGACCCCAGGTCTTAACCGAGTAATTCAGTGTCCATTCCCACAGTGATACTGGCGCTGTCCCAGGGCCAGCCACTGGACCAGAGGCCAGCTCGGCCCAAGAGTTGTCAGCGCTGCTGCTCTGCTTCCTTCTGCCGCTGCCACAGTCAGTGAATGGCAGTTAGGGGTTGGGGGGCTCCTTTCACATATTAAAAGCATGACCCAGCTCTTAGTTGTGAGCAGAAAGCCCAACTTTGTCTCCAACTGTACATAGGATGCTCCTGTCCAGGTTACCCCACAGGAGTCAGATCTTTACCACCCTGCCTGCTTTAGTGCTCAAAGCCCCGTAGACTTCTGGCTCATGACACTTTCTGCCTTGTAGTTCTGTTTCTGGTCTGTTAGGATGTTTAGTTTATTTTTCAGCTTAGCCATATTTTTACACTTATAATATATATTTAATATTTAATTTAATTTGTAAAATACATATGAAATATTGGCTGTGTATCTTGTCATTGCTGTGTTTGGAGCAGAGGGGAGACATTCCAAGCACCACCTTCATCACAAGACCACCATATGCTGTATGTATGATGATTAACATTTCACAGAGCACTGTGTCCCAGGTTTGCACCATGTTTTAGTTGAAGAGAAAATATAGTGAGTAGTTACATATTTCCATTGCTCTCAGTGATTTGCTTTCTGTATCCTCAGGGATGTCACTTTCTCCAACAAATAATACCCTCTTGGCAAAGGCTTGGTTGGTTGAAAATTATGAGAAAATTTCATTGTATGGCACCTCAAGGTGGTTGTTCCAGAAATTCATCTTAAAACTTGCTATTTCAGGAAACTGGCTCAGCTCCTCTGCTTTTTCTGTAGTCCATCAATTCCATAAATTGGCTAGGCGTTCCTGGAGGATGATTGTTAGGGTCAGGAGCAGGGAGGAACAGAACACCAGGTGTTACGTTAAAAAAGGTGGCATAAGTCCCTGGTTTTGTCATGTACTTTAGGAGTGTGGAAAATAGCTGTTCACAGTTAACACCAGAAGTGCTCATTAAACTGATTTTCTGTTGAGAATGATTCCCCCTCAAATGTCTCAGGCTATCAAGTAGCTAAAATTCTATCAGGATTATGATACCCACCAAGTTACAAGTTATAAGAAATGATACTTGAAATAAAGGCTTTGCAGGCAAATTAAAATCGTAATAATTTCAGTTAATGTAATGGTATCTTTTTTTTAATCCCTTAATATTATTCAGCCAAAATTACATATTTGGAAAAAAAAATGAGCTACTAAAGAAGATTTCCTAATTGTACGTAATATGCCTGAAGGCATATTACAGATGTAATTCAGATGCCTGGACAGAGAGGAAGATGGCTCTGAGGATGATATTGTGCAACAGAACTACATTTTAGTCACAAACAGTCATAACGTAAAATTATTTCCCACAGAAAGGAAGCTGGGAATATGTTACAGCTTCCACAGTAAGCTCTGTAATCCTGCTACACTCTGGAGATCATAGAACTACATGTGCAGGTTTCTCTGTAAGCCCCCTAACCTTGCAGATCAAATTCTGACACCTAACATCTCAGTATTTCTCAAGTGATAGCACTTATTTTTCCTGAAATTCAGTCGAGTCTCCTGCCTTCTTTGTTTAGTTTATGCCAACGTGGTATTATCTCAGCTGGCTCATTCTGACTCATCCCGCCTTATCTACAGCCAACAAAGCCCCAAAGCTGTTTCTTGAGGTGAAAGGAGAATTAGTTAAACCAAACATGAATCCTTTTAACTATTTATAAGTAGGAGTAACTGTTTTAAGAAGGTTTTCTTTTAAATTTTATCTTGTTGAGCTACACCATGTTATCTATCAATCTATCAGTTAAAGTGTCTACATTTACTACAGTTCAATGGCCACAGGCTTTTGCATAGAATTTCAAAAAGGCATACATGTGATCTTGACAAATGACTAAAAATCGAAACTTTAGGAAACTGTATACTGTTCTGCAGTCTAACTCAGGTGAGTAAATCTAGAATATTTTTTTAATGTTCAGGCAGGGTTCGTAGACCAGACTGTCAAAGGCTCCTATAAAAGTAAGTCTCGCGGTGGTGACCCCTTCCCTCCCCAAATCCCATGGTTTCTTTTCTTGCCCTTGCTGACTCAGGGGTCAGATGCCATCACCTCTGATTTTTGGATTCCCAAGATAAAGGCTCAGAATCCATCTGGGCCACACTGTTGTGAGCTCTGCTTCCTCACTGGCCTCAGAGCTCATCATGGTACTTTCTCCTTCAAGGAGGCCGACTCCCTCTCCACCTTCCCATCTTCCCCTTACACTGGGCTAAGTGCATTCCTCTGGGGGGGCTGGGACAATAGAGGCTTCTGGGGTAGCCTGAGCTTCCAAACAGGCTTCTGGGCTGCTGAGTCTGTGCTCACAGTCCAGTCTCCTTACGGGGCCTGTAGTCGATTTACGCCTGTCTCCACAAACCCTCAGGGGCAGCTTCATGATTGCTTTTCAGTTGGGTCTCAGCACTAGCAAAGCACAGCTGTGGACTCTAGCCTGCTATTTGGCCAGGGTTGTCGCTGGCTTGGGTTTAATACACCCAAGGGAGAGACTGGAGATGGGAGAGCAAAAAAGAATAAACAGTTGTTTCTCTGGCCCTGGTCAAAAGTCTCTCCAACTGTTTCCAGACATTTGGAGAAGCACTCAATGTTCAGGATCAGCTCAGGGCTCAAGTCTTTCCAGAAGACAAAGGAAGATGGAGACCTATTCCTAACTTCAGCCCGGACTTTGTAAGAAGGCCTCCACCTCACTGCAAAGGCTGGGCAAGGTACCTTCCGAACAGAAAAGGTCCCTGCTTTTGCTTGTTTCCTAGAAGGGCCCCCCTGAATAATGGAATCATCCTAGCTAAGAGGACGACATGGCTAGCGCTAGCAGGCATAACCAACACCAGATACTGTATGAGGATCAAGCTGTGGTTCTTCAGATGACAATGTAACACTTAGACCAAGGCCAAGAATTAGGCTGAGCTGGGATGGTACAGAGTACCCTCTGACCTCCTACCGTTTCATGATACCAGAGATCTGCCTTCCTGTCTTTACTTTCCCTGTGAAATAAAGATGATGGATATAATCCTTTTCTTCCTCACAAGAGAAAGGGTCTGTGCAGATATCTATCTACAGTTTAACGTCTTGTTTGTCAAGCTACATGTGTGGAGCCTTCTGTGTGCAATGGGGGAGGAAAGAGAGAGACATTTAGTGTTGTGAAAGAGTCCTGCTCTGAATAGCTAGGACTGGATTTGTCTCTCATGAGCCGATGTTCCTGAGCTCTCAATTTATTCCTCTGCAAAGGGGGTTGAAAATAAAAAAAGCTCTGCTGACTCCCCGATTTTGTCAGGAGGAGCAGGTTGGAAAAGGGATGTGTAAGCTCACAGAAAAGAAGCTTACAGACATGTTTAAGAAATATCTCGGGCTTCCCTGGTGGCGCAGTGGTTGAGAGTCCGCCTGCCGATGCAGGGGACGCGGGTTCGCGCCCCGGTCCGGGAAGATCCCACGTGCCGCGGAGCGGTTGGGCCCGTGAGCCATG
>NC_041233.1:77800389-77810065 GCF_002837175.3 Physeter macrocephalus
TTTCGGGCTTCCCTGGTGGCGCAGTGGTTGAGAGTCCGCCTGCCGATGCAGGGGACGCGGGTTCGCGCCCCGGTCCGGGAAGATCCCACGTGCCGCGGAGCGGCTGGGCCCGTGAGCCATGGCCGCTGAGCCTGCGCGTCCGGAGCCTGTGCTCCGCAACGGGATTGGCCACAACAGTGAGAGGCCCGCGTACCGCAAAAAAAAAAAACAAAAAAAAAAACAAAAAAAAAAAGGAAATATCTCGTGAACCTCACTGTGCAAGGCCCTGGAGATCAGCAATGAGGAAGACACTGACCCTACCTCCTGGAGATCAACGGTCTCAGCCATTAAGAGGTAAAGTCACTGCCCCCCAAAGACATGACATTATTAGTATTATCCTCTGTTAGTGACTTTAGTCCAGTGTCCATATTGCTGCAGGGTTACTTTTTTTCAATAATGATCCATATGTTTTTTCCCCTCCCCTCTGCCTAATTCTTTCCTTGTATCTTCCTCTTCTTGCAAAACTGAAGGTAATGCTTGGGGGAAATAGGGGACAGTTGGTTCTGGGAAATACGGCAGGGATGAGGGAAGGCTTGCAGGCAGAAGGGACGTCTTACTGGAGGCCTGAAGGATGAGCTGGATTTGATCGGGCCGAAGGGGGTTGGAAGAGACAGAGGAGGAAGTCCAGGCTGAGAGAAAACAGCGTGTGCAAAAGCCTAGGGCTGAGAGAGAACATTGGGCATTTGGAGAAATGTTAGTGATTAGGGGTGATTGTAATAAAGAGACCAAAGGATCGGGGGAAAAGGGGTGAAAATGATGAACATTTTCAAATATCTGGACGACAGGCACATGGAAGAGAGATCAGCAGCTAGCTAGCTCTAGGGGGCAGAACCAGAATCAAAGGGTAGAAATCCAGTGAAAGTACATTGACTAAAAATTAAATTATAATAATGGCTTCCACTTAGCTTTTACAATATGCCGGAAACTGTGTTAAGGCTTTTATATCCATTATCTTGTTGGATCCTCAAAACAACCCTTTGAGGTAAATGCCACGAGGAAACAGAGACAGGCTAAATTAAATAGCTCAGGGTCACCCAGGGAGGACAGGGCAGAGCTGGGGTTCCAGAGCTTACGCTCCTAGTCTCCAACCTCAAACTGTTTCCTTGTGAGAATTATGCAGTCACAGAGCAAATGTGTAACTCTCAGAGTTTCCCCCCACTGCAGGTGTTTAACCATGTGGCTGGGGTATTGTGGAGAATCCAGACATCAAGGAGAACCAGGAACGGCCTGAGAGTCTCTTCCTTTTGTGAGATTCAGGGATTCAATGACGTGTCAACAGCTGCACATGTAAACTAGCCCTCAAAGACAACCACCTTCTGCGTTTGGGGCAGCTTCACTGTCGTGTGCAATGGGCTCTCCTGGGGTACCTTTAAGGGGGGTGTTTGTTATCAGTCTCCGTTGCAGAAGAGAAGGATATAGTGAGCACCAAAAAGGAGGCGGAGTGAAATGGACGGAATTAGGGCAGCTCAAACCTCCAGTAAAGACATGCATCTTTCACAAACATCTGCTTTAGCTAATGCTGGCCTTGGGCAGTATTAAATTATGTATTCAGCTCTTAAACTATCACAGATTCATGTTTCAAGAACATAACCGTGAGAAAATACTGCACCAGTAGCAGGCAAAAAACAGCCTAGCTCATTTGGATTAAAAAATTTGGGGTGGATTTCTATAATAATTCTTCATTTTCTTTCAAATTAAAGGGCATTGTGGGAGACCAAATAGGTTAGAATGCATAGAATTTTTTGCACTGACTTACTGAAAAAAAAGAATAAAAAATTGCTTCTTTTGCTCACCATTCAGTGGAGGGTATCCAAATAACAAACAACAATAAATTACACAATGAATTCGGGAATCTTAGGGATAGAGTGACCCTAGAAAGCATTTTGATGTATTTTCTAGAACGTGGGAACTGCCTTTTATTTATAATGAAGTGCTCCTCTAAGCTCTCAAATCATGATCTATGTAACCTGGTAGCCCAACTCCTATCCTTGTACCAGCATTTTCTTAAAACAGAAAGAGTCACAGACTATCACAGTACCTGTGAATTAAAGCGGGGAGGGGGGGTGGATGGAGGACTCTCTTTCATCATCAATCTTGACACATTCAGTGGTTAGTAGTCAAAAAACAGTATCTGAAGTTTACCAAAATGTGTGTTTTTCAGAAATCCCAATAAATTAAAACTGAGTCACCGACAAAAATCTGCTTTGTAATGGCAACCCGAGGTCCTTGTATGGTGATGGAAGATATCTTCCAGAGTGATAACATGACAGGTGTTATCTCAAGCAAAACTCAGAGTTGATTCTCTTCTCTCTTTAGCATGAGCAAGATATTTTCATTCCCTCTCCCTTTCCTCTCTCTCCAAACACTTAACAGCTTTCATATCCCCTAAGTACTTACTCATTTAAAATCCTGCCTTCTGAACTCTTTCTGGTTCTTTCCTTTCTTTCATGAAGGAAAAAATTAATCTCTTATGTATGTTATCAGCAATATGTGCAGAGCATATGCTCTTAAAAAAGTTGGGATAAACCAAATTTTTTAAAACAACATTCAAAGTCATTACTTTTGCAGCAATCGTTTCCTACTTTACTCCTTCCATAAATATTTAAATAAATGTTTAGATCATTTTTGTTTAAAGAAAGATATGCCACTAGCCTTATAGAAAAGAATTTTCCTGGCAACTTGAAAATGTAGTTATTTAAAATAAATGGAGAGTAAAGATTTTACAATAAGGGTCCTATAAGTAACAAAATATCTCAGCTGTCAAGGAGCAGGCAGGTGGGCAGGTGGTCCTTCTTAAACAGAATCCAACCCACTGACGCCAGCCACGGTCCAAATGAGGGGACCGCTGTGGATCAGGGCAGGGAAGACAGAGTTGGAAGGAGACAGTTACAGCTGCAGCGAACTGAAAACATCTCTGCTCATTTCCTCTCTGGTCTAAAGCGCACAGGAGAAGCATTGATCTTTGCCAGCCAGCCCCAAACACACGCTGTAAGAGGAAGATGAATTAAACTCAGCAGAAGCGCACTTGCTCCCATGGCTGTTGAGGAAGCAGGGAGGATTTTGGTGTGGGGGACGGCAGGACTGACGGTGTCTGAGGTGGGCAGGTGGGGTGATGCTGGTCGCTGCCCAGAGGCCATCAGAGGCTGGGACTTTCGGGCCTCTGCCCCCATGGGTGCCCAGCAGCAGTCTCAGTACGGGCTGTCCAACCTTCCAGGGCTTCTGGTCACCTTGATGCCTCTGTGCCAGGGATTACGTGCCTGGAAGAGGTGTAGGAGCCAATCAAGGTTCTTTCTGACAACGACATTGCTCTCTGAGGTCTTCCACTGGTTTAAGTGACTGACCATCACTGAGTAGTATCAGTCATGTCAAGCTGTCCAAACTCACACGAGTGTCTTTGTTAAGCACTTTATTCCTCCAAGTCAGCACAAAATTTGAGGTCTGTAGGATGTTCTGTCAACGTTTTTGTTTCCTTTTTTCCTCCAAAAGCCATTTTTCAGGTTGCGTATTTGTGTATGTGTGTTAAAACTAAAGACGTCTGTCAAACATGTTTCATTTAATGGTTTTTGTGTTTGTCTCTTCATGGATAGGGAACTGTTTTATTTTCCTTTGCTGTTTGTCTCCCTTCATTTGGCAAAGCCGTCCCCTCTTCCCCCAGTGATTTAGAACAGAGAGGAAAGTAGCATCAGGCCTTAATTTAACAGCGGCACTACATCTGCCATTAGACAACTTTTACTTCCTCTCCGAGTAGCAGAGAAACTGTCTTTCCTCAACAGAAATGTCAAATGAACACAGCCCTTAAATAAGAACACGAATTTGACCTTTACCGGATGTCTTTATTCTTTAACATTCTTCAAAGACACACACTTGAAAAAGTTAAGACTTAACTGATACCCAGCATGGATGTTTTATTGTCTGTTGTTTCTAAGCTGCCAGAGGCTTTCTTATGTGGACAAAATGACTATTTCTGTCATAGTGGAGCACAATTATTTATTCACCTAGCAGAGCAGAGGAAATAATTTTTAAACTAAAAACACAAAATGGGTTGTTTCTACCACAAACTTCCCACAAAAACGGGAATCTTACTTCCTAAGTAGAACCAGACCCTCGCTCCATCCTCTGCCCAGCAGAAAAATTACATGGCTTTTAGCTTTAATGGCCTTTTAGGCTTGTCGCCAAAAGAAGTTCCAAAAAAACTTTTCTGGTCCCAATTTGCCCTCTCAGCCCAGTTCTTTCGTAAGCAGGGAGGAGAGATCCTGGAGAGTATCCAAAGCCAGGCTCTATGAAACGAAGCCCGAGGCCAAAGAACCGCTCCACGCAATTGAGAGGGGAGAAAAAGGAGGCCCACGACCACAGAGAGTCCAACTCTGACAGAGCAGGCTTCAGGGTGGTGGGCACGGCTTAACTGATGGAGTGACTGCCGGGTACGCGTGTTACTGACGTTGTACAGACTGATACGTGGCTGCCGAGGTGGGGCTGGTGGAGCCCCGGGACCAAGTGCACGTAGAGATGTGGCTGGCGCCCTCGTCTGTTGTGGCCGTGCTGCGTTCTCATCCATTACTGTCTTCAGTAAACAAACGCTGCTTTAGTTTTTTCTTTAAAGCTTTGCATTTTTACCTGAACATTTCACATGTCAGTCCTGAGCTGCTCCTGATGATGAAGCAGAGAACGCTCCTCTGATTCTTCACAGGCATCTCCAAGCTGCAGGAATTTCAGGAGGAGAGCGTGATAGTACTCAAGCCAAGGCCACAGGGGAATTTGAGAGTGACGCCCACACGTGCCTGGTTAGACATTATTCTCTCTGTTAGCTCAGCTTCCTCACTCTTAAGACAACTGTAACTGTTACAGCCGTAGCCTCTGTGATAACCGTGCCACACGTAGGCTTCACCCTCCAAAACTCCGGCATTCCGTCTGGTTCTCTTTTCTTCATTCATTCAACACCTGTTTCTAGGCTACTGATGCCCTGTGAGAGATTCAAGGTCGAATTCCATTCAGTACCTGCCTTCAAAGAACTGAGAGTTCCCCAGAGAGATCGTAAGATAGCACAAAGGACAGGAGGAGCCATCACGATTTGCCCAAAGCAGTGAGGGCCATTAGGAAGGCACTGGAAAACAGCAGTTCTTCGAAGGAGGGGAGGGTTGCTTCAGCTGTGGTGATCAACGATGACTGCAAGGAGGGAGCTGCACCTGAGGAGGCCTTGAAGGATCCGTGGGCTGAGATGTGCAGAGGCTGAGGGCGGGCATTCCAATCGGAGCCGAGGAAGCACGGAGCATCATTTTCTTTTCACTTCCTCCAGCCAGGTCGGTTCCTGACGGAGCTGGGAAATGCCTCAGTAATGTTGGTGGATGCGCTCCAGGCACTTGCTTCCTCCACCACAGCCAGCCAGGTTAAAAAATTATAAAGCTGACACAAATAGACAAAAATAAAACAAAAGCTTAAAATGATCTGGATTTGAGGAACTTTAAAAAAATCTCTCTAAAACAAAAAAGGGGGTGCCCTGTAGTATCAATGTGTAATTTGGCTGGGTTCTAAGTCATGCCTGAGTGCTCCCTGAGCCTGGCTTGGAGTGACTGGAATGTTCCTTATGTCTGCGGGATTCTCAGACACAACAGGAAGATGAGAGCCCTGCCCTGGATGCCTCTGGAGATGGAGCTTGTGTGACTGTTTTCAAAATAAAAGATGATTCCCGAGAATCAGAAAGCTGCAAATGCTGTGACAAACTTACACCTCGGGTTTTGTATGAACAAATCTGAACCTGTGACTGGAATGTTCTCACAGTTATTTAAGTTCCCAGAGTGTGTTGAGTCTTCCTCCTAACCATATCATTATTGTCGAAATGTAAGAAAAAGGAAGCTGAGAAATGGCATCCTTCTGAATAAGTGTCAGAGAGCCAAAAATGTAATAGTCCATCATAAGCATTTCCAAACCTTTCAAATACAAGACAACACAGTTAAATCATTTTTATTACAGGCATAAAATAAAAATTAGTATAAGATATTAAATGTTTATGAGCACAGACTCTGCTTTTAACAATTTGCAATTTAGATGGGATGATTTAGCATTTAAATTATCTCATAACTACTCTCCTTGATACATTAAGTTCACTAAATTTCACCTTCAGTCATTTAGTGGCAAAAGACAATGGTATTTTTAGTCCTATTTAAAATATTAGATCTATAGTCAAGAAAACTCTTCTACCAGAAGCCTCTTCCTTCTCAGTTCACTAGTCTCTAAGTGGGTGCACATGAGACAACGGCAAGGTTTAAACCCCTGGGGTGGGGGGTGGCAGTGGGCAGAGAGTGCATTCCATTTCATGGCCAGTATGGCAGCTACACCCTGGAATTTCTGTCTTCCGCCCAACTTAAGAAAGAGTGGCTTGGGGAAAGGCAGCATTTGCAATGCAGACAGTTGTGAAGGTTGCAGTGGCCCTTTGTGCAGGCCTCCCAGTGCACAGGAGCAGCTGACTGCTCACATTTATGTTACATCTGTAGCAGGGTGACAGCTTTCATTCTGGTAGGCCAGGTGGAGCAGGAGAGTGGACTGTTTCCTTCAGGCCATATTAGAAGGCTCCATTACCACGCCCCCTCCCCCCCCACCCCCACTGCTTTCTGAGACTATGCAGCCTCCAGAAAGTCCACTTAGGTTACAATATCTTACTAAGGCAGTACGAACAGGTAAAGAGGTTGATAAAAATCCAATGCAAAAGCTGGTCGGTGGGCTTGAGCAAAAAAAGCATCTGTGAGTGGTAGGTGGAACTGCAGCGTCCCAGAGCAGAGGTTTGCACTTGACTGGCATGAGGAGGGTGTCCGTGCTTCCGGGAAGGTAGCTGCCCAGTGCAGGATGTCAGGATGGGCAAAAAAGGCATCTTTGTAGGAGGGCAGGGGGTGGACGTGGGCTGATGAAGAGGGTCAGAGACTGAATGAGTGAAGAGGGCATTCACATTGGATTCTGATTAACTAAATACTGTGTTAAGGATAATGGGGGCTAGGTTTCTCATTGTCTGAGAAGGGAGTTACAATTATGGAAAAGAAGAAAGCTAAAAGTTTTCACATGTTGGTATGAACCATGGTTTTCAATACATCTAGATAGATATAGAAAAATACAATATGTATATGTATATATATTTCCTACTTCCGTCCACCAAAAGGACCTGGAAACAGGGACATGTCAATAGTACTGAGCACATCTAGCACTCAGATACTGGTTTCTAAATACCATTCTTTACTAAAAGAAACCAGGGCACCTTGGAGAAATGGCTGATTCCATGGCTGGTACAGAGAAAGAACAAAATGAGCCTGGAGTTTCTTTTTGTGCCCAGAAGTAAGAAAGTGCTTAAAGAAGGATGAGGACATGCCAAAAGGACACAGGAACCAGACTGAAGGGGCTCTCACTGGCCAAATCTGGTATAATTTGAGGATCAAATTAAATAATTTTAGTAATGAACTATAACCCATTACATAAAATAGGAAACCATGAGTTCACAGTGATATAAGTAAATGAATGAGTAAATTGAAAGTTATGATGAGGAATTAGATGTTTACATGGTCTCAAAACACCTCCCCACAAAATACTTATTAATTACAAATAGAAAAAGAGAACTTCTACAGGGGAGAAGCCTGGCAGATTCCACCCTAATCAAAGGATCAAAGTAGGCAATATCAGTAATGGAACAAATTGAGACTGTATGCCACCTGATAAGATCCAAGAGAAGAACACAGCATCACGCCTATGGTTTTCCTGCCACAGATATGTATTGTGACTCTAATCACGAGGAAATAGGAAACCCAAATGGAAGGAAATTCCACAAAATAACTGGTCTATAATCTTTAAAGTGTCAAGGTCATGATAATCAAGGAAAGACCAAGGAGATTAAAAGAAATGACAATTGGGACTTCTCTGGTGGTCCAGTGGGAAAGAATGGCCTTCCAATGAAGGGGACGTGGCTTCAATCCCTGGTCGGGGAACTGAGACCCCACGTGCCACAGAGCAACTAAGCCCTCGCACCTCAACTACTGAGCCCGTGCGTCTCAACTGGAGAGTCCACATGCTACAAACTACAGAGCCCACGCTCTCTGGAGCTTGTGCGCCACAACTAGAGAGAGGAAACCCAACATGCCACAACTAGAGAGAAGCCTGGGCACCACAACTAGAGAGAAGCCTGCACGCCACAATGAAGATTGCTTGTGCCGCAATGAAGACAAGACACAGCCAAAAATAAAATAAATAAAGATACCTATATCAACCAACTTCGAAAAAAAAAAAGAAAGAAAGAAATGACAACTAAGCTCAACCTGTGATTCTGAACTGGATCCTTTTGCTATAAAAACATTGTTGGGATAATTAGGAAGACTTGAATGCTGCCTGATAGTCAGATAGTAGTATTATATCAATGTTAATTTCCTGATTTTTTTAGTTGAATTGTATTTCTGTTGGAGAACATCCTTGTTTGTAGGAATACACAATACATACAAGATATTCTGGGATGTTGGGAGCATCATGTAGGCAACTTTCTCTGAAATCGTGCACAAAAAGAGTTATTTGTACCATACTTACAATTTTTTTGTAAGTTTGAGATTTTAAAAAAGCAGTTAATTGAGGGAGGAACCAAGATGGCGGAGTAGAAGGACGTGCTCTCACTCCCTCTTGCGAGAACACCAGAATCACACCTAGCTGCTGGACAATCATCGACAGGAAGACACTGGAACTCACCAAAAAAGATACCCCACATCCAGAGACAAAGGAGAAGCCACAATGAGATGGTAGGAGGGGTGCAATCACAGTAAAATCAAATCCCATAACTGGTGGGTGGGTGACTCACAGACTGGAGAACACTTATACCACAGAAGTCCACCCAATGGAGTGAAGGTTCTAAGCCCCACGTCAGGCTTCCCAACCTGGGGGTCCGGCAACAGGAGGAGGAATTCCTAGAGTATCAGACGTTGAAGCCTAGTGGGAATTGATTGCAGGACTTCAACAGGATTGGGGGAAACAGAGACTCCATTCTTGGAGGGCACACACGAAGTAGTGTGCGCATCGGGACACAGGGGAAGGAGCAGTGACCCCAGGGGAGACTGAACCTGCTAGTGTTGGAGGGTCTCCTGCAGAGGCGCGGGGTGGGCTGTGGCTCACCATGGGGACAAGGACACAGGAAGCAGAAGTTCTGGGAAGTACTCCTTGGTGTGAGCCCTCCCAGAGCCTGTCTTTAGCCCCACCAAAGAGTCCAGGTAGGTTCCAGTGTTGGATTGCCTCAGGCCAAACAAACAACAGGGAGGGAACCCAGCCCCAACCAACAACAGTCAAGTGGATTAAAGTTTTACTGAGCTCTGCGCACCAGAGCAACAGTCAGTTCTACCCACCACCAGTCCCTCCCATCAAGCCTCTTAGATAGCCTCATCCACCAGAGGGCAGACAGCAGAAGCAAGAAGAACTACAGTCCTGCAGCCTGTGGAACAAAAACCACATTCACAGAAAGACAGACAAGATGAAAAGGCAGAGGGCTATGTACCAGATGAAGGAACAAGATAAAACCCCAGAAAAACAACTAAATGAAGTGGAGATAGGCAACCTTCCAGAAAAAGAATTCAGAATAATGATAGTGAAGATGATCCAGGACCTCGGAAAAAGAATGGAGGCAAAGATC
>NC_041233.1:77811257-77813837 GCF_002837175.3 Physeter macrocephalus
AAATGGTAATAGGAACATACATATTGATAATTACCTTAAATGTAAATGGATTAAATGCTCCCACCAAAAGACACAGACTGGCTGAATGGATACAAAAACGAGACCCATATATATGCTGTCTACAAGAGACCCACTTCAGACCTAGGGACACATACAGACTGAAAGTGAGGGGATGGAAAAAGATATTCCATGCAAATGGAAATCAGAAGAAAGCTGGAGTAGCAATTCTCATATCAGACAAAATAGACTTTAAAGTAAAAACTATTACAAGAGACAAAGAAGGACACTATATAATGATCAAGGGTTCGATCCATGAAGAAGATATAACAATTGTAAATATTTATGCACCCAACATAGGAGCACCTCAATACATAAGGCAAATACTAACAGCCATAAAAGGGGAAATCGACAGTAACACAATCATAGTAGGGGACTTTAACACCCCACTTTCACCAATGGACAGATCATCCAAAATGAAAATAAATAAGGAAACACAAGCTTTAAATGATACATTACACAAGATGGACTTAATTGATATTTATAGGACATTCCATCCAAAAACAACAGAATACACATTTTTCTCAAGTGCTCATGGAACATTCTCCAGGATAGATCATATATTGGGTCACAAATCTAGCCTTGGCAAATTTAAGAAAATTGAAATCATATCAAGTATCTTTTCTGACCACAACGCTATGAGACTAGATATCAATTACAGGAAAAGATCTGTAAAAAATACAAACACATGGAGGCTAAACAATACACTACTTAATAACGAAGTGATCACTGAAGAAATCAAAGAGGAAATCAAAAAATACTTAGAAACAAATGACAATGGAGACACGACGACCCAAAACCTATGGGATGCAGCAAAAGCAGTTCTAAGAGGGAAGTTTATAGCAATACAATCCTACCTTAAGAAACAGGAAACATCTCGAATAAACAACCTACCTTTGCACCTAAAGCAATTAGAGAAAGAAGAACAAAAGAACCCCAAATTTAGCAGAAGGAAAGAAATCATAAAGATCAGATCAGAAATAAATGAAAAAGAAATGAAGAAAACAGTAGCAAAGATCAATAAAACTAAAAGCTGGTTCTTTGAGAAGATAAATAAAATTGATAAACCATTAGCCAGACTCATCAAGAATAAAAGGGAGAAGACTCAAATCAATAGAATTAGAAATGAAAAAGGAGATGTAACAACTGACACTGCAGAAATACAAAAGATTATTAGAGATTACTACAAGCAGCTGTATGCCAATAAAATGGACATCCTGGCAGAAATGGACAAATTCTTAGAAATGCACAAGCTGCCGAGACTGAACCAGGAAGAAATAGAAAATATGAACAGACCAATCACAAGCACTGAAATTGAAACTGTGATTAAAAATCTTCCAACAAACAAAAGCCCAGGACCAGATGGCTTCACAGGCGAATTCTATCAAACATTTAGAGAAGAGCTAACACCTATCCTTCTCAAACTCTTCCAAAAGATAGCAGAGGGAGGAACACTCCCAAACTCATTCTATGAGGCCACCATCACCCTGATACCAAAACCAGACAAAGACGTCACAAAGAAAGAAAACTACAGGCCACTATCACTGATGAACATAGATGCAAAAATCCTCAACAAAATACTAGCAAACAGAATCCAACAGCACATTAAAAGGATCATACACCATGATCAAGTGGGATTTATCCCAGGGATGAAAGGATTCTTCAATATATGCAAATCAATCAATATGATACACCATATTAAGGAATTGAAGAATAAAAACCATATGATCTTCTCAATAGATGCAGAAGAAGCTTTTGACAAAATTCAACACCCATTTATGATAAAAACCCTGCAGAAAGTAGGCATAGAGGGAACTTTCCTCAACATAATAAAGGCCATATATGACAAACCCACAGCCAGCATCGTTCTCAATGGTGAAAAACTGAAACCATTTCCACTAAGATCAGGAACAAGACAAGGTTGCCCACTCTCACCACTCTTATTCAACATAGTTTTGGAAGTTCTAGCCACAGCAATCAGAGAAGAAAAAGAAATAAAAGGAATCCAAATAGGAAAAGAAGAAGTAAAGCTGTCACTATTTGCAGATGACATGATATTATACATAGAGAATCCTAAGGATGCTACCAGAAAACTACTAGAGCTAATCAATGAATTTGGCAAAGTAGCAGGATACAAAATTAATGCACAGAAATCTCTGGCATTCTTATACACTAATGATGAAAAATCTGAGAGTGAAATTAAGAAAACACTCCCATTTACCATTGCAACAAAAAGAATAAAATATCTAGGAATAAACCTACCTAAGGAGACAAAAAACTTGTATGCAGAAAACTATAAGACACTGATGAAAGAAATTAAAGATGATACAAATAGGTGGAGAAATATACCATGTTCTTGGATTGGAAGAATCAACATTGTGAAAATGACTCTACTACCCAAAGCAATCTACAGATTCAATGCAATCCCTATCAAACTACCACTAGCATTTTTTACAGAACTAGAAAAAAAAATTTCACAATTTGTATGGAAACACAAAAGACCCCAAATAGCAAAAGCAATCT
>NC_041233.1:77814572-77899503 GCF_002837175.3 Physeter macrocephalus
TACTCAGCCATAAAAAGGAATGAAATTGAGTCATTTGTTGAGACGTGGATGGATCTAGAGACTGTCATACAGAGTGAAGTAAGTCAGAAAGAGAAAAACAAATATCATATATTAACGCATGTATGTGGAACCTAGAAAAATGGTACAGATGAACCGGTTTGCAGGGCAGAAGTTGATACACAGATGTAGAAAACAAACGTATGGACACCAAGGGGGGAAAACCGCTGTGGGGTGGGTATGGTGGTGTGCTGAATTGGGCGATTGGGATTGACATGTATACACTGATGTGTATAAAACTGATTACTAATAAGAACCTGTAGTATAAAAAAAACAAACAAAAACAACAAATACTAAACTTTCTTTGGATTATTTGTATGGAAATATGTTAATATAAATGTTTCAGACATTACATGAAATCTCAGAAGGATTTCAATATTTTTTAGGCACCGAGGGTGCAGCTGTTGAGGTGCATTCTAGCCAAATGCTCGCTCTGTCCAGGGTGATGCATATCCGGGCCCTCCTGAAACTTCTTGTGTTACTGACCAGGGATCTTGGCCTTCCCCAAGCAATAGAAATTGACTAGAGGCCAGACAAGAAATGCAGGCAAGGCTTTATTGGGGCCCCTGCTGTAGTGGGGGAGCAAGAAGCTTGTTTCTTATATGGGGTGAGGGTAGGGGTGTGTCCAGGGGTCGGGCCAGAGGGTGGCTTAGGTGGTCTGCCCACCCCTTAGGTGGTGTCGTGTGCAGGGGGCATGCGCAGTACCCTGCTTTTGCTCCCGACACCCTGTTTTTGCTCTAGGTTCTTCAAAAGTGGCATTTGGATTTTTGGTCTCTTTGTATCTTTTGCGTCCAGAATTTGCCCCAACTGTGCATATATGCAGTCATTTTTAGTCCCATACAGTTTCTTTGTATTTTGTTGCTGGAGGAGAGGTGTGTCCAGGTGTAAGCACTGTGGCACAGCAGCAAAGGGTCCCAGGTCCCAGCCTGTCTCACTTGTGGCAAACAGGCTGGGGAGCTCTGAGCTGAGGCACAGAGATGGCAAAATGGCACAGTGAATAGAAGTATTGGGCAGCAGTATACAGGAGGGGAATAGGCAAGAAGAGGCTGGTGAGATGGGCCCACCGGGACCCAGGCAGAGAAAGGGCCTAGTGCAGTGCCTGGCACCCAGGCCCTTTATTCTGAGGGCAACTGGGACCTGTAGTCAGATTTGGGTTTTATATGTTCTGGAAAGGATCACCAGGCCGTAGTGAAGAGGCTGAGCTGGAGGGGTAGAGTCTAGAGGCAGGGAGGCCAGTGAGGAGGCTGTAAGAAAACTGAGAGACAGAGAAGGTTCTAGGCAGGAAGGAGTCTGAAGAGTCAGAAGTGGGAGATTTGAAGGAGGCAGGACCACCTATTGGCATTGTGTGTGGATAAGAGAATGGTCACTGGGGCTGCACAGGCTGGTGTGAATCCAGGTCCTTGGGTAAACAGCTCTCTGTGCTTCAATGTCTTCTGCTGTAAAATGAGCAAATAACATGACCTACCTCCTAGGGTTGTTGTGAGGAGTAATATGAACTATTATATGTAAAATGCTTGGAATGGGGCCTGGCACGTATGAAGTGTTGTAACACGTCTATCTTACATGTGATTGTGTTAGCATTTATCAATCCATGTGGAGGATTACTGAATGTCAATATTATGACATAGTATGAGTGTGTTTCGTGTTTGGTAATTGCAATCATTGTTGCTTTTGTTGTGGTCATCCATTTACAATGCTTGGTGTCAGTTTATTTATCTCTTGTAAAAATAAAATGCAGTGTGTGTGTGAAAAAATAAATTAATTTAACAAAAGCAGTTAATTAATTACTTCTCTCTTCAATGAACGTTGACTCTCATGTGAAATAGGCGACGGTTACCCTCATCAGGATTTGCACAATCTGCCATTCTCAAATACACATGTTGATGAGAAGATGGAGTTTGGAAACATTAGGAACAGTTGGCTGTACAAACAATTCAATTTCTTTCCTTAAAACAACAAATAGATAATTTTCTTTGTTTATCCAGTCTCTGTTTATTATGGATTGCTACATTGCAGAAGTTTTCAAGCTACTGACTATGTCCATATGAATGCATCACATCACAGTGAATATAATTCTTTAGTGGATGCATTAACAGATCTTTTTTGAAAAATGATATACTAATGATGCAAATTACTTAATTACAGCATTATGAATGGGCCTATCATCTTGATTTATAGAACTTTGCATAAATTCTCCAGGTTTATGGAACTTATGTACATGAGACTTCGAGCCTGATATTCCCACATAAGTAAAAACTTTTTGGTAAGCAAATTTGCTAGCCATTTACTACCTTCTTGATCTAAACTATCATTTCTCTTAAAACCACATTATAAATTTTGGAGATTAATCCTTTGTCAGTCGCTTCATTTGCAAATATTTTCTCCCATTCTGAGGGTTGTCTTTTTGTCTGGTTTATGTTTTCCTTTGCTGTGCAAAAGCTTTTAAGTTTCATTAGCTCCCATTTCTTTATTTTTGTTTTTATTTCTGTTTCTCTAGAAGGTGAGTCAAAAAGGATCTTGCTATGATTTATGTCATAGAGTGTTCTTCCTATGTTTTCCTCTAAGAGTTTTACAGTGTCTGGCCTTACACTTAGGTCTTTAATCCATTTGGAGTTTATTTTGTATATGGTATTAGGTAGTGTTCTAATTTCATTCTTTTACATGTAGATGTCCAGTTTTCCCAGCACCACTTATTGAAGAGACTGTCTTTTCTCCATTGTATATCCTTGCCTCCTTTGTCATAGATTAGTTGACCAGAGGTGTGTGGGTTTATCTCTGGGTGTTCTATCCTGTTCCATTGATCTATATTTCTGTTTTTGTGCCAGTACTATACTGTCTTGATTACTATAGCTTTGTAGTATAGTCTGAAGCCAGGGAGTCTGATTCATCCAGCTCCATTTTTTTCCCTCAAGACTGCTTTGGCTATTTGGGGTCTTTTGTGTCTCCATACAAATTCCCTAGGTAGGTTTATTCCTAGGTATTTTATTCTTTTTGTTGCAATGGTGAATGGGATTGTTTCCTTAATTTCTCTTCCTGATCTTTCATTGTTAGTGTACAAGAATGCAAGAGATTTCTGTGCATTAATTTTGTATCCTGCAACTTTAACAAATTCATTGATTAGCTCTAGTAGTTTTCTGGTGGCATTTTAAGGATTTTCTATGTATAGTATCATGTCATCTGCAAACAGTGACAGTTTTACTTCTTCTTTTCCGAGTTGAATTCCTTTTATTTCTTTTTCTTCTCTGATTGCCGTGGCTAGGACTTCCAAAACTATGTTAAATAATAGTGGCGAGAGTGGACATCCTTGTCTTGTTCCTGATCTTAGAGGAAATGCTTTCAGTTTTTCACCATTGAGAATGATGTTGGCTGTGGGTTTGTTGTATATGGCCTTTATCACGTTGAGGTAGGTTCCCTCTATGCTTACTTTCTGGAGAATTTTTATCATAAATGGGTGTTGAATTTTGTCAAAAGCTTTTTCTGCATCTATTGAGATGATCATATGGTTTTTATTCTAAAATTTGTTAATATGGCGTATCACATTGATTGATTTGCGTATACTGAAAAATCCTTGCATCCCTGGGATAAATCCCACTTGATCATGGTGTATGATCCTTTTAATGTGTTGTTGGATTCTGTGTGCTAGTATTTTGTTGAGGATTTTTGCATCTATATTCATCAGTGATATTGGTCTATAATTTTCTTTTTTGTGATATCTTTTTCTGGTTTTGGTATCAGTGTGATGGTGGCTTTGTAGAATGAATTTGGGAGTGTTCCTCCTTCTGGAATTTTTTGGAAGAGTTTGAGAAGGATCGTATTAAGTCTCTAAATGTTTGATAGAATTCACCTCTGAAGCCATCTGGCCCTGGACTTTTGTTTGTTGAAAGATTTTAAATTACAGTTTCAATTTCACTACTTGTCATAGGGTCTGTTTATATTTTCTAATTCTTCCTGGTTCAGTCTTGGAAAATTGTATCTTTCCAAGAATTTGTCCATTTCTTCGTGGTGGTCCATTTTATTGGCATATAGTTGTTTGTAGTAGTCTCTTAAAATCCTTTGTATTTCTGCAGTGTCAGTTGTGATTTTCTATTTCATTTATTTCTGCTCTGATCTTTAGGATTTCTTTCCTTCTACTGACTTTGGATTTTCTTTGTTCTTCTTTCTCTGGCTGCTTTAGGTGTAGGGTTAGATTATTTATTTGAGATTTTTCTTGTTTCTTGAGGTGAGATTGAATTGCTATAAACTTCCCTCTTATTTATTTATTTATTTGGCTTCACCAGGTCTTAGTTGCGGCACATGGGATCTTCGCTGCAGTGTGTGGGATCCTTAGTTGCTGCATGCGGGATCTATTTCCCTGACCTGGGGTCCCTGCATTGGGAGCGCGGAGTCTTAACTGCTGGACCACCAGGGAAGTCCCTGAATCTTGTTTTTTTTGAATTCAACAAAACCTCATGGAAATCCCTCCAAAACAACTGGTATGACTTTAATTCATTTTAAAGTGTTGCATAATATTTCATAATGTGGTTGTGCCATAATTTATTCAGTCATTCTCCTACTGGCAGGGTTTAATTTAATTTCCCCCTTTTATTTTTTTGCTAAACAATGTACAAATAAATATTCTCTTATATATGTCCTTATGTCCTTCTGCTTTTATTTCTGTGGATTAGAGTCCCAGGAATGGGATAGATGTTTCCAGACAGCATCTTAAAAAAAGGGTTGGAACAATTTATAATGTGTGCATATCTTTTAATGCTCATCCCTAACAATATTAAGAATTAATTTTGAGTTATTTAAACTTCTTCCTAGTCCAGTGGCTGCAAAGTGATTCACTCACTCCTTCAGCAAACACTTACTGAACACCTGTATACCAGGTGCTGTCGTTGGGAGCTGCACACAGCTGTGACCAAAACAGATCAAGTCCTGTGCTCACAGAGCTTCCATTCTGGAGAGGTCGATGGACAACAAACACGTCAGTACATGGAAGTCAGAGGGGAGCTGAAGAGAAGGGGACAGGAGCGACAGAGGCAGTGGAGCAGACAGTGCTATTTGAGACAGGGTGCTTAGGAAGGACATCTCCGAGGTGGCTTTTGAGCAGAGACTTGGAGAAAGTGTGGAACGGGGTCATGGGATGAGTGGACAGTTGGAGAAGGCTCTGAGGTTGGTGTGTGTTTGGCACGGCTTGCTGGAGGAACAGCAAGGGGCCAGTGTGGCTGGCAGGGATCTCTGTCACTATATACCTCGCAACTCCTGGAAGCCACCTGCTGAAGTAGGGCCACTGAAACTCACTGGGGGTGGCACCACTGGTGTACTGTACACTGCTGGCTGCTGCATACTGCCGGAGCATGCTGAGAATACTCTGGAACAGGAAGAAAGACCTCTATCTGCCCCAGCTTTCCTCCAGAGTCTCCACTGGCAAAACTGGCACCTAAATACATTACAAATATTTTTTCCAAAATTACCATTTGTCTGTTGGCTTTGTATAGAGCCCAGTTTGTCTTCCCAGAGTTAAAAACCGTGTGTGTGTGTATGTGTGTGTGTGTGTGTGTGTATACACACACAGAGAGTTTATATATATATTTTTATATATATATAATTTATACATATATACATTTTCTCTATAACTTCTAGGTTTCCAGTGGTGATTAAGAAGGCCTTTGCAGTCCCTAGATGGTATGTATACACCTCTAGATTTTCTTGAAATTTTTAGAGTTCCATTTTTTTACTTTCAAATCTTTAGTCCATCTAGATTATATTTTTTAATGTGATGTAAATAAGGATCCAGTTATATCTTGTTTCAGACATCCATTGTACTGACACTATTTATTAAATAATCCATCTTTTTTCCACTGAAATGAAACCTTGTCATCTATTATATTTTTGTACTTGCTGGGATCTAATTTTGTCTTCTCTGTTTGGTTCCACTGATCTCTTTGTCTCTTCTGGAATCCATGCCGACTTGATTGTAGAGCTTAGATCACAACCCATTATTTTGTAAGGAAGTGTACTCACTGTTCTTTTCCATAATTTTCTTAGCTATTCTAGGGGCACTTATTCTTTCATTTAAGCTTTAATATCATTCCATCCAATTTGGAAACAACTCATTGAGATTTTAATTAGAATTAGATGACTTTCATATATTAATTTAGAATTGACTTTTTATGGTATTAAGTCTTCCAATCCAAAAAGAATATTTGTTCAGATCTTGTTTTATATCATCCAATACGAGTCTTTGGTTTTCTCCTTTTAGAGACTGCATTTTTTGGTTAAATTCATTTCTAAGCATTTGTGGCTTTTGTTACCATTGTGAATGAAATATATTTTCTAGTTTCTATTTCTCGGTGCTTGTGGCAGTGTCCTGGACAGAAACACATGGTATACTGAAGTGAGGTAGTGAAATTTAAAAAGAAAGTGTTTATAAAGGTGTGGGCATAAGTAAGAGAAGTCAATGAGTGAGTGGAGAAGCGTGCCAGGGTGAGCCAAAACAGAGTTGGAAGGGAGTTGGAAGGGTTAGAAGGGAGTTATGTACAGAACTTGGAGGGAAAGCTACAGCTTCAGGGGAGGACAGCTGGAGAGGAGCCTTTGGTAGAGGAGCAGCCATTGCCCATCCATAGACCAGCAGAAAGGAAGATACCCTGTCTCCCCCTCCTGCCACCCTGCCACCTCTGGCCAGTGGTTCCCATTGGCTGAACCCAGCTGGAAGCCAGAGGGCAAGGAAGTCCATGCAGGTGAGGAGAGCCAGGCAAGAAGGGAGGACAGAGGATCAGGAAGGCAAATGGAGAGTATCCAGCACAATGCTCAAATTTAGAAGAAAGGAAAGCTGTTGAATTATGTGACTTCATCTTGTATGGGGCCTCCTTACATATTACCTTATTAATTCTAGCAACTTAAAAAAAAATCAGCTCTCTTGTACTGTTTGTGGGAATGTAAAGTGATAGAGCCACTATGGAAAACCGTATGGAGGTTCCTTAAAAAACTAAAAATAGAATTACCATACGAGCCAGCAATCCCACTACTGGGCATATACCCTGAGAAAACCATAATTCAGAAAGAGTCATGTACCACAATGTTCATTGCAGCAGTATTTACAATAGCCAGGACATGGAAGCAACCTAAGTGTCCATCGACAGATGAATGGATAAAGAATATGTGGCACAAATAAGCAATGGAATATTACTCAGCCATAAAAAGAAACGAAATTGAGTTATTTGTAGGGAAGTGGATGGACATAGAGTCTGTCATACAGAGTGAAGTAAGTCAGAAAGAGAAAAACAAATACCATATGCTAACACACATATATATATTCTAAGAGTTATTTCTTTTCATTTAAGTCTAGAATAATCAGAAATTTTGTAGGCTGTCTTGATGTTTCCTGAAATGATCACTAGATATTTTCCTAATCTTTCAATGTAATGATTTACATTAATAGATTTCTTTTTTTTTTTTTTTTTTTTTTTTTTTGGTACGCGGGCCTCTCACTGCTGCGACCTCTCCCATAGCCGAAGCACAGGCTCCGGACGCGCAAGCTCATTGGCCATGGCTCACGGGCCCAGCCGCTCTGCGGCATGCGGGATCCTCCCAGACTGGGGCACGAACCCGCGTCCCCTGCACCGGCAGGCGGACTCCCAACCACTGCGCCACCAGGGAAGCCCTAATAGATTTCTTAATAGTGAGTTGTCTTTGCATCCTTAATTTATTTTACACCCTGTGGGAATTGATTTGCTAAAATTTTCCTTTGGATTTTTGCGTTTTTGTTTAAAAGTGAATGACCTATAGTTTTTCTATCTTGAGCTGCCCTTGTCTGATTTTGATATCAGGGACACATGAGTCATTTAAAATGTGTCTGAAAGGCATTCCAAATGTGTTTTTTCAAAAAATATGAACTATATTCTAATTCTATTGAAAAGTGTCAGTCATGCTAATAAATTCTTGAAAAGAAAGGATTCCATGGTCCAGCAGTTCTGGGAAGTGTATCCCTCTGTTGGAGATTCACAATACACAATGTATGAAGGCTCTGAAAATTCCTGCTGGGAAGAAGCTTATTTTTTCAACCCAGCCTTTACCAAACTAATTTGAGCACAGAATACTTTTTTTAAAGTTTATCTATTAAAACATCCTACAGAACATCTCTAAAGAGATACCAGTTTTAGAAATGCCATTTTAAGCACAAAGACGTTTCCTATAAATTATTTACAATAAAAAGATTAGGAAACAACCTAAACAATAGGGGAATGTGTAGGTAAGTTATAGTGGAACAGAACATTATGCAGTCATAAGCTGCTGTGTGCAAAACTTTTATAAAGGCATGAAAATGCATTCGTTTTAATGTTAAGTGAAAAATCAGGATAAAAATATACTATGTGATCACATGTATATTAAAAACAAACAAAGAAATGAAAACAGAGAAAATGATTAGGAATAAATTCACCAAGATTCAAGTCGTCACCTTGGATGGTGGTGGTTTTGTTTGTTTTCATTTTCTTCTTTCTGTTTCTATAAGCATGTATTGCTTCCATATTTGGGGGGAAACGGTTAATACCAAGATAATAGAAGCCTCCAAGTTTTACCCGAAGGGAGCATGGAGGTGGGAGTTTGTTGGCCGAGGGAGAACTGTCAGCAGAAGATGTTGGGTGCCAGGGCCTCTTCCTAGGGTTCTTTCTTGCCTCCTGCCAGTGGAAGGGCTTCCTAGGGCTGGCCATGTCCCTGGTGTGGATGTAAGTGTGAGCAGCCTCTCCTACACTGCAATGCCAGGTTCTAACTTAGCAAGACAGGCTGCTGAGCACATACTCCACCCCTCCCCCACTCCATCTCATTTTTGTACTAACTATATAAGACTCTCTTTCCCTTTTGACCACAGCTTCTCCAAGTTTAAGGACAGTGTCTGATGGACCTCTGAGTCTTTCTGGCAATTAACACAGGGTTTTATGAAGGACAGAGGTGGGCACTTGTTTGTTCACATTCTAAAGTAACGTTAAGTGGCGTCACCGTCTTCAGACGCCCCGCCCCCTGCCGCCAAGCCCTGCTCAGCAGAGTCTAGAAGAAAGCGAAAGGATTCTACAGCTCCAGGAAGAACAAGTGTTAGAGGCACAAGGAGCTCTATGGGGTCACTGGGGCCACTGCAGACTCTCTCCCTTCTAATCCAGTTTCTCCATTCCTGCACACTGGATCCCCCACCCTCGAAGCAGAGATTTTCTACATTATGGAATTTTAATTGATTACACATGACTATAACCCAATTTCAGAGTAACAGTGAAATGCTGTATATTAGATAATCACCCAGCAATGGACTTTTTTCATTACAAAGAGAATGGGGATATCTAGTAACAGCTCCAACTCCTGCTATAATTATTAATGGGATTCTGATTCTGACTAATTACACAAAGGTTTACGTAATTCTTGACCTTTTCTAACACAGAGAACATTTCACTAGGCAATTTTTGAAGGCTAAATATACAGAATCTCCTATAAGGGCTGAGTCCACACACACACAAAAAGATCAAGAGCTAATTTTTCAAACAGGGATCTCTTTCCTGCTTTCAAAATTCACATGTGCAATCCAGAATCTATTCGACCACTACCTCACTCTGTATTATTTTTATTGTCTCTGTCAGATTAAGACAAAGCCTACTTTTCCTAAGATTTTAACACAGTTTTCACAAACGACGACTTAATCCCGAGAACAGGATGGTCTTAATGGCTTCCACGGACTGAGTTCTCCCTTGGGGCCGTGGACCAAGTGAGTGCTCCCTTGTTTCATCCTCAGAACCCCTGGGTGGTGGGTTCTGCTATTACAGGTGAGCAAACCAAGGCTCAGGGCGGTTAAGTCACTACACAAGATGGCACAGCTAGTGAGTATGCACTAGATCAGGGGTTCAGGCACAGGTGTGACGTTCTTCAAAGACAGACCATTTGTTTGTAACTGCTACATGGGAAAATTGGAATTAGCCTATGAATTAGACAATACTCGTAAAGTGCGGCAATAATAGGAGGAAAACTCGAACTGTTTATCCCCTGAGCAACACCAGGCACTGGTCTAAGCACTTGTCAGAGATGAATTCATTACCTTCTCAAAATAACCCTAGGAGGTGGGGACCATTATTGTCTCTGGTTTACAGGGGAAACAGTGGTAAGTCAGACAACTCACCCAAGGCCACGCCTCTGGTGGCAGCCGGACAGGGCTTGGATCCCAAGGATTCTGGCTCTAGATCTGGGGAAGAAGCAGCTACTCTCCCCTGCATGAGAACAACAGAAGCCCTGGGACTCTCTTCTTGGCTGTTGGTCACCTCCATTAACACTGGTTAATCTAACTCTTGCTCTGCCATCCTCAGCTTGAAGAGATTTTTGAATTATCGTTGGAAACTGGCAAGACACGTTTGTTCTGGGCTAGTCAAGCTATCCCAGACTCCTTTCAACTGAACGTGTATCTTCAAGCACCCTTAGGGGTAAAAAGCAGTGGGAAAAATCTGGCTCTTGACTCAGTATTTGTAAAATCTGCATGTCATCAATTTATACCAATTTATATTTGGTATAAATTGGGCCTTGGACTGAATTCTTGGTTTAATCAAGCATCTATACCCGTGTGTGTGTGTGTGTGTGTGTGTGTGTGTGTAAAAGGACTTCCCTTCAGATTTTTTTGAATCCAGCAAATAATAAGATGGTTAAGGAGGAAAAGGAAGGTTCTGTACTTCAGAACTTCACATTTTGGGGCACCAGCTGCCTTAGAACCATATTCGTGATACTTGTGAAGTGCTGCTTTTCCAAGAGATTACTATCATCAGAAGAGCACCTCAAGTTAACATTTTCCAAGAGTTTCCCATCCCCTTAGTATTGATTATTTGGCTTCAAATTACCTCCGTCAATAAAATTACGATTGTGGGTTCGCACCTTTCAGAAATTGTGTGCGTGTTAAACACTTTGGCAATATTTATTTATTCTGCCATCTGCCTCACTATCTACACATGCTCAACAGTCTGGCCTAGAAAGTGCCCCAAATCACCTGAGCATCATAAAATTTGTCCATGGCTGTCAGAGTAACGCATGGAGAACACAGCTGCTGTCCTGCTGCCTGATTTAATGAGGTTCCCAAAGTATGTGGACAAGGATCCTTTCCCTTGGTTACCATGGAAACAGGACAGGCACTCAGAGCAGGTGTCAGCAGCATCGAAATCAAGATGAATCAGCTGATGGCTCAGTCATCTGGGGGAGGCGGTGACCAAGCCGAGGTGGTTCCAGTGTGCGCGTAATCTCACCCTCCTGTTCCTTCCCTCAGACAAACTCCAGGAGAGAGACCCAGACTCCACCCGGCCTTTTTTCTGAGCATACTGTGTTGCCATATTAGCTCTGAGTCTAAAAGGACTTACACTTTGAAAATTTCAAAATTAGAAATGCCTGGAGTACTTCTTTCAGATCCTAATTAATTGGTTATCTGTTGTTTTATCTGAAAAGGCATAAACAATTATACAATCAACCCCAGCACTTCCCTTTCTCCAGCGTGGGTTTATTTGATTTCATTCAAAGTCAAACTCACCTCAAGAGGAAACTTTGTTTTAATGAAGAGAATAGGATATCCAGTGCTTCTGGCTAAATTCACCGTTTCTAGGGTCAAACGCTTTTTACACAAAGCTGGTTTTCATCCTAAATTATGTTGTCACCAGGGAAGCAGCATAATTTATAAATTTTAGTGTTAGCTCCGTGAGTCACTAAAGTTTATAAAGTATTCTTTACATCACTTGTAAAGAACAGAAAATTGAATATAAAATAATTCTCTACAATTCATTCTATATTTATGGAAGTTTTCAGGTGAGAAGGTATGAATGGAGAATGCAGCTAACTGAGCTGAAATATTACTGGAGAACTAAGAAAAGGCTTGAACACCATTCTTCAGAAAGTTCCAATTTGGCACCAGAAACTTGAAGCAGAATAACCTTTCATAAATATAGATCTCTTCCAACTTTTGCAAAGAGAAGGAATCTTTAACTTCTTGGCTTCATCTTCTTAAGATTTTTCTCCCTCTTTGTACAGGGTCAAATAGAATTCATTAGCCAATTAGCTCAGAGAAAATAAGGCCGCATATATGCTATTTCATGTAGAAAAAGAGCAAAGTGTTCAATTTTTCTGCTTTTCGGCTGAACTGACAGATATTCTTTGTTCTCTAGGAATGTGATGATTTAGGCTAAAATTCTGCTTCCTGAATAATTCAGATAATTGCCTCAACCCCACAGTTTGCTGGAGCTGGAGAGACTTGACTTCAAAAGGCAGGTGATCAAATTAAAATCACGTTTTGATGGACCTCATTTGAGCTGTTTTTGAAAGAAAAAAGATAGATATTCACTGCTTAATTAAACATTTCTGTGTGTTTTGAAAACATAGATGAACCATACTGAATGTTATTAGTCTAATGGTAAGTGGTGAGCAGTGAAAAGTCTCTTTTGAAATGGAGTGGAGGGTGTGTTTGACATACTAGGCTTTGTTCCATAAGAATCATCCAATCAGACGTTTTTTGTCGAGCAGATGTTACAGTTTAGATGTTGAAGGAGACAAAGCTTTCATCCTGGCCCTTAGGAGTTGTGTGCACAAAGTCATGCTTGTTACGCAGCTCTGTAGCTGCCAGTCTGTGTCACGTCACTTAGTGCCATTGTCCTGAAGAGTCTGAGGGCTAGAGTTATACCAAGCATTTCTTGGGTGTTATTGACATAGGAGCATCTAATTGCACATGAAAAGAAATTTAAGAGATTTAATTTAAAGAAATGGTATCCCTGTCAAACTTGCCTCCTGTGATAGAATAAGAGCTTCATTTTGGTATCATGATGTGATTGTTTACTCACTTTGTGGACATATTCTCAAGCCCTTGGATAATGCACCTAACTCAGAACTGTGGTTTGAGCACAGGAGTCGTTTGCCCGGAGGATACATGATTCAACCTGCGCCATCTGCACACCTCGTCCCGAGTGACCCAAGTGCGGGTTTGCTGCCTGGGGAGAACGCACACTTGTAGCTGCAGAGCAGAACGAAGCCAGAGAGGGTGGGAGCAAAGGGACTCATCTGTCCGTGGTGCCTGCTGCACAGGCCCCACGTTGGACGGACCCAACTCTGTGCCAGCTCCCTGCCGGGCCCTGGGCTGCTCCTTGGTGATGTCATACCTGGGGCAGGCTGGAGCTTGGACTGGGCGCACCGAACCTCGGCGGGGCTTCAACACTGCCCCTGAAGCCCACAGCCTTTGAGGGGATGACTCCCTCTCCAACGCTCAGTGACAACCACTTTGAATCTTGGCCCCCTCCTCAAACGTCTGCCCAACTTTGCCAGGGTGGCCCCTCCTCTCAGCAGGTGACCTTGCCCCCCAGTTGACAGAGAAAACAGAAGCCCTCAGGCAGGAATATGACCAGCCCTACAGACCAACCTGACTTCGTCCATCCTCTCCTCACGTTCTCCTGTTTTAATGATAACACCAACAACAGATAATGCTTATGGACTGCTTAACATGAAGTCTCTACATGTGTTACTTAACCCTCATGATAACCTGATGATGTAGGTGCTCGAGTCATCCCCACGTCACAGGCAAAGACCTGAGGGACACAGAGGTTGAGACCCTTTCCCAGGGCCACACTCATAGTGTGTGGCAGAACCAGCGTGTGACGCTGTTTAACCACTAGGCTAAGATGCAGATCAGCTTTTACTCTCAGGCCAGTTCCTCCCCCAGGCCCTGGATCCGCACCCATCCCCCCTTCTGAGGGACTGTCTCCGAGGCCTATTTCTACCTGGATCATCAGCCTCTCCTTTCCTATTGGTCCCTTCCCATCAACAGTTAAATACACTCAAGTCCTCCATCCTTCAACCCATGTTTTAAAAATTCTGGATCCCTCTTCTGTCTATTTTCTTCCCATCCTTCCCTTCCCTTCCCTTCCCTTCCTTTCCCTTCCTTTCCCTTCCTTCTCCTCCCCTCCCCTCCCCTCCCTTTTCTCTCTCTCTCTCTCTCTCTCTCTCTCTCTCTTTTTCTCCCACCCTCCTCTCCACAACCAACCTTCATACAAAAGTCCCCAGCACTCATGGGGCCCATTTCCTCGCTTCCTCTTATTCAGCAAACTGGCGTGTGCGCCCATCACCCTTTAGAATGTCCCTCAGGTTGCCAGTGACCTCCATTAGGTTGTTTCAGTCTTTTTCTTGGCACGTAATTGGTTTTAAATGTTTATGTAAACTAAATGAAGAAATGGATAAACAAATAAGTGAATACACAAAATCTTATAAGAAAACCTCAGCTGACTTCTCTCCACTCTGTTCCCCATCCCTCTAACCAGCTCAGTTCTGGAGACCTCCCCAAATCAGCACACCCCCATATCACAGTTTCTCAACCTGAGGACCTGGGACCACCTGCATGGGAATCTCATGCCTAGCCCTGCCCCCCAAGACCTGCTAAGTAAGGTTCCCTGGGTGGGGTGTATATGTGTACTGCGAACAGACACTGGAGGTGGGACTTAGGCACGTGACAGTTGGAGGGCCAGTGCTCCCATGTCTGCCCTTCTGTTAATCTTTATGATTCAGTGCTCTCCTTCTCAACAAAAGATTTAAGACTATAAGAAGGGATTATGCCTTTGGAAATATTCACAGATACAAAGGAAAAATAAGTGTTATCTCTGGCATGCAATAATGCTCGTGGAATTTCATCAGTCCCTGCCGTTTGCTTGTGACACTTACCCTTTTCATCAAGGCTGTTATTAAAGGCTGACACAACAGAACAATAGCAGGAGCAAATCAAGACTTCAGACGTGCGCTCTGATCAGCCTCTGCCCGGGAGCTGACATCTTGGAGGCTGAGGATCTATTTTCTCTGCTCCCACTTTCTGGAACAAGAAAGTCTTATTTAGAAGGCAGAATTGCTTCCCAGACCAATGCAGGTCGGGGAATATTTTACCCTTACGTGAAAATGCTCAGTGTTTTGCGTTCCGTGTAATTAATAACTCTGCTCTTCCCGCTTGTATGTTAGTTTGCCATTTACACCACACACTGTGTACTTTATCATGTTTGACTCTGATGACAATACAGAGAAGTGGGCAGGGCCTTCGAGGCACCGTTCCTTCCATAGAGAGATGCCTGACAGGTGCCTGCTATGTGCCCAGCCCCAGACTCGGTACCATGGCAACAGGGAGGAGGGTCTGACTTGGATGCTTCTGCTGTCAGACACCTTGCAGGCTAACGGAGGAGAGGAGCCACGGGTGCAGCATCTGGTACAATCTAGAAGGTGCTGGGGCCTTGAGACTAGATTGTAAAAGTCCTGAAGGCGAGAGCCGGCTCCACAATTTGGACCTCAGTGCCGAGCACAGGGTCTGGCAGGAGACAACGCTCACTAAACAGGGTTAAATGAATAAGACGGATCAAGTGCTGTGGAAATTCAGAATCAGGTTGGGATTGGGGAGTGGATCATGTCCTACTTGGGGTGGGCCAGTGGATTGGGGCTTCCTGAAGAAGGGGATGTGTGGACCCGGCAGCCCTCTCTATCCCATAGGACTTCACTGGATCTCTTTGCTCAAACCTTTACAGATTAAGTGTAAATTCATGGTATCCTTGGAAAGACAGTGTCTTTCTTCAAATGTCAACCTGCATATCTTACAGCTTGTATTCGGGTGAAAGGCTTTCTCCACCCCAGTGCACACCCAACATTCAGTAGTCTCTTGGTATTAATTTCAAAGGCTTTTCTCCTCCTTTTTTTGTTTTTGTTTGTTTTTACTTTATTTTCTCATAAGAAAAAAGTAAAGCAGTCTCACTATAAACAATCTGGAAACTAGAGAAACGTTGGAAAAATTAGGGGGGAAATCAACCATAATCCCATTACCTAGAGGCAACTATGATTATTATTTTTGGCAGATTTCTTTACAGCATTCATGTATGTACGTATTTTTAACATTGTTAAGCACTATTAAAAACAATTTCGAGTCCTTTCCACTGTCATTAAAAACTCTTTTTAAAACACCACAGAATGTGACATTGTTTGATTACGCAATAACTTAAATTTCCATCATGTTTGATATTTGGATTGCTCAATTTTATGTTAATATAATAAAGCTGAAATGAAATCTTTATAGAGTATTGCCCGCACTTTGAATTACTTGCTTAGAACAGATTCCTCAATCTATTGGAATGGTGGAACCTAATGGAATCAGTGGAAACAAATATCTTAAAATCCTAATTAGGTACACATTACCAAACTGCTTTCTAGAATGTTTTCCTCAGTGTTTCCTGCTCCCACAGGGTGTGCGAGTGCTCTCAACACTCCGGTTCTCCAGTTTTTCCAGTTATATACCCGCTCCAGAACAAACCATCCCCAAAGTAAGCAATTAAAGTTATAGGCATTTTATTCTCTGACAATGGTCAGGAATTCAGTCAGGGCTCAGCCAGCCAGTTCTTCTGCCCTGCATGGGCTCCTCTAAGGACTGCCTTTTCTGAGAGGCCCTTGGAAATCTTTATGTCTAAGTGACTGTATAAGATCAGCAATAATGAATATATAATCTCAAAACATAAATAAAATATTCTTAAAAGGGGAGAAACTCCAGTATTTTGGACTGGGGTTTCTTGGAGGTGTTAAGCTGGCAGCTGGTCTTGTCTGGAGGTTTAGGGTTAGGGTTAGGCTTCCCCACACGTCCCGCACGCTTACAGGCGTGGCTGGAAGGCTGGGCTCTGTCAGATCCTTCCCATCTCTGTGTGGTCTCAGGGCAGTCAGACCTCTAACAGGGTGACTCAGGGTGCCACAGGGGAGCCAGGGTTCCCAGAGACAGGAAGTGGAAGCTGCCAGTGTCTCAAGGCACAGCAACACTTCTGTCATATTCTGTAGTCAAAACTGCCACAGAGCCCACCCAGGTTCAAGGAGAGGGTTCCGAGACATCATTTCTCAGCGGAAGGAATGTCAAAGAATCTGTGGCCACCTAATTCACTACATCAGCACTGAGTATTATTATAAGAAATATTTATTTGCTTGCTAATTTGACAGATAAGATATGGTAAACCAGTGTTGCTTTCATTTTAACTTATTCCAATCTTCAACTTTTTCATATGTTTATTGCCACTTGAATTTTCCTACCTGTGAATTGTTTGGTCCTGCCCTTGGGTCTCTGCTAGCTCTGCCACTTACAACTTGGAGATGTTGGACAGGTTATTTAAACTCTATGAGCCTCCACTTCTTCACCTGTAGAATGGGGGTAATAATATTATCTATCTGAAAACCTGCGAAAGTTGCTGTGAAGCTTAAGTGAGAGAAAGAATCTCAAGTGTTTAACTCGTGCCTGACACATAATAAATACTCAGTACACACTGGTGACTACTGCTTGTTCAGAATCTTGTTGTAATACTCAGGTGCCAGCCTGGGAAAGTGCACATGGAGAGGATGCAGGGGTCCTGCGTTGCTGGGGGCACCAAGTAACTTCAGGAAAAGGAAAAGCCAAGCATCCTCTGTGTTCTGCTCGATGCCAGTTTACAGCCCCAATTCCCTGGCACCTCTGCCCAAGGGCAGGGAGCTGATGGCTTCTGAGTGGGCACAGTGCCATTCTACGAGATGGGAATGAGAAAAAGCAGCCAGGGGAACGTGTAAGTGTCCTGCCGTGTTTGTTAAACAAACCATTCTCAGCTGGGGAGCACTCAAACAGCTGTCAATCCTCGTCTTACAAACCCTGCTAACAGGAGGCACGAAATCATTAATCCAGTTCCGGGAAGAATTACCTTTCAAACATTTTTTTAAGGAAACAGTAGAGGACACCCAGCAAATACAGAGAAGTTGATTTATACCTCATCCATCAAACTGAAATAAATGTTATTCCATGGAAACGAGACCAACACTTTGAGATTGGAGGTAGTAAATTCATTTGCTGAGCCCTACTGAGGGGTACTCACATTTGTTACTTTTCCCTCTTGTCTGAAGGTGACACTCTGCACCCTGCCACCAGCAGTACAAGTTCTTTTAGTGGCTCTTCCTTCCTATGAGTGATAACGGGCCAGGCACACACTCCTTTTCTGATTTGAGTCCGGTGGTGCCTGGCCACAGCTGGTAGCCCCTTTGGGTGACATTCTGGACCACAAGTAGACCAAACGTCAGCTTTGAATGCCTTTGTCAACGCAGGATGTTTTAGGCAGGTGATGGGCCTGGACAGAGCAGACAGGTGCTGTATGCAACAGGGAGGGAGAATCAGGCCATGAGGACTCAGAAGACAAGGGCTCCCCTATCACCTATCAATCGTGGAACTTCCTGAGCCTCAGTTTCTACACCTGCTAAATGGGGACACAAATGCCTGCCCCGCCTACTTCACAAGAATGTGAAACCACACAAAGCAAAAACCTTATTACTGTATGAGACGTAATCATAACTGAAGCAAACATTATGTATTCTTTCTATACTGTTCTTTTATGTAAACTTTCACATCTAGTATATATTTTATTCTTTAACAGCTTTGGAAGGGTTTAATAAATATTATTTTTCCATTTTACAAAGTAGAAAGCTGAGGTTCATTGAGTTTGACTCCCCAGGGTCATAAAGTGGAGCCCAGTTCTCCTGGTTCTCAGCAATTCCCGCTGGACCACACTGTCTCCAAATGGCACAAGGATACTGGGGCCTGGATATCCTTCCAAGGCCTTGTTCTTATGCTCCTATAGGTCACTTCCAGCCAGGCCTCAGGGAGCTGGGACTCAACTTGTATGACTGCAGGTTTCTCACCTGGAGGAACTCCTAGGAGCCTCATCTTTCTCAGTCCACAGAACTTTGCACACGGACGACTGGCTTGTTCAGACAGGCTCAGATTGGCAGTATGGCATGAGGCCTGGACAGGCCAGTGCCCTGCTGTAAAGAGGTCAGATGTGTCAAGCAAGTAGAACTGGGTTTTAATCTCTCCATTTACTGGTTGGGTAAGTTACTCAACCTCTCTGAGTCTCACTTTCCTCAAAAACTAGGGGGTAGTAAATCATGAGTGTGTGGTTATTGGAGGATTAAAGAGCATTCAGTGTGCGAAGTATCAGACCTAGTGCCTGGCTCAGGGCAGGTGGACAATGTTGTCTTCCTTCTTTTCTTCTTATCTTGCCTTCTTTCTTTCCTTTCTTTCACTTTTTCGTCCTTCCCTAGGGGTCTTGAAAATATCTCAGATATGCACCAGACCTAACGTGAACTTGGGGATTTCTTGAGCACATATGTTCACATTCATGTTCCGCAGATACACGAAGGCAGCACCAATGGTCAAGTAGATAAAATGGAAAGAGTCTGTTCCACAGCCTCAGGAGGAACCAGACCGGCCTCCGAAGACAGAGACAAAGCAAGAGGGAGCTGGTTGTTCATACAATTCAACTCACATTCAAGTATTTCTTAACTGGTCCACAGCTCCTCACATGCAGGGTAGCAAAATAACCTCAGAAGCCCTGGAAGCCGCTCTAACTTTTCCAAGACAACCGAGGATAACCTGAGTAAATCCTGCGGCCTCACACCGTCTACTCTCAGATACTGTCATGTTAGAAACTGTCAAGCAACAACAAACGCTTACAAATAACTCCGATCTCCTCTGCAGGAATATCGGAGGAAATCCAAACTACAGTATCCAGAAACACTTCTGAAAACCCCCTTTTCCTTCCTCCCCTTTTCCTCCAGTTTTTACACAGTCCCTGCAGGGGCTCTCAGACTATAAACACTTCACTCTCAACATTCTGCTTCCAAGTGTCCCAGATCCTTAACCCACGTGGCTTTTGAGTCTCTTCCTGCTACCGAGTCCCTCTTCTCTCTCACCGCTGCAGCCTGGGTCTCTCTATCCAGTCTTGGGAGTCTGGGAAGCACATGGGGAAAGGGAGGACTCTCCCTGGAGGACAGAGGAAGAAGAGAAGAGGAGCAAGGGATGTAAGGGGGATGCGGGGGGTGTGGATTGTGGCAGGTGACAGGGTGGAAGGGTGGCACATGGATATCTTCTTTCCATTGCACATGCCTGTGGACCAGTAGAGCTCCCCAGCGGGAGTGGACACAAGACATGGTGAGCTGGTGCCCCTGGACTTTCTCCTCTGTGGCTGGTGTGGAAATGGCACACAAGGGTCCTGTGTGCATAAAGGGGCTGCAGGATCCCCAGGACTGTACAGACAGATCAGAATTCTTCTAATCTCTTCTTTTTGAATAGAGGTACTGGGTAATTTTTAGATTACCTGTGTAACCAGGAATTCGTTTTGTAAATTTCACCAAGACTTAAGATAGCCGGTTTATAACCCAACCAAAGACATTTTCATGACTCCCTGAATGTAATAAAGTTAAATCAAAGCTTATCCTGTTCTGGCTGTAAAGAAGTCTTTCCTCCGCTGGGTGACTTAGTAATTTCACCTGCTTTAGGCTTTGTGCTCGCTGCTCTCTGCCACTCCCAACTTCTGCCTTCAGCTTGATTTTGCTGCCTTGAGCTGTTGCACTTCACGCTGCTGAGCTTAGATTCAAGAACACGGGCTCATGAATTCCCCTGCCCTTGCATTGACCTTAATGGTCAGTGAGGCTAGGTAGGAGCAACCCTATCTGAAAGGATGGAGGATATTATGGGTACCACTGGATATTTTTAGAATGGGGATTTTTGGGGGGGGGGCGAGAATGTAGCCTTTTCGATACTAAATATGCCACATAAGTAACACAGTGTATGAAGAGTGTTCCTGTGGTGTGCATGTTTGTGTGGGGGGGGGTGGGGGGGAGGGTTCAGTAGGCTAGGAGAACAAGTGGGGTGTCTGGCCCTTTAAGCTCACAAACGGCTTTGTTATTACCATTGCAGTCATTACTACTACTATCTTCCATTGCTAGGGCACTTTATTTTAGAAGTATTTGACCTGCATTATCTCATTTGGTTTCCTCAAAAGCCCTCAGGTCTTTCTGCTGATAGTCTCTTTTGCAGAAAGTTAAGATGTGTAAAGTGGTCAGGCTTGGGAGGAGGAAGGCTGTACTTCATGTTCTAGGCAGATGTGTCCCCCCAGAGGTTTCAGGTAAGCTGCAGACTTTTCCTGCCTGAGGGGACTATTGTGAGCTCTGGCTCGGCCACCTACTGGCCAGGCCACTGGTGTGGCCCCAAACCATCACTTGGTCCCTTGGTTTCCTCCCTGAGAAATGAGGGGTTCAAACTGGATCCTGTAATGTTTGCGCCAGAAGTGAATTTAAAGCTCACTTAAAGACTGAGAGGCCACATGATTTACCCAAGGTCACACTGAGGGCTGGTGACAGGGCGGGGACCAGAGCCCTGCCCTCCTGGTTCCCACTGCCGGGGCCTCTTCACGGCCTAAACACACACTAGGCACCTTTTCAAAGGAACTCATAATTACACCTCCAGAGATGCAGACACTCACCCCAATTCTAACCACTTCTGCATCTGGGACGTCATGCTTTCTAAAAATGCAGCGCTTTCGTTTTTAGCCCTGACCCTGGCGTGTTTTGTATCCTCTCCTGCCCCCAACCTGCTGACCGGTTTCTATTTTCCCACTTCTCCCCGCTCTTATCTGCAACCCAGAGGCTCCACGTGCTTGGTCGGGTGTGTGCTGCTCTCTCTCCTGCCCCCAGGGCTCGGAATCGCCCCACGGCTCTAATTTCTTAGGACAGACTGGGCCTTCATCTCACAGCCTGCTGCTTCCTCTGGGTACAACTCCGCCCCTCATCTACCTTCACGCAGCCGCGGCCAACTCGGCGTCAGCCCCCCAGGAAGACTTTCCGACCACCCTCATCCCACCCAGCCCCACATGGTCCAGGGGGGGCGCCCCGCCTTTGTCGGCCCCTCCCCATGTGAGGGCCCTGGGCCGGGCAGGCAGATGCAAAGATGAGCAAGACATGGCTTCCGCCTTCAGCGAGCAGTGAGGTGGGGGAGACGGGCCGTGCTGTGCTCGCAGCGCTTCCTTCCCCTTCAAGTCACGCTGGCTACTTGTCTGTCTCCCCACTGTGCATCCCTGGAGCCCTGGGAGTGGGTCTGAACCTGTCTGTGTCCCTACACCAAGGGCAGGTCCAGGCGTATACGGTCCTGTGCTCTCAGCGCATGCACGAACCACTGAATGAGTGAGCAAACAGACTCAGCCATGAAGGTATGTGCAGGTGTGTAAGGCGCCGTACAACCCTCGGTGCTACCTGCGGATGGACTGTCATGTTAGAGGCTGACAGCCTGTAGGGCATATGCGCTGATGGTGAAATTCACACTTTGGAGTTCCCTGACCAAACACTCTGCGCAGAAATAAAGGGGTCTCCCTTCCCAAGAGATTCCTGCTGAAATACTCACTTCCTGCAAACGTGCACTTTTCTTACAAACTGGAGTTATAGGTTAGGTTCGTCCAGGGTAAGAACTGGTGTGAGTGATACGAAAGGAGTGCTCCTGGGGACCCAGGTGGCAGCGGGACAACTTCAGGGACAATCCCAGCCCCAGCCCAGTCCTGCAGGGAGTTCTGGAGCATGCACACATCTGCGATGGCTTATTTTGTGTGTGCACTCGGCTGGGCTAAGGGGGCCCAGATAGCTGGTAAAACACGATTTCTGGGTGAGTCCGCGAGGGTGTCTCCAGAAGAGATTAATGTTTGAATTGGCAGAGAGAATAAAGAAGAGCACCCCTCCCAATGCCGACGGGCATCAGCCAATCTGTTTAGGACCCAAATAAAACAAAAAGAGGAAGGGCAAATTCTCTCTCTGCATGAGCTGGGACATCCACCTTCTCCTGCCCTTGGACACTGGCTCTCCTGTTTCTTGAGCCTTCCGACTTGGACCAGAACTCACACCATCAGCCCCCCGGGTTCTCAGATCTTTGGACTCAGACAGAATTATACCACCAGCTTTCCTGGTTCTTCAGCTTGTAGACAGCAAATCTTGGGACTCAGCCTCCATAATCATGTGAACAATTTCTGTAATAAATCTCCTCATACCTATATCTGTACCTGTATCTTTACCTGTATCTATACCTACACCTATCTGTATCTGTACCTATACCTACCTATCTATCTTATTGGTTCTGTTTCTCTGGAGAACCTGACTAATGCACCTCAAAGCTGACTCCAGGGGAACATGACCTCAGAGGCCCTTTGGACCCCAGTAGCTGGCAGACGGGCTTCTAAAGGAGGCTGGGCCAGGAGAGGCAAAGGCCAGGAAGCTGGGGGTCTATGACGAACATCTACACTTTGTGGGGACGAGACTGTTCGAGAGCTCTGGGGTGGGGGACCCCATGCTTCTATTTTTACTTCAGAGTCTGTTTGACAAATGCCGACAGCCACATTCGGTCTCCTACATGCTGAACACCCTGTACATGTCCTGCAATCACACCATCTGGCTGGACAGCAAAGGTCGATGCCACAGGCATGGGCTGAACCCAAACTTGTGCTCCCTTGTCCAGTTCTAAGAGGAACATCAACTGTGCCCTCAAGTCCTCTGCTAAGGACTTTATCACACTGTGTCAGAGTAGGCGGTAATCCAAGAAGGCAGAGAAAGGTCTTCCTGAAGATCAAAGCAAGTCTCTGAGATACCTGGTAAACTGCCAGAGACGATGAACGAGAAGGTCGCCACGGAAGCCCTGAGGGCTAAGCGCAGAGAGATCAGAGCTCTCTTTCCTTCCTTGTGAGTTTCTTTCTAGAAAACATTACTGTTTAAAAAATCATGAAAAGCTATATCCATGGAATGCCGTGGCCAAAACCTTTTAGTAGGTTATACCGTTCACCTCACTCCCTGCTGTCTCCGGGTCCTAGGAATGAAAGCGTTTTTCTCCAGAAAAAATGAAGGCTAATGTAAGAAAGAAGTGCTTGGGGAATTATACCACTTAACTAATTTCACAAGTGTTTACAGCAAACACAGCCTCAGTGGAATCTTGGAGAGGAAGAGGAAGCCTTTCAAAGCCTTCCTAAAAGGTAGCAGCACCCCCTGTGACACTGGGTAGAAGGCGGGCATCGCGAATAAAAGTGCATCTCAAAACTCAAAAGAAGGAAAGGATAGCTGGAGGGGGTGAAGGGAGGCCGAGAACACAGGAAAAAGACATCATTCCCACTTTAATGATTACAGAGCTCAACCAAATCCTCCCACGCTGGAAAGAACAAAGTACCCTTTTCTAGCAACCCCAGAGCAGAAGAAGGGGATATTGGCAGAATCCCTTCTTATTAAGGAGCAATTAAGTTATTAGGAGATTTCAGAGAAGTTCCAAGGGAACAGAGCCATTTTGTACATTACAAACTACTTCTGAGCCCTTCACAAAATCACAAGATACAACACTGTTGTGTTACTTGTTAATTTTTGGCTGTTATGTTCATGCATTCATTCAACAAACATTTATCAAGTGACTTCTACGTACAGGCCATGGACAACGATTTGAAGGACCCACCAAAATGCTGTAGAAGAGAGAATCTGATCTGGAGTTAGAAAACTGAAGATTCAAGTCCCCACTTTTCTGGATGCATGCTTTTTCACAGGCATTTAAAACTCTAGGGTTTCAGATTTCTCACCTGTAAAGTAGTAACTCTGATAATGCTTCTCAGAGCAGGTGAAATGGCTCTGTAAACCATAAAGTCCTTTACAAAGGTTATCATTATTTTTGTAAAGCTCCCTGACGGGGGTGGGGGGCAACCACATACCCTGGTTTGCCCAGAAAAGTCCCAGGTTACACCTGTTTTCCCAGCCCCTTTTCACTCTTACAGGTGTCCCAGTGAGGCAGATAAATTATACGATCCCCTACTGGTAGGATCATCTGTGCAAGAGAAAAGCGTGAGAGGAGGGCGAGGGTTCCAACGTGATGTTCTGTCGCAGGAAATTTCCATATCTCACTAGCTATTCACAGAGGCTCCTCTCTGCCTGACAATACCTGCTCTTTTTGAAGTTGCAACCAACTCAGGTGTGAAAATTAAATGTGTTCACAGAAATGAGTACTCTACTGCACCCTTGCATAAAGGTTTCTAAAAAAGAAAAGAGGAAAAAAAGTGATTTCTGGAACACCCATTATGAATGCAGAATCGGGGCACAAGGAAACGTTTTCCTGCACAAAGGCATTCTTGAGTTCATAAACCGAAATATTGTATTTCAAGGCAACAGTGCTGCTGGCCTGGACAATAAGCACAGAGCACTGGCTGAGTCTGGCTGCAGCTGAAACCCAGGAGATCTGGGGCTTCCCAAGTGGAATTAGGCTGCTGAGTTGTGGTCAGGTGGGAGACGCTGCTGAGGTTGGGTCTTGGATTTCAATTCGCGGCTCTCCTGCCCTTGGCTGTGTTTCTCAATCCCACTTGCTTCTGTTTCCTGACTTGGGGAGCGGGTATGGCTAGTACCTACCTCTTAGTGCTGTTTTGAGGGTTAGGAGGGCTGGTGCATGTAGAGTGTTTACACAGCCCTTGACACAAGGCAGATGGTCTGTCAGCTGTAGAAAGGCTTGTCATTCTCAGTTCTGCTACTCCCGACAGAGTGGTCTGCAGGGGTCAACGAGCATTTTCATGGGTAACAAATACATGGCAGAAGTAAGGGGGCCAGCCCCTGCTATACCTCCTCTCCTTTGGCTTTGATTCCAAACAACTGTGAGTGTTGTCCAGAACAAAGCCTTTCAAATGCGGTCAGTGAATTTGGATCCTATCTGCGTCAGTTAGGCATTATCCCAATAATGCTGTGTAACAAAGTACCCCAAACCTCAGTGGCTTAAGACAACAATGATTTATCCTCACCAACGTGTAGGTGAACTGGTGTCGACTCATCTAGGCTGAGCTCTGCTTCCGACCGCTCTGGTTGGGGGAGATTTCAAGGTAGCTCTGCAAGGACCTGTCTCTCCTCCTCCTCCTCCTGCAATCTGGGGCTGATCTAGAGGATACTCCTCTGATGACAAAGGCAGGGGCTAAAGGGCCTGTGGAAACCCCCCAGGTCTCCCAAGGTCTAGGCTCAAAACCAGTCACTGTCACTTCTGCCCACATGTCACTGACGAGAACAAGTCACAGGGCCAAGCCCAAAGTCAGCACTCCCCCAAAAGGCCATGACAAGAACGTGGTGGGAGAGAGGAGTAAAGAACTGGGGCCAATTGACAACATCTCATCGTTTGCAGAGAAGGATGGAGCAAAAGCAAATTCTGAGCACCACTCATGGGCTAGGACTCGTTTCAGCTTCAAGAAACCCTATGAAGTAAGTAATTTCTCTCCGCTTTATGGACGAAGAGACTGAGGGCTAGGACTGAATCAATTAGCTTTTGCTACATAACAAAGCCCTCTCAAAATCAGTGTCTAAATGGCACCATTTATTCAGCTCACAACGCTGCCTGTCAGCAATCTGGGCTGGGCTAGATGGACTCTTGTGAGCTGATCTCAGCTGAGACCACTAGGAACCCATGGTCAGCTCGCAGGTCAGCTGGAGGCTGGCCGGTCTGAAATAGCCTCGTCCACCCGTGTGGTGGTGGGCTGGCCATCGGCTGGGCAATAGAGATGCCTGAGCCATGTGTCTCCTCACCCAGCAGACAAGCTGGGATTTGTTCAGATGTGGATATCCTGGTTCCAAAGGCAGCAAAAGAGCAGTCCCCAGTGTGCAGGCACTCTTTCCGCCTTCACTGGCTTGTTTTCTAATGTCCCAGTAGCCAAAGCAAGATATGAGTCCAGACTAGAGCCAGCGTGGGAGGGGACGATCCACGGTGGTAGATGGAGGAAGTCAAATAACTGATGGCCGCTTTGGTAATCTACACAAGTACCTTGCTTGGGGCACAAGATAAACGCACCGCAGCCTTCCTTCTTTGGTGCTTTGGGCTGACAGGCATGTGGTAAGCACAGCCTGCAAGTCGTCTGTGTCCCTGATGTGTTCCAGACATGCACCACCTCCCACAGGGCCACATAAACCGCCTGGTCCTCACTGGATTCATACACGGCCCAAGAGGCTCACGTCGCAGGAGTTAAATAAAAATTAGACAATAAATGGACTTTCGTGACCTTTAAAAAAGCAATGTGAATGTCTTAGGGGCAAAATTTACTTTCAGAAAAAGAAATCTTGCATATGTGATTCTAGATTAATTCTCAAAAGGCATTTTAATAAACGGAAGTAGGGGATTCTGTAGGTCTCTGCCCTCACGCCCCAACAGGGCACCAACCTGTCAGGCTATTGCTGGGCCTGGCTTCTAGAGGAGTGCCTAGGATTGACTAAAGGTGCCCAGGTCTTAGCATCTGAGCTTTTACTATGTAAATATGTTCAAATGCACTCACCCGTTTTGCCTCGTATATCTGGAAAAGGGCAAAATCAGTTTCCAAATTGGAGGGAACACGGAGTGTGGGAAATGTGTTCAGTGTTATTGCAATTAGTCACGCCTTGGAATATCCTGGGGAAAGTCTACTCTCGACTTATTATTGACATGGTGAAGTGGAGGAGGTTAAAAAGAAGTCTGCAGGCACCATTAATTAACCTCTCCATTATTTTTATTTCCCCATGCATTTTTCTGACGGATGGGAAATCACGGGGTCAAACCCTGTTAGAGCTGCAGGCATCCCAGCATTCTCCTGCTTTCCAGAGATGGAAGGAATTGAGGGCAATCTTCACAATCACAGCAGGCTACCAGGTGGGCACAGATCCTGGGCCCATACTGCTTGTAAGGTGGTTCCTCCTCCAAATCCTGCAAGTCCTCCAAAGGCTGCTTCCATGCCACTTCTCCAGGAAGCCTTCCTGGAACGGAGCTCCCCTTCTGTAACTCTGTGCCTCCTTGCAGTGGGTACCGGGGTATTCTGCCCAGCCCCACTCTTTAGGACGAAAGCATTCATCCCCCAGCTGCTCACAGCAGCAGCCTTCACTGGCAATTGCCTTTGGCCACAGAGGACAGACTTGCTCAAGGTCGCATGCCTCGAGCGAGCCTGCTGCCAGGGACGGGCTGAGGCTGGGAGACCAGGTTCAGCCTATTTCCCTTGATCTGGGCAGATTCTGGCTTCAGAGCTCCTGTAGGATCGCCTGGGGCCTGTGCTATACCTGCACGGTGGGCCCACTCCTCCTGCCGCCATCCCTGCTTTCTGAGACCCAGCTCCCAACAACACTCCCCAGGACACGTCTTCATGCAGCTCTCCCTCTCAGAGTCTGTTCCCAGGGAGTTTGCCCTGGGACACTCCTTCACGGCACCTGATGTTTATGTTTGCTAACTGGGTGCTCTGGGGCTGAACTCACACTGATGTTTATTTTTCTGAAAACTTGATGGCGAAAAATGAGGAAAACTGCAATTTTAAAGTGGCCCATAGTTTCCTCCTTAGCTAGAAGTGGAGGCTGACCTTGTCCCTGGGAAAAGATTGTGTGTCTGTCTGGGAGCGGGAAGGACATGTCAGTGTCCTTGTGGTCATGCAACGTGGAGACCCAAGCCTGCTCTGGGCTGGAGAGGCTGAGGCCACAACACAATTAAACACCGTGTGCTGATGTTCCAGGATGTCTCTGCGAGGCACGGAGCTGCATCTCGTCAGTGAAACCAGTCAGGGGGCTGGGTTTCTTTCCTCCTCTGGGCTGAGAGGAAGCACACAGCCTTAAATCAATTCTTATTAAAGGAAGATGATCAAAATCATCCCCTCACCCCTGGGAGGAGCCAGCTGGCCCTGCAAAGTGTGGCTGTCTGCGATGGACACCTAAAGAGAGAGAGAGCCAAAAGGGGGCCCCTGCCAAGGGCATGGCCAATGGACTCTAGGAGGTATTAGTTCTGGGATCTACTTAAAAGTTTTCTTCCTTCACACTGTGGCCCTGATGTTACCCCCAAGCCTCCACGGCCATGTAGACATAAGGGAGGAGCCTGTGTCCACAGTTGGGTGGAGAAGGAGTGCTCCAGCAGGCGGGACAACAAGAGTGACATAGGGAGTGACTGCACCCAGCCGAGCTGGTAAACTGTCATTCAGCCAGATTCAAGGGAGCAGAGGGCTGGATGAAAACAGGACTTGGTGGCCGAGTGTCGTTGGAGAACTCGGTCTGTGGACTCTGGCTGGTGACGTGTATCCCTACTCAAGGTCGTGAGCTCCTTGAGCGCGGGCGGCACGCCTCATTCCTTCCTTGGGTCACCTTCATTGCCTCGTAGGGTGTTCGCACACGGTAGGACCTTAAAAGACATTCGTATTTGGATTCTAAAGCAGTTATCCACTACAGAGGAGCACAGTGATGCCACCTGTCCAGGGTCCCAGAGTGAGTGAGTGGCAGAGCCTGGGTTAGAACCTGGATCTCCAGATCCCTGGGTCTGTGCTTTTTCCATTTGGCCATCTTTTATTGCTTGGGAACTATGAGTGGCCTGAGTAGAACTAGGTTCAGCTTCAGCCTTCTGAGAGAAAACAGTTAATGGGTTCTCTCGAACTCAGGGTGCACCGCTAAGCACCCAAGGGCCAGCAGTCCCAGCCCATGGTCTGTGGTGGGCAGAATTCTAAGATGACCCTCACTCTCATGTAATCCCTGCCTGTGTATATGACGAGCTGCCACTACTGTGATCATGGTGTGTGATGTGGCAGAGGGATTTTGCAGCTCTAATTAAGGTTACTAATCAGTTGACCTTATGATAGGGGGAGTATCCAGGTGGGCCTAACATAATCTGAGACTTTTCTCTGGCTGGTGGCAGACAGAGAAATCACAAAGTTTCAAAGCACAAAAAGGCTTCAATGCATTGTTGTTGACTGAAGGTGGAGAAGGCCACATGCAAGGACTGGAGAGTAGCTTGGAGGAGCCAAAAGCAACACTGGCCAACAGTCAGCAAGGGCATGGGGACCTCAGTCCTACAACCACAAGAAACTGAATTCTACCAACAACCTGAATGGGCAGATTCTTCCCTAGATAAGAGCCCAGCCAGCTGACACCTTGGTTTCAGTCTTGTGAGACCCTAAGCCGAGACCAGCTGAGCCCAGTGGACTTCTACTTATGGAACTGTGAGATAATGGGTGTTTTTCTAAGTCACTAGGTTTGTGAAGGCTTGTTACAGAGCAAAAGAAGACTGATACAGTCTTCTTCGAAAGCTCTTTGAGGTAGATTTTGGAGCATGATAAACTATGGATGAATTCCTGTTATTTTTATCAGCTGCACAACCTCTGAGCCTCGGGTTCCTCACCTAAAAGTGATGGATATAACTCCTACCTTTCAAGGTGACCCCATTTACTGGAGTCTGAGGTACGTGGCTGCTCTTGGGAGAGTCCTTAACCATTCCACACCTCAGCTGTCTCCTAGTAAAATAGGGCCCCATTAATACTCACCCTACCATTGTTCTAAAGATCGTATCACATGAGACAATGGAGGGCGCAACACCTATGTTTTTTATTTACACCACCAGCCTCGGCACAAACCACAGACATCACACACGCAGAAACAGGCCATAAAGGACCATTTCTTGCAAGCATATCATCAAGCACCAACATTTTTGTGTAGTTTAGGCCCCTCTAATTAAGAAATTCATTGAATGTTCAAGAAAAAAATTTCTAAATATCATATAATCCTCTTGAGTAGCCAAATATCTCAATGCAATATTTCATTTGCATCGAAAAAATAAGACATCATGAAAGTTCAGAGAAGGTCCTAGGCTTTAAGCCTCTCTCAGCAGTAAGCACGCCTGGCTTTGTTATTTTATCAGGAAAGAATCTTCGTCAAAGAAGCCCCATCACCAAAGAGTTTTTGCCATAAGAAGTCATCAAATCAGAAACTATGTTGTCATCCATCTTTTCATTCAGATCCCATCCCTCACTGTCCCACAGGGAAGCCTCCTAACTAAGACACAGGCGGGCAATAAATTAGGAGAAGCCGCTGACACGTCAGCGTGAAGAAACCACATGGCGGGCAGAATGAGCTGCTCCGGATGTAACCGTTTCCCACTCGCCGTGCCGGATCTGAGCGCTCGTGATTCATGGGTGCCCCCATCACAGGCCCCATGTTATCTAATAGATTTCTGAAGTTTTCCACAAACCATTTTACTTTAAATGACAGTTATTTCTATTAATGGGTGGGCCCTGTCAGTTTCCTGACCCTGGTAGGGAAGGGCGTCTTTCTGTTCAAACGGCAGTCATCATTGCTGTGAAGTGATACATGCCAAGGAGACAGCCAGTGCAAGGCACCTCGCGCGGGGCTGTCACTCACGTTGACATCTCCATGTCGGCGCATTTTCTTCAAGTTTTCTCCATGTGACCTGAAAGTTAAAGATCAGGGGGCTCCCTTCATCTAAGCCATCCATGTGCCAATCATCCTTACCTAAAAATGAAAGTTACAAATAAGCCGGAGCAACTATTTATCCTCTTCTGCCTGGCCCATCTTTTTTCCTGTCAATCTCACTCCTTCATTATGGATACACGGGGCCTCTTCTCCCAGGCTAGATCACAGACCAGCTGCTCCGTTCTTCTGCTATTTGTTTTCCCTCACCTTCTGTGATGATTTATAAAATAATCGTGTCCTACCGGCCTGAATAGGAGAGGAGGAAATTTTCCTCTCCTTCTCTTCCTTCCTTTCTTCTCTCTTCCCTCCCTCCCACGTTTGCTCCCTCTCTCTTTTCTTCTCCTTTCCTTCCCTTCTCCGGTGTCCTCCTCTTCCTCTTTCCTCTCCATTCCTTCTTATTTCTCTTTTTCTTGTCCCTCCTTCTTTATTCCCTCCCTGTCCTGATGCCTTCACACCAGGAAGTTAAGGTTTGGCCCTGCTCTGCCCAGCTCCTTTTTCTTTTTCTTTTTTCTTTAAAGATTTATTTATTTATGTATTTTTGGGGCTGCATTGGGTCTTTGTTGCTGTGCACGGGCTTTCCCTAGCTGCGGCGAGCGGGCTACTCTTCACTGTGGTGCGTGGGCTTCTCATTGCGGTGGCTTCTCTTGTTGTGGAGCCCGGGCTCTAGGTGTGCAGGCTTCAGGAGCTGTGGCGTGTGGGCTCAGTAGTTGTGGCGCACAGACTTAGTTGCTCCGCGGCATGTGGGACCTTCCCAGGCCAGGGCTGGAACCCGTGTCCCCTGCATTGGCAGGCGGATTCTTAACCACTGCGCCATCAGGGAAGTCCCCCCAGCTCCTTTCTTTACACCTGCCCACTGCCACCCCGCACGCGCCTGCCCCGGGGCCTCTTCCGCCTGGCAGTCTGAACCCCTGGCCCACCTGACGTCTTCCTCTTGTCCTGGCTGAGCCGCCCACTTGTGACTGACTCCCTTCCAGGATGAGGATTTGCCTTTTCCCTTGGACCAGCCTCACCTCTCGACCCCGGGCCTCTGCTTCCCTTCACAGCCACCACAGAGGGTCTTTCTTAGCTCCCCCAGTAAAAATGGTCTTCTGCTCATTCATTCAACAGACACCAAGCCAACATCTGCCAACACGTGCTCATCACATGGTGACATGTGTCACAAAGGAAGAGTCTGCCATCCATCCCACATGTGTGCCCGCTCCGTCAGGGTCACCAAAGGTGCTGCTCCTTGAAAACCACATTCTGCTTTTAAGAAACTCCCATCCCTGAGGACGGAAGGAGGGCCCATCCTCACGGGTGGACGATGGTCTTCCACTGTTCTCGGACTTCTTCAGGATGCTGGGCTGAATGCCAGAGGCTGGAATGGGAAAAATAACTGCTGTGTGGTCCTTCCCTCGGGAGGGAGCTCATCCTGTCGCCACCCCCAAGTGCTCTGCGGGACTCAAGTGTGTTCTCAAGCGCTTTGTGAACACGGCCCATTTTCCCAGCCCTCTTTCCCACTCCAACCGCTGCCTCCCAGCCTTTGCCATTTGCCTTCGCTGGGGCAAAGCTTGACCATGAATTTGAGGACACAAGTGTGAACACAGCTATGAGAGTCCCACGTTCCTTGCTATCACAGAACGAAGAAAAGAAGTGAGAGTCTTTAAAAGCCTAGAAATAGTGAAGAACGGGAAGAAAATCACTAGCACCGTCAGCCCGTTTCCCGTGTGTGACATGGGATGGTGACAGCACAAGAGACATTTCCAAAGCACTGCGCACATTGTTTGCCCCCCAAAATGTCGACCCCCTTTCCCTGATACGTGCGATTTCAAGGTCCAAATTGAGAACCTTATGCTAACTTGGGGGGATGGGCTCTGGAGGCGCCACCAGCTGGGCAACGCGCACAGATCTCAGCACCTGAACAGCGCTGGGAGGGAGAAGACGGTGCGCACGTGCGTGGTACCCTTTTTCTAATCATCTTCCTTTGTGGGTGATCACTTGGAAGGAGGTAAACTGAGGGACATGGACTTCGCAGACTGTGGTGAATGAGGTGTGCGCTTTTGCACGCTCGCCTTGATGTCTTCTACACAGATACTGGCAACGTGAGATTCGCAACAACTTTATGAACTTTCCACGACACGAGTCTCCTTGCAATTCAGAAATTCATATACGTGCAACACTGCAAGGAGGCCGACGTTGCTGACCTCACTGACCAGGTGTCATTGGGAAATCGAATGCTTTACCTGGACGACCGGCTTGAGGACACTAGGAGTTAAAACAGCAAAACAGCACTACTCTTAACTTTTAAACTAAGATAGCAACCCAAAGTCAGACAATTAAACAGGGAAACCTTACGCAAATGTCATACACAGAGGAGGAGATCAAAGCCAACGGCGATCTTTGATAAAGATCAAGAGGGACAACTCAGATTTTTATGGCATATGCTGACACATGGCCGAAGTGGAAAAAAATACCCAGTAACTTGATTTCTCAGTATGCTGCAGAGATCAAAGGCTGACCTCAGAAGCGAAATACCACACAAAATTGCATACCCTTTGTTTTTATTATTATTTTGCGGGGGCAATTTGTATCTCAGACCCATAACTCAAGGGCTGGAAATTCATGAGCCAGTGTCCAGAGAGCTCAGTCAGCTGGCTGAATGGCGAGGAATATTGCACTTAGAAATGCTTTTCATGCCTCTCATCCTACCCCCTCCCCAGTAAAGAAGGCGATACAAGACCACTGTAAACTATATGGGATCCCAATTAAACCCTCCATGTCCGAGAATACTGCTTTTTCTGAGTTCGACACTATGTGCCTGTATGTGTATATGTCAAATATCCCATCATTATTACTTTCTGGAATATCATCCTCTCATAATACATCCATATCCCCTGGACTTGTCTCCCTGTAACTTTCTCTTCAGCATCATCTTTATCATCTTCTAAGTGTGGTCTTCTTTGAATCACCTACGGTTACATCTGTGTCCACAGCACTGAAAATGATCCATCTCTCAGTGATCTGTCCAAATGTATAGACATTTGGACAGCAGGTAAATAAAACATCCAGATGTGCACTCGCTTCCATTTGCATCTGGAAATTTGGCATAATGTAGAGATACTTTGGATGAAAGCTAGCCTATCCTTTCAATCTTCCACATTTGGTTAACATTACATCGTTATTTATTGTTCTTTTTATATAATTTACCAGCTCACCAAGGTAGCCATCAACGGGCATAATAATGTGGTTAATATCTTACGCAAATAATTATCCTTCAAATGTAACTTACTAAATGGATTACGAATGAATCCAAGAATATTTTGGCAAATATCCCCGGGAAGCTGCACTGGGACTAAAGCCATGGTAACAAAGCAACGTATTCAGGCTGGGGGATCAATGGTGTGTTTGAAAAGCTTAATAAAACATCAAGACTGTTGATACTGCTGATTCCAGGCAGGTAGGCAGAGACTTTTAATCAGGTATCAGGTAAATAAAATAGATCAGAAATACATGTCCTATAATCAGTTTATTTGCATCTCTCCAATAGAGAATTACAGAGTTAGGGTAATGCGCAGATTATTGTCAGGTATTAGAGGAACCTGAGAAGTGAAAATGGGCTGCCTACTGCTGCTGACTAGGTTCCTAGCAGGTGTGGTCCAAGGTCTGATGGGCAGCACTGAACTCTCTCCATGGCTGAAGGTGACCCACGTGCCAACCAGCGCTGCAGCCCAGGCTCACACATTCTCAACCCCTTTGGACGTTTCAGAAATCCAGATCCTCAGCGCATCCTCAGAAATCCAGGTTTCTCAGTTACTTTTTTAACAGAAAATTCAAGCACTCTAAAATCGAGACAGCAGCCTCATGAAACTCTGTGAGCCTCCTCCCACCACTAAGCTTCACCAATTAGCAATCTTTTACAATCTTACAGCTGATTTCTTTTTCTATTTGGTAAAAAATTCATAACATAAAATTTACCTTCTTAACCATTTTTAAGTGTACGTCTCAGTAGTCTTAAGTATATTCACATTGTCATAAAAGAGACCTCCAGAACTTTTTCATCATGTGAATCTCTACATTCATTAAACAACATCCCTCTTCTCCCGTCCCAGTCCCTGGAAACCATCATTCTGCTTTCTGTTTCTATGAATTCTACTACTTTAGGAACCTCATGTAAATGGAATCATAAACAGTATTTGTCTTTTGTGACTAGCTTATTTCACTTAGCAGATTGCCCTCAAGGTTTATCCCACGTTGTAGCATATGAGAGGTTTTCCCTCCTCTTTAAGGCTGAATAATATTCCACTGTATGAGCATACCACATTTTGTTTATCCATCTGTAGGTGGACACTTGGGTTGCTTCCACCTTTTGGCTATTGTGCTGCTATGAACATGGTACTCAAGTATCTCTTCAAGACCCTGCTTTCAATTATTTTGGGTATACACCCAGAAGTTGGATTGCTAGATCATTTAGTAGTTCATTTTTTTTTTTTTTTTTTTTTGAGGAGCCTCCATACTGTTTTCCATAGGGGTTGCACCATTTTACAATCACACCAACAGGGCACAAGGGTTCCAATATCTTTACATCCTTGCCAATACTTGTTATTTTCTGGCTTTTTGATAGTAGCCATTGTGATGGATGAGAGGTGATACCTCACTGTGGTTTTGATTTGCATTTTCCTGATGATTAGTGATGTTGAGCATCTTTTTATATGCTTGTTAATCATTATATTGTCTTTGAAGAAATGTCTAGTCAAGCACTTTGCCCATTTTTTAATTGGGTTACTTGATTTTTTTATTGTTGAGTTGTGATTTCTTCTTTTTTAAAAATGTATCTTATTTATTTTATTTTTGGCTCTGTTGGGTTTTCTGCATGCGGGCTTTCTCTAGTTGTGGCGAGCTGGGGCTACTCTGCGTTGTGGTGCGCGGGCTTCTCGTTCCTGTGGCTTCTCTTGTTGCGGAGCACTGGCTCTAGGTGCATGGGCTTCAGTAGTTGTGGCATTCAAGCTCAGTAATTGTGGCTCACAGGCTCTAGAGCGTGGGCTTGGCAATTATGGCACACGGGTTTAGTTGCTCTGTGACATGTGGGATCTTCCCAGACCAGGGCTCGAACCCGTGTCCCCTGCGTTGGCCGGAGGATTCTTAACCACTGTGCCACCAGGGAAGCCCTTGATTTCTTCTTAAGTAGAGACGTAAAATGGTTTCTGTTTTGTTTTTAACCATAAAAAATTGTAAAAGAAAGAAAATGACTAGATTCCTGTCATGGAGATCCAGATAATTCTACAGAGGTGGTTTCCAATGTAAGCCAGAGAGAATTAGTAGGTGAATTTGAACTATCCATATGGCTAATGTGAATCATCATTCAGTCCTCAAACATTTACTGGCACCCTGCCGAGCCAGCCCTCCTAAAGGCGCTGGGATACTAGCGTGTTCAAAGAGCTTGCAACAATTGAGAAGAAAGGCAGGGTTTTTTCTCTGGTTTTTTTTAACAGCTTTACTGAGATACACCTCCCATAACCATATAATTTACCCATTTAAAATATATAATTAAATGGGTTTTTGTATATCAAATTTTGAGGTTATGATAAAATATATATATAACATAAAAGTTGCCATTTAAACTAGTTTTGAGTGCACGTCAGGGCACAAGATTTGGGGGTACACACTCCATAGGCTGGCCAGCAACCTTCTATGTGACTGGGGGTTCTTCCTGCTATCTCAGGCTCGATGGTCAAGTTTTCTTCTTGCGTTGCTTGGGAGAGAAGGCAAATGCATTAGCCCTTATTTCTGCCTTAACTGTTCCCTTCAGCCAAGGAACAAGTACTAGAGAGAAGCTGGTGGGGTATCTAAAGGTGCCCCTCCTTTGTTTAGCCACTAATCACCAATTACTTGGTATGGAGGTTTTTTAATTAAATAATTATTTGTTTCTTGGTGTTTTTTTGCCAAATTATTCATTCATATGGTTCAAATGTTAAAAAATCCCCAAAGGATGCCAATTCCTCATCTCTCCCAACAGGGAACAAGCATTCTTAGATTTGTTTTTTGCTTTTGTTTCTTTTTCCTTCCAGAGATTTTTAAAGCATTTACAATCCAATGCAGATATATATTCTTCTCCACCTACTTTTATCATAAATGGCAGCATATTATGTACCTTGTTCTGCACCTTGTATCTTTCACTTAATATATTTGGAGTGCTTTGATGATGAGTTTAAAAAATTTTTTAGTATCTTTATTAGAGTATAATTACTTTACAATGGTGTGTCAGTTTCTGCTTTATAACAAAGTAAATCAGTTATACATATACATATGTCCCCATATCTCTTCCCTCTTGCATCTCCCCCCCTCCCCATCCCAGCCCTCTAGGTGGTCACAAAGCACCAAGCTGATCTCCCTGTGCTATGCGGCTGCTTCCCCCTAGCTATCTATTTTACATTTGGTAGTGCGTATATGTCCATGCCACTCTCTCACTTCGTCCCAGCTTACCCTTCCCCCTCCCCCGTACATGATGAGTTTTTGATCATCAAAAATAGTAAGAAATCAAGACGTCTGATTGGAGCAATTTTTTTCAAAGTATTTAGTTATTACTGGATGACTAATGTGTGAGTCATTTATAATCAGTGTCTACCAGAGCACACCAAAGTTCACAGCCTAAATTACCTGGATCATTTAGGTGGAAAGAGACCGCATTTCTACCTGAATTAACCAGGCAATTGTGGTTGATTAGAGTGGATCTAAAAATACATGGCCCTTTTTCCCTCTCCCATCAGGGACATACTGCTTCGTATTTTGATCCCAACGTATTTTCGAAATCAGCATCGCTGTGGCTTGAATTGCTTCACAGACGCTACAAAAGTGAGGCAATGGGTCAGAAAGATGAGAAATGGCTGAATGGGGAGAACTCTGTATTCTAGAACACTAACAGAACTCTCTGAAGAGTAAATAAAGAGCACCCAAAAGGTGAAAAACATTCACTTGGAACGTGAGCTCCTGAATCCCTGACCCTAAATCAGTAGATCAGCTCCTCCAAGCAAAATGGCATCATTAATCAAAAGGGAAAGAAATACCCTTGCAAGAGTGATATGCACTGTGGGAAACGGAACTCAACTTGAAAATTCACTTCCCCACTGCAGGTGGGCTATTCCTGAGAAGAGCTTCTGAGGGTTATCAGCTGGAGAGCTCAGGACACACCAGGAAGGTCAATGGAATTAACTGCATCAAAGGAGACAGTGGGGTACAGAGAGAGGTTATTGAGTATGAAAAGGGACTAAATTTGTTAGATCTCAACTGATGGAACTTTCCTCTTGACCTTATGTGGGGAAATAAAATAAGAAACTTGGAAAGTATCATTTTTGGCTAAAATATTCCATCTATGGGCCTCTGTGATAACACTCTCCATCACCCATTAAATTATCCTCTCCTGTTAAATTATCATATGAGCCAGACCACCAGCTATCTCATTCCACCCCCCTTCATTCATTCATTGCATCTCAGCCCCCAATCCTTTTGAGACAGATACATCCAAAATGATCCATCTCCCTTTAGCTCTAATGAAGTGGACAGGCTTCCTAGAGGTGTGCATGTCCTAACCCAGCATGGACCCCGATCCCGAGGTTCTGTTTCCATCTCAGATTAATGGAGCCCGCTGCCTTGTTCGTCGGTCCTACACGCCTCTCCTTCCAGTCTTCCTCTGGCATGCTCAAGAATTCGCAGAATTTTAATAGCTTCCCCCATATGTCCCACAACTGTGCCAATTCAGTGTTTTAAAAATAATCTATATTTTATTCCCTTAATTCCATTAACAGATTTATGATTTAACATTTCATCAATAGCACGAACTTGTGGGTTTTTTAACCAGAGAAAGAGCGTTTAGTCACTAGAAATTGTTGCAACATATTCTTAAATCTCTAGTGGGAGGAGCTCGTTGGAGGTGCGGTGCCTGCCTGGGGATGAATCCGTTTGTGCACCTGCCCCAGAGCTACGGCACGGCTTGAGTGAGGAGAACACTGGGGTTTGTGAGCGCATTGTTTTGGAGAAAGATAACGTGGCAGGAGGCAGTTATTTAATAACCAGTTGCCTTCTGAGCTGGAGAGTTAATCACTACCATTAAGTAGTGATCGCTCCAGGTGAGATGATGAGAGCTGCTTCACATCTGAGAAAGTTTGGAAGACGAACAGCTAGATGAACAGCTAATGGGCTGATGCCGTGGAAGCTTGACAAGAATGCTGCTTTCAGTTCCAACTGGGTTGGAGCTTCAGTGCCTTCACAATTGAGTTCTTTTATTTAAATGGAAATTGAAATAAAACAACTTGATATTGGGGACTGCCCCTTTCTGGGTTTTACCTGTCCATCATGTTTGAAAGTTTTTACCATCAGCCTGTATAATTTTTGTAATTAGAAAAAGCAACTGACATTCTTTAACACAAAGGAGCACAATTTGTTTTTCATCCTTGCTTTTTGTCTAGCTCAGTCTTCTGTGGAGAGCAGTGGCAGCTCAGGGTTCAAGGATGTTTACCCAACTGTGGTAAAACAACGGCAGATTTTTGCTTTTGCTTTCTGACTATGTGAGACAGCAAAATCACAAACAACAAGGAAGATGGAGATAAAATGGTCATGACTTCTATCCTGTTGGCATCTGTCTTCAGCTTGTCTTTCAGTTCCCCAAAGCCATTCCATGCACACTGCTGGGAATCAGCTCTGACATTAGAAGCCAGAGAACTTAATGTACAGGGATGGGAGTGGTGTGGTCATGGAAGGGGAATCCGCTGATACTGGCTCAGAGACACGGCCATTCAACCTTACCTGCAGCTTTAACCACCTAGGGAGCTTTACGAGACACTGATATCTCGGCCCACCCCCAAAGATTCGGATGTGATTGCTCTGGATGCAGGCCAAGTGATTCATTCTACTGTGCAGCTGAAGCCAAGAACCTTTATTCTTCTCCTCCCAGCTGCACCTCCTGCTGTGGTGAAAGCCCTCCTACTTAGTGCGGTCCACGGACCGCCAGCATCAGCAACGTCTGGGAGCACGACAGAAATGCAGAATCTCAGGCCCCACCCCAGTCCTTCTGAATCAGAATCTGCATTTTTACAAGATCCCCAGATGTGCCGCGTACAAGTTAAACTTTAAGAAGCACTGATCTAAGCCTCAAAACCTCTTGCCCGAACTCATCCACGGTGTCCTAGGGGGTCTTCTAGATTTCTCTGTTCTCTCTCATTTTAAGGCAATCTCCACAGTGTTGAAGGGGTTCAGAATAAGCCACTGTAAAATTATTTTGAGCTGAGACATCTGAGTTCCTGAAATCTCCTACCTGACTAAAAGCAAAGCCTCCCACAAGAACTCAGTGGTCATCAATCCCCTCTCCCAGAGCAACTCTAATCTTCCCTTCTCTGACCCAAACAGACATTGCCACAAGACTATCACATCTCCCATCTATTCTCCTAAGGGCCCACTTATCTTTCCAAAAAGTCATTTGCTTTTCCATAAGTGCCCTTTTCCTCTCTTCTAAGGAGTCGTTTGTTCTCCCAGAAGTATCCCTCTGCCCCATCCCATTCCCCCAGTAAGATGGTAAAATATAAGCCACAAATTCTAACCACCTCCTTGAATCATATTTCTTTGTGAACTCTCCTGTATGTATCTAATTAAATCTGTTTTTTCTTTTGCTAATCTGGCTTTTGTGAGTTTCATTTGCATGATCCCCATCATTGAACCTAAGAGGGCAGAGGAGAAGATTTTCCTCCTCAACACTATGATCATGTCATGCCGGTGCCTGTAGGATAAAGTACAAACTCCTTCACCTGGCAAGAAGGCCATTCAAAAACAGGCTCCAGCATACCTCTCTAGATTTATTGTGTGTTCCTGGCTCCCTGGAATACTGCCCTCCAGCCTTGTTCAAACTAGACATCAAAGTCTTTTCATGAATCTGTACATTTGCACAAACTGTTCACTCTAAATAGTCTTCTCCCTCTTCTCTCCCTGGGTATCTCTCACTCCCAAAAACATCTCTGATGTTGCCCCATCCATACAGCCTTCCCTATTTTCTTCCAAAAAAGGGTTCTCAATGCCCCAACCTCCAGCACCTAGCACAGTACCTGGTACACAGGAGGCACCCAAAAAGTAGGGATTTTTTGAGTAAATGATTGGAAGAAAAGATGGATGGATTGATGGATGGAGAGACTAAGTTTCTCCAACCATAAAAGTATTTAAAGTTCAGTACCACCCTTAGCTTCAGGCAAGAGGGGCCTCTGTCCTGGATTCCGAACTTCTGAGGGCTCTGCATATCACAAACACACACACACAATGTTTTAAAGAACACATGGGTGCCTCTGTCACTGGAGATCTGACAGGTGATGCTGGTATTGTGCCACCGGCAACTCTAAACATCCGCTCAGGTGAACAACGTGGCTCAGGCCCTAGGGAAACACTTCTTTACACCTCTTGCTCTATGTCCTTGAAACAAAAAGTACCAGAGCTCAAATGCCATGAAGGTCTGGGGTTGTACCTGTAGATGTCGGAAACAGACACAGCTTCAGAACAGGGGAGGATTTGAGCAGCAGAAATGCTTAGGTAAGATAAACAACTAATTAATTACCTTGCCAAATGCATTCTCCTGGATAGGACAAACAAGAGAGGTTCTTGCATAATGAAGCATTCTTTGTGATGCTGAGAGTCCATTTTCCTGTTTCTCTTCATATTCCAATTTGTGACCCAGACGTACTGAAAAACATTTTGCAATAGTTAAATAATTCGTATTACTCTTAAATTTGCATATATATGGCTCTAGATATAACATGCATGAAGTGTGGTATCAACTCCTGTGCTTGCAGCTAACCGGACACTGAACACTAGAACGGAAAGTAATCCTGTATTTGTAAACTATTTAATATGAGTAGCTAAATTTTCAAAGTTAAATAAAAATTCAACTTTAAAAAAATACTTTCACTTTTTACACTCGTTTATGATAGTTTCCATTTTCCCTTTGAATTGTAATAGATATTTTTACTATTTTAAAAGAAAGTAACTTAAAAACATATGAAAAATGTTGATTTTTTGGTCACATTTGCTTTCATTTCCTTTTTGATATAAATATATTTAAATTATATTTACTTTACGTACAACTACATTCTATTTTTAATCTTTAAATCACTGAGAATAAATATAAGGCAAGATCATGATAGGAATACAAAATAGAAAGGGGAGCTCAGAAAAATACTGAAAAGAAAAAATAAATAGAATACCTTCAAATAAGTGGTCTACATTTTTTAAAGCTAAGAATAATGAAAGTGAGAAGTCTGTGTCAGGCATGACCCATCTAAAATTTGCTAGTAAGATATTTTAAATTCTATATTTAATAAAGTTTTAATTACTGATCAAAACAATGAAAATGAGCAAGAAAATTATTCAAATAAAATTCACAACTTCAAGAGCTTAGATGAAATCCCTGGAACCTCATATTCTTTACTACATGAAGACTTAATTACTGATCAAAGCAATGAGAATGAAAAAGAGGATTGTTCATAACGAATTCACAACTCAGAAGCAGCAAGTGCAAGTCTGGCCTATCCATTGGAAGATGTAGAAAAATCCATTCATGACATTAGCAAATTGGATGAGACAGATGAACTCTCTGGAGTGTCACTCATTTATTGTAGGACGGTCCTAACACTGGTGTCAAACCCTCTTTGACAGCATGGAAATGTTTCTAGCAAAACACAATCTAATTCAAATCAGCTAATACGGTTTTTCATTGGATGAGTATGGCAGAAAACGCAGAGTTTTAATTTTATACCAAAATTCTTTCAAATGGAAAAATAACCTCTAAAAGCAGGTTTTCATATTCCAAGGAGAAAGACAAAGTGTGTTGTTACATAATGTGTTACATAATTCACAACCAATTCTCAAGATCAACTTTGGCCAAAGAAGTTACTTGTGACCAGAAACATTTGGATATTTTATTAAAATAATAAAAAATGTCACTTGCACACACTGAAAAAAGTACACATGCAAGCACCAGAAATTTAAAAGTAGGCTGAATAAACAGCAAACCACCAATCATGGCCAACAATGACAAGTAAATGCCAGTTTAGAACTCTGATGTGATGTTCTGAAAAAATATTGTTTTGGGTCCAATATTTATCCAAGAGTTATGGTACTTTTTACTGTAGTAACAGCACAATATTTATAGAAGGCAATACAATTTTTCTAGGTTTAATAGAAATAATTCCAATTTTTATGTTGGCATGGCCAAAAATTTTTATTTATGTTAGGATGGGTAAAAGTAATAAAACAAGCAATCACTATCTAGGATGAATAATTTTAAATGAAATTACTAATGTAGCAGGAAACAAAGTGAGAGAATCAATCATATGTAACATATGAAAACATAAGCAAACATTACTCAACGCAACTAGCTGTCAGTGCAACCACTGACAAAAGTCATATTGAACAACAAACAGTTGCTATATGTGTTGTTGAAGAAGAAAACAAGAACATATTGCATTGTTTTCACACCTAGAAGTACAGTTTTTGATTTAAGTAAAGAACTGGAAAAAGAACTTTCAATTTTAGGCATTGATTTGAAAGACTGTTGAGAGTAAGTCTATGAAAATGGCACACAGTTGGTAAGGAAAAAGGTGTATGGGCGAGAATTTTGTCAAAAATTCAGAAACATCCCACGTGTAACTCACAGTTTGGATTTGTTACTAACACATGATCTCCAGTTGGTCCCTAGTGATGTGTCCTTCAGAATAATTAAGCAAGTATAAAAAGTATTTTCTGGATCTTCCCAGAACGGGAAGAGCTTGATCAAACATACATCAAATTTGACCTCACAACCTCTCTCAGGCATACAACGGGAATGCCAACTAATTGCTGTTCAGTTTAAACAAAATATGAGAAAAGTTAAGCAAAACAACAAAAGCTCCACCAAAAAAACGAATGGGTAGAAAATGAAATAATCTTGAATTTGCATTATCCACTGTTGCTTGGTATATATTATTGCTTGCTCTCAATAATATTATCAAAAGCTTCAAAAAGAAAATAGTTTGTGTAGCTACCTCATGTTTTAATTATTAAAAAAATCAGAAGAAAATACATGTGAAATATGTGGCATTCCATTAAAATATAAAGAAATTAACACAAGAAAAAAAATAATTGGATAACTATGAAAATCTACATAAAAGTAATTCCCAAATTAGTTTCTATAGAGAGTATTTTCTGCTTATTATGGAATAAGGAATAGTCTCAGTTGAGTAGAGATGTGAAAAAGTTGAGCCATTTACTGATATTTTCAGTTTTCTTTATAATAGCCCAGCACTGAAAGACTTGAAAGAAGGAATTAAGAAATATTGAATAAATCTAGACACTGCTTTAAGAGATGGCTAGAATTGCTAAATAGATGATAGTAATTTATATGAAAAAATTTTATTTTCTGCAATAATTTATCATATTTGATGCCATTATAATATGTGAACGTGACATGTACAGTGCATGATCATTTTGGACTCTGTTGCTTGAGGTTTATTGATGACTCTAGTAGTTACCACTTCACAAAGTTTCTCCAATTTGAAATTAATAAAAATCTAAGAACTATGGTTAACTTGAGAAATGTCTAATATGGCATTATTCCATACAATATGTAAGTTATATGAAAATCTCTATAATGACAATAGAATTTATAATTTTGCTGAAATAAAAATAAGAAATATAAACTTTATGCTGTAAGTAATCTATGAATTATGCATCTCTATTTTATTACTTACCATCCATTACTGACCCATCAGCAAATGTGTACACATACACAATAATTAAATTTGGTCATCTTTGATATTTTGCTAACTTTCTGTCATGTAAAAACTATAGTCAAATGTATTTTTAACATATTATAACATTTATTTTAATGGGTTAATATTTAACATATATCTGAAATTTTAACATATTTAAACATATTTTTAAATTTTTCTTATGATGGTGCAGCTCTCAAGTGAGGAGGATGGGACATATTTTAATACCTTGTTAGACTGATGGTATTTTGAATGATTATCATGGACATGTGGTATGAGGGCTTCCACTTGTGCTCTTGTCCCAGGAAGAGAACTTTTCTGACCCAACGACAGAGACATTTATCCCCAGTTCATTCAGTGACATTCCTGGAACTCCAACAACCCTTTCTTTTCTCCTCACCTTGACTGGTTTTAACGCAGTGTCTGTGAGGTGGAAATGGGGGCTGGGGGAGCACCCAGCACTGGCCTGTCCCCAGACCCCTGGGACTCAAGCTGCCCGGAAGGAGTACTCAGCACCAGCCCCTGGACCCTTCGGCTGCCCTCCTGTCTGCTGATGGCTCCCATACAGCAGAGCCCCTTCGCCCCAGGTGCCCTATTCCTGCAGGACATGGTTGGGAAGATGGCCCACTTGCGTCGCCCCAGAGTGACTGACGCTCTCTAGCTTCAGTTCATTAATCCCGGGGCCCAGTGTGTACCCCTAGAACTAAAACTGTGTGCTTGCAGCACCATCACTGACAGGTCCCCCTCAATATAGTAGCTGCAATGCGGAAGCCAGGGTTCCCCCAAACCCCCCCCAAGGAGGGGTCTGCAGCCAGCTTGCTGCTCTGCCTTGGCGTCCTGACAAAGCCCAGGCTCCCCACACTTAGAAGCGGGCTCTCTCCTTCTGTAAGAGTTTCCTGCTGCCGCTGCAACAAATGACCACAAACTTAATGGCTTAAAACCATACAAATTTATTTGGAAGTCAGGAGTCTAAAATGGGTCTCACTGGGCTAAAGTCAAGGTATTGGCAGGGCTGCTTCCTTCTGGAGGCTTGAGGGTGAGTCCATTTTCTTGCCTTTTCAGGCTTCTGGAAGCTGCCTGCATTTCTTGTTCTGTAGCCCCTTCCACCTTCAAAGCCAGCAATGGCATACTGAGTCTTTCTTACACTGCATCGCTCCGACCCTCTTTCCTGTCTTCCTCTTTGACTCACTAGGACCAGAGGACGTACTGTGTGTGACCTGGCGTGATTCCTATGCCCGTGCCTGAACTGGGCTCAGGGAACGGGGTGGCATTACTAGCTCAAATTTGAGTCATGTACGTGTCCGTCCTTCCAGCCAGACAGGTAGGATGCAGTAACGGGCGGCCCTCAGCAGGAGCACGGTGTCGAAGCAAGGGAAGAATTTTCTGAAAGGTCTCAAATGCTCTTTCTGAATGAACAGAACACTACACATCTACTACAAATATTCATTATTTAAAATCATGGGAAAATATTAAAAATTCAGAGTAAAAATAATCCTGTCATCCCAAAACAACTGTGGTTAACACTATGGAATATTTCCTGCAAGTCTTTTTTTTCTTTTTTCTAGGCACACGTGCATGTTGAATACAGTCTTACCAGACTGTATCGGCAATTTTGCATCCTGCTCTTTTTACTTGAAATTATAACAGAAGGATCTTCTCATGTTGTTTCCTTTGACTCTGTGCCCTGCACAATCACTTCCTTTCCCACTCAGCTCTTTGGCAGCAGAATTTGTAGACTGCACAAATAACGGGAAGGAGTAGGGGCTTTTTTTGATCTGGGGGAATTTGAGCAAAGAGAGGAGAAAGAGGGAATAAAAGGACAAGGCCTCTCTGACCTCACAGAGCTGCTAAGATGAACAAATGACATATTATGTGTGAGAGTGCCTTGGAAAGGGCTTATATATCAGAGGTATAGTCATTAATCACCGAATGCTTTTTTCCCAATTTTAAAAATAATTGTGCCCACCGGAGAGTCCTAAATGCCAGTGGGAAGCTGTGCTCCCCCAGCAGAGTCCTGCAGGGAAAGGAGTGATTTCCCAGAGAATCCATGGATGGCTGTTGTGCGGTGGAGGGAGGGGGAAGTGAGGAGGTGGTAATAGGGTTTTCCAAAAGCACTTTCAGCTTCAGGTGAGGAGAGGATGCAACTCCGAGAGCTGCTGATAGTACATGCATCCAAACCCACAGGCTCTGAAGCTGTTTAATTGAAATTCACGTCAAAACCTAATTCTGGCGTAGCTCAACTTGACTACTATGAATGATGAAAATAAATCCCTGGGTCACTCAAGGATAGTGGTTGAGTAAAACTTGTTTGCTGGCACAGAGACAACATTTCAACTGGAATTAAATTGTCTTCATTTAACAGCACTAAATTTTCTGTCGTTCTCTGACTTGGATTTTCTTTTTTCTCAAGATAACATGGACAGGACCCAGGTATTGTCAGTGCCTCAGAGAAGACAGTTCATAATGCAGCCAAATGTGGCTACAGGCTCACCCGGTATCCAGCGGTGTGTGCTTTCTTTGAAGAAGAGCCAAGGGAAGCCATCCTCCTCCCATTCCGCACCCTGTCCATCCCACCCATGAACAAGTTCTGCCACTTGTATCTCTAGAGTCTCCTCTGCTATCGCTCGTAACAGACCAGACAGGTAGCTGGACCATGCTCATCCTACCTGCACGCCTGTAGGTTAGCCTCACAAGAGCAAGAATGACCTTTCAAAACCAAGACCACACGTGCCATTCCCCTGCTCACAGCCCTCCAATAGCTTCCTGTTGCACTGAGATCAAAATCCCCACTCCACCACGGCCCTGATCCTGCGATGGAATGCCTTTCTGACCACCCCCATCTCCCTTTCCCCACATACCACACCCCAGACACTCGTGCTTCCTTTTCAGTTCCTGAGCACCCCACACTGCTTCCCGCCTCAGGGCCCTGGCACTTGCTTGTGCCTTGCCTGAGCTGCTTCTCCCCAACTCATCACACCAAAGACTCAGATTATTTAACTCTTGACTCAAAGTCCAGATCATCCTTAGTGAGACTTTCTTGAACACTTCCTGTTTTATTGCATTTCTTGTTTTTTCATTCATGCATGCTTATCTTCTGTCTCCCCAACTCAAAGTAAGCTCCTTGAAAGCAGGGATGTTACTGATCTCTGTCAACACAATTTATTAAGAACCTGTTGGATATTTAATAAATATTAGTTGAAGGAAAGAATGAACCAATGTCCCATTCTGAGAAGACACATTTTTTTATTAGACATGGAAAATGATATTCTGCAGAATCAGTTTCACTCCAGTCAATGTCCCCTTGGTTTTTACCACTAGTTTTCTGCATATTGTACTTGTCTTTGAGCTATGAAAGGATCCCCTTAACATTCACTAGGTCAGGCAAGTGGAAGTCTTATTTCCAGTAAGGGAAGAGAAAGCATGAATCTAACTAAAATGTCAATTGCCCTAAGGTGTGAAAAATATTTTTAAATTCTCCATTCACTCCTCTGTGGTATTCACTCCTCTGTGGTAGTATCCTTTGTCAAAATCTTTCCTCCAAATTTTGTTCATGCCTGATAAATGGAAGAAGAGAGTTTCCCCAGAATACCATAAAACATACCCAACTAGATGGAGTTTATGAGTTTCAAGCACCTTCTTAACTTGCAGTCCTTGGTCAGTTGGAAATAAAAGTGGAGAGGGGGGAGAAAAGGGTTAATTTAAATTTAGTGTCCAGAAGCCTTCTGAGAGGGAAGGGATCAAGGCCCCAAACTCTCCTTACCAAAGTTCAAAATGTCTGAAGCCTGCCAGGTGGGCTGTGTGGTCCTGGCCAACATGTAATGGGGAACGTGCCCAAAAGCTTCTTCTGGCCTCACATTTCCACTTCTGGGAACACAGCCCACCCCTCTGGCCAGGCGTGGGTAAGTGACCCATCCTGAGCCAATTATAATCCTCCAGCACCCGGACTGCCCAGCGATGGTCACACGATCCTACCAGGCCAATCAGAGTCCTTCCCTGGGACTTTGGTGGCTGGAGCCAGAAAAGTCCTCTGTGATGGACATCAGCCCAGAGGGGCTTGAGATCAAGTTCCCTGAAGAAAGCCCTCTTGCTGTCAGAAGGAGCAAAACCACCAGAGAGGCAGACAGACAAGAGACAGAGAGTCCCGAGGGCACCCGGGCCCGGAGCAGGAGCCGCCTGGGCCCCCTCCAAAGCCTCTGGCCCACCTGGGTTCTCCAGCAGCAGCAGCACCCTGGGGCCAGCTTCCCACCTCGAGGCCTGGCCGCTCTCTTCTTCTCTGCCTGGGCGTTCCCCAGCAGACAACCCCAAGGTACAGCAAAGCTGAGGTTCCCAGGGGCAGCCCTCAATCAGCAGGGGAAGACAGCTGGTGGATAACTGCCCCAGCCTCCCCAGCCTGCACTGGAAGAGTCTGGCTTCTCCAGGGTTCCTGCCAGAGGGCCCAGTTGTCCGAGGCAGTAACTCACCACTCACGTGAGTCCTCATGGCTATGCTTGCTTCCCTGTTTTACTTTCCCCTACATCCCCTACTTGGGCCTTCTGGAAACACCTTCTAAATAAATGACCTGCAGCCGTGTCCTTGTCTCAGGCTCATCTCTTGGGGAACTCTAACCAGAAGTGGCCTGACTATGGTCATCCCCGAAGCCAGTCTGTCTATGCCCTTCTGGGGGCTGTACTGCCTGAACCTAAAAGTTCCCTTTTGGCCTAAACTTGTGGAATTGAATTTGGCTTCTATCACTCTCAAGGAACCCCGAAAAAATCAAAAACAGAAACAGATGGGCAAGTCACTGCAGAGAATGGGCTTTGAGGGAAGTGGTCGTTTGCTCGAGGTGGGGAGTGGCGAACTCCTGACCCTATCCGGGCTCAACGCATCCCTTCTGTGGAAGTTCAGTGGGTCTGAAAAGCAGCAGCCCTGGGAGCGCGACCAGCTGGACACAGCCTTGTGCGGGGAGGGCACTGTCCGTCCTCCCACCAGGAGGAACTGTGGCCACAGTGCAGCAGGGAGAGTAGGAGCCTGAGCGCCACTTACGAGGCTTCAGTGACACGTTCCACAGCTCAGGAAGGGCTCTCCCCAGACTGCGGCTCCAGACATTGGGGTCAGAGATGGAGTGGCACGCCTCCTGAGGCAGCCAGCTGGAGCTGGCGGGTCTGAGTGCCCTCTAATGGCAGAGGCAACTGAGTCAGGAAGCAAAGGGACACGTGGCCCCTCGGACCTGACAGCTCACAGCCAGGGAGGTGGGCAGGCAGGGGTGGGGTGGTACCTGCCAGGTCACTGCTGGGCCTGTAGCTTACATCCTAAGTGCTACGTCATCCATAGGAAGAGCCATGGCTTTCAGCTCCGGGATGTCTAGCAATAAGGCACTTTCACACCCATTATCCAACTCTGTGTTCTCAACCTAGAATCTAGAACACAGACTTCAGGCACATTTCACAGAGGAGGAAGCTAAGGCTCTGGGAGGTGAGGTGGCTGCCAGCACCCCATGGCTAAGGTGCATCCCTAAACAGAGAAAAGAGAAAGAAGCTTCCCCAGACTCCAGAGCTTGGGCAAGTCTTCCAAGTACAGATGAGTAATTTCACGGTCAGTTCTCCCATTCAGCCAAGTGCATACTTACAGATTGGAATTGGTGACCAAATGTACTACATTTTACTGTTTATTTGTGTGAACTTGGCTATTTAATTAGCTGCTTAAAAGTTTAGAGAGTGACTCAGCTGCTAATATACCTATAGGCACAAACCTACCATTTGTTCATTCAGATAATCCACAAACAAGCACTAGGAATTTACTTGGATTAAGAGCCCAAACTCTTCTTGAGATGTCATTTTTCAGTGCTTATTTCACTTTGGGTTGCTAGGAGATAAATTGGTTTTTTAAAAAAGCAATTTGCATAAAGACCAGGAAAGCATTTTAATAATGTCAATATATAGCCAAATGGACTAAAGTGCTAGAGTAACTATTTTTCACTGGATAATTAAGCCTCCAAATTTAAATGTTATAAAAAGAGATATACTTGTATTCCATGGAGGTCTACCCACTTAGGTAGCTAATTATTTCTCAAGAACAACACTGAGTCATGTTAGACATCTTCTTGCTAATCTAATAACATTAAGCTATGGGGAGATGGTTCCTATCCTATCACATAATCAGGAATGGAAAGCCGGTAGGGTTTTAGCTGCAGATTTGTGAGAAATTCATTTTTCTCATCACTAGCACAAATCTGACAATCTGTCTGGCAGCCAGGAACTAAATTAAAGAAGTTTTCTTTCCCTGATACATATGCTGTAAATCTCACTAATTCAAACTGATGGAGAGGAACAGCCAATCTATTTTGGTAAAAAGTATTCACCGTAGGACTTGCTTAATACTTTAAAAATTTGTTCTTTCAAGTCCAAACACAATCTTGAGTCTGGTACAAAATTATCAATACAAAAGTGTTAACCATTATTATTGTCTCAATACAGGCACACAGACTAGAAGAAACTTTTAGAAGAAGAATCCCTTAAAATGGTATGGTAGATTGCTTGCAAATGTTTACCAAGAGAACCTGATCATTCTTTCCATCCCTGGACACTAGCCTCTTCACACCATGACTTTACCACTTCTCTCAGCCAGAGGAGGAGTCTGTTCCCCCACCCTTGAATCTGGGCAGGCCTTGTGACTTGCTTTGCCCAATAGACTGGGGTGGAAGGGACAATGGGTGACCTCAGAGCCTAGGCCTTAAGAGGCCTTGCAGCTTCTAGCTCTGCCCTCTTGGAATGCTGCTGCTGCCCTTTAATCAAGCCCCAGCCGGCACTTTGGAGATGAAAGAGCACTTGGAGAGAGAGGCCTAGCAAGCGGTCGGTACCCACCACCAGACACGTTAGGCTACCTTGGACCAGACAGCCCCAGGAAAGCGCTAGACCACTGGAGCCACATGAACGACTCAGGAAGACCAGCAGAACCACCCAGCTGAGCCCAGCCCAAACTGCACACCTACAGAATCACGAACAAATAAAACGTATTGTTTGAGCCCACTAACTTTGGGGGTAGTTTGTAACACAGCAATAGATAACTGGTACAAATTGGGGTTTTTTTCCTATTTTTTTTGGCCACGTCACGCAGCACGCGGGATCTTAGTTTCCCGACCAGGGATCGAACTCGTGCCCCCTGCAGTGGAAGTGTGGTGTCTTAACCACTGGACTGCCAGGGAAGTCCCAAATGGGTTGGTTTTTTTTCCTTTTTTTTTTTAATAAATGTAAAAAATTCAGAAATAAAAAAAGCACGAGAAAGAAAAATACCCTCCCCACAATCTTACCTCCAATGTTAATTACCATTAATATGTATTTTTCTTCCAAATTTTTTCTTTTGTGTTTATTTTTTACATGAATGGAAACATATTAATGTTGCTTTCTAAATATGCTTTGTGGATAAAACGTGAATGTTTTTCTGGGTCAGAAAAGTCTTTGTTCAGAGTTCTTTTATGTGATGGTCAGTTGGGTACAGTCCCAAGAGGAGCTGCAGGAGAGACCCAGGAAAACAAAGCTATTACACTCACAGGTCTTAGACAAGGGAGGCACCCCACACCACACAGGGCCACATGGGGAAGCACCAGGGTGGTCAGGAGGCAGAGGGGCAGGAGCCAAGGGAGAGCAGAGGCTACAGCCTTTATTAGAGTTTCCTCAGGAACAGGAAGGCAGGGCAGGTAAACAGCTTAGGTAGGATTGGCAAATTTGAATAATTTTGGCAGGCTTTGGGCTATGGGGGTGGTCTCCAGTTGACTGATACCTGGGGAGTAGGGCGGAAGAATACTGCTTCCTGGGGTCTGCAGGCTAAGTCTGTAAGTCAAACGTATACTCCCAGCTGAGCCCTTTGCTATCTCTAACAACTGGCTAGTCCCAGGAGGGGCAGCCTCTCCCCAGCCAGAAAGGTTCTTAAGATGTCAAAACATCACAATATATAGAAGATAAGAAATATATATAAACAATACAGTCTTAACATCACTTCAAATAATGGCTTATTGTAATGTCTTCACATGGGTCCTCTAGAAAACACAGCCTTAGGCAAGGATTAAAATGAGGATGGTTTATTTGTGAGGTGCAGGCCCAGGGCCCAGACAATGAAAAGAAAAAAGAAAAAAAAAAAACCAAAACACAAGGTAGTGCCCTATGAGTCACCATATGCTGGCCACAATCTCAGAACAAGCTGCAGACTGATGCAATAGGTCCCTCAACAGACACGTTCCCTGGGCATTGAAGCTTCCCAGAAGGGCTGCAAGGAGGAACCTCACCATGGGGTAGTTCCTGAAGGGGAGAAAGAAGATGGGATGTATCTGACCTATTCCCTCCTGTTTCTCATCTCCAAATAGTCTATATCACCCCCATAGGGAGCCAGTTCTCCCACTCTACCTAGTGGTGTTTGCTCAGGAAATTCTAGCTTCTAGTTCTTCACTAGTAGTGAAATGATATTGATTGACAGTTTCAGGTAGACACTCTTCACCATTTTAAAGGAGTGTCCTATTTCCCATTTACTGAGAAACTCTTAGTAATGTTTTTTAAATGTAATCAATATTGGACATTAAATTTTATTAACTATCTTTTCAGAATATATTCAAATAATCTTTTTTTTTTGTCTTATGACACATTATATTAACAGGTTTCCTAATCCTGAACTATCTTTGCATTCCTGGAATGGTGCTTTTAATAGGCTTTTAATATAGTATAAGACCCAACTGCCTAATATTTTATTTAGGATTTCTGCATCTCATATATATTCATATGAGAAGTTACTGTATGGTTTTCCTTTTGGTAATATTTGTAAAGTCTGGGTATCACAATCTATTAGATTGTTCTTGAACAATCTTCAACTTTGAGCCTCATTTTGCTTTTTCAAATCCGCATAATTTAGTCCCAGGTCTCTGTTTTCACAATCCCCATCACCTGTCTGCAGAGTGTCAGCAGACATTATTAGCATTGTAATGACTTCAGGCAAGTTCCTAATCTCTCTCAGCCTCATTCTCCTCTTTTATTTAAAAAAAGGGAATGGGGTTAATAATAAATACTATCTCATGGTGACAGGACTTTGTGAGGATTAAATGAAATAATGTTTATGAAAGCCTTTAGCACAATGTCACAGAGTAAGTGCTCAAAATGTAGCAGATATTATTATCATTAGGCTAAAGGTTTTTCCTGATAACCACTCCCATCTGATGGAAGTTCATGTCAGTAATGTGCTAAGTGTCTGCTGAATGCTCAAATAAGATGTTCGTGAAAATACACTGGAAACGAAAGCACTGTACTGATGTTAGCTACCATCGATGATATTGTCTGGTGAAGAAGTATGATTCACATTATGCTGATCTTTTGAACGATGTGGTTTACAGGAACACACCGTGACACCACATAGAGATTCATTACATATAAATATTAAGCAATCGCGGGTACAAAAGTGCCAAAAGTTCTCCTATTGCACGGTTTCAACGTGTCTCTGCAGTTTTGTCCCATTAGTAATTTTTTTAAAAAATTAATTTATCGGGCTTCCCTGGTGGCGCAGTGGTTGAGAGTCCGCCTGCCAATGCAGGGGACACGGGTTCGTGCCCCGGTCCGGGAAGATCCCACGTGCCGTGGAGCGGCTGGGCCCGTGAGCCGTGGCCGCTGAGCCTGCGCGTCCGGAGCCTGTGCTCCGCAACGGGAGAGGCCACTACAGTGAGAGGCCCGCGTACTAAAAAAAAAAATAAAAAAAAAAAAAAAAAAAAAAATTAATTTATCAATTATTTATTTGGCTGCGTTGGGTCTTCCTTGCTGCACGCGGGCTTTCTCTAGTTGTGGCGAGCAGGGGCTACTCTTCGTTGCAGTGCGTGGCCTTCTCATTGCAGTGGCTTCTCTTGTTGCAGAGCACGGGCTCTAGGTGCGTGGGCTTCACTAGTTGTGGCACATGGGCTCCAGTAGTTGCGCCACGTGGGCTCAGTAGTTGTGGCGCATGGGCTTAGTTGCTCCGCGGCATGCGCAATCTTCCCGGACCAGGGCTTGAACCCATGTCCCCTGCATTGGCAGGTGGATTCTTAACCACTGCGCCACCAGGGAAGCCCCTCCCATTAGTAATTTTAATGGAATACGTTTTTCCCGAACATATGGCCCAGAGGTAAATAGTCTCAACAACAGAATTGGCCTGGGCCTCACTACACTTAAGAGACAGTACAGCTCAGCAATTAGGAGCATGAATTCTGGGACTGGGGTTCAGTTGGGGGGGGCGGTGTCTTGTTTCCTTACCTGTAAACTGTGAATGATGACGATAGAAACCACATCATTTGCAATTGTGAGAACTGAACATTTTACTGAAGGTAGAATGTTTAAACTAGTGCTGGCCAATGGGACGTGCTCGATGAGTGTCTGATGTCATTCATATTCTTCCTATCACTGCACTGCACTCTTGATTATCAACAGGAAGAAAGATGCAGGGGGTGGGGTGGGTGGTGAAAGTTTGGGAAATTGTATATAACTGGCTTTCATCCGGGATCCCAGTCCCCAAACCCCCGAAAGGCTGGCCATTTAGTTCTACCTGTAGTAACTGGGAGGCAACAGGGTCCAGACCCAGAGGTGAGGGGCCCCAGGCTACATGGATTTGGCAGTAAGATCTCTCCCACAAGGGGCAGTCGATGTCTGCCTGGATGCCTTCACTCTGCGTGCAGAAACATGCCGGGAAACCCCCCCGACAGAAGCCCTGTGTCCCCACAGTTCTCCCTACGCTCTGATTTACTTAAGTCCATAGAAAATTAGTATCCCTGTCTCAAAGCAGACCTCAGTCATAACACTGAAAGTGTATGTACCAGGACCTGCCACATGAAAGAGGAAAACCCCTCAAACTCAGAGGATCAAAGAATCAGCAGGTACATTCACGGTGGTCTGGCTTCCTCGGCTGTTGTCAAGACTGTTCTTTGTTTAAATCAACCTCCCCCCATCTTCATGACAGTCTTTAGTGCCCAAACGAGGGAAGGCGGACCTTCGCGTTTCACAAGTCAGCGAGCTTTCATTTCCCAGCAGGGTTTTCACAAAGTGACAGCTATAATCAATTTCTAACAAATGACCATCCTACACAATAGAACTGCAAATAAAACTCTAGAAGTTGAAAACGGCTTATTGTCCTTTCTTGTTTGCAAACATGTATCCAGCGAGGTCTTGATTGTTTCAGAGTTTGGAAAAACAAAATTGTCTTCCAGCCTGTTTGTGCACTAGTTGATTTTTCTGGCTCCTGGAGCAATGCCTTTCTAAGAGCCTGTACGTCCTAAACCCACCCGCTTGAAGAAAACCCTGGTAAAGACGGTGGGCCTGAAGAGCGTGAAGCTGCAGGCGGCAGATGGAGACCATCGACATGAAGACAAGATACTCACGTGGCACCTCTGGCCCACGTCTGGCCCTCCACCAGTGGGTTCTGACCCTACATAACAAGTCTCCCCTAACCACATGCTCATAAATTCAGCATGATTCTTCCTTTGCTTGTACGAAATGTAATTACTTGAACTTTATGTTTAGATTCCAAAGGAAAGGAATCATTCCCAACTTCTGAGAAGTTGCCAGACTCTAGAGAAGATAAAAGAATCTGAAGACCTGGGCTTCTTATCCTGGTTTGGCCACTTGCTGTGTGACTTTACACAACATAATTAGCTTCTCTGGACTTCGGTCTCACTAAGGTAATAAGGTCTGCTGTGCTCGCCTTAAAAAGTGTCGTTACGATACTCAAACAGGCTAATACATTAGAAAATTCTTAGAAGGTACAAAGTATCACACAAACGTAAGGTATTTTATAATGACCTCGTGTGAGGTTAGCTCCTATGGAATGCTTTGATGATGAAACATAAAATAAAATTTAGAAAATGAGCAGATGCACAGAGGACAAGTATTATATTATTCCACTTATATGAGGTACTTAAAATAGGCAAATGCATAGAGACAGAAGCAGAATAGGGGTTACCTGGGGTGGGGGAGGGGGAATGGAGAGATAGTGTTTAATGGGGACAGTTTCTGTTGGGATGATGAAAAAGTTCTGGAGATGGATGCTGGTGGTGGTGGTTATACAACATTGTGAATGTTCTTAATGCCACTGAATTGTACACTTAAAATGCTGAATTTTGTTATATACATTTTCCCACAATGCAAATAAATAAATAAACAAACAGATGGCTTTGGAGACACAGGATGATTTACAAACAAGGAACTTAACTTACATGCAATCAGAAATGGTTGTGTCCATGTTGGGCATGTTCTCTTTCTGTGGTCAAAGCATATAAGAAGCCAAATCATCATCAGAAGACATTTATTCTTTTGCCTTTTGACTGGTAATATTCATGTTCATTGATGACCATCCCTGCACTTATTTCCTCAACAAGAATGGCCTGGCTGTTGTCCTGGTCCATTAGCCAGGACAAACTCTCCTTCCTTAGATGGACATGAACAAATACCACCACCGTTTGCTCACTCTCTCCTTTATTTCGTGTCCAGGGCTGACTGACCACGTCTCCTGCACAGAAGAGTCTCTTTCCTTAGACTGGTTGTAATTGAATCAGGGAATGCACAAACTCCCTAGTTATCGATGACCTTATAATTTATCCTCCAAAACAGGGTGTTTTCAAGAAAGGGGGACCACAGCCATAAGCTGGAACTGTCTCAGGAAAACCACGATGTATGATCATGCTGTATCTCTCCCAACCCATTGATGCTGCTCTGACAGATAAAATCCTGGCCATTTCTTTCCCTCTTACCTCACTATGCCCTCTCTCCAAGGAGGGGATCCAGGGAGAGAACTGAGTTATTCAGATGAATTTTGATAAACACCTTGGAATGGAAGCTGAAACCCAGGAAGATGCCTTGATGTGAGTGGGAATGGTCTGTGGCCAGTGAGGTGAACAGCATGTTTGTTCTCCAGGGAAATGGAGAAAGAAGAAGGGTATGTGGGGTGAAGCCCACAGAAAGGCAGAAGGCCGCCTGCTTGGTGGTGAGAACACCCCAAGCCCAAGCACACACACCCAACGCTGAGTGAAGCTCCCAGAGGCAGGAAGTGCCATGCATCTGGGTGTCTGGGGAAATCAGTAAAGATGGGGGTCTTTACAAGCTACAACACAGATGAACCTCAAAAATATGATGCTAAGTGCAAGATGCCAGACCCAAAGGCCTCATATTACATGATTCCATTTATATGAAACACCCAGAACAGGTAAATCCATAGAGTCAGAGTGCAGATCAGTGTCTGCCAGGGGAAAGGGTGAGTGACTAGTTAATGACATGGGTTTTATTTCGGGGTGATGAAAATATTTTGGAGCTAGACAGAGGAGGTGGTTGCACAACACTGTGAATATAATTAAATGCCACTGAATTGTTTGCTTTAAAATGGTTAATTTTATGTTATGTGAATTTCACCTGAACTGGAAAAAAAAGAAAAAAAAAAAAGGCGTGGTCTCCCTAGCAGAGCAGAGCCGGCACAGGAGTGTGTTGACAGAGGAGCACAGAGCACAGGCCAGCAGGGCTGCACTGGGAGCTGAAGGTCCCACACGACCAGACTTCCAAGAAGCGGGAGGCCCAGCTGCCATCTGGGTTAGGCTGCGGGGAGAGGGACTCATCTCACTTTAGCCCACAAGAACTTAAATGTTAAACTTCTGGTTTCCCGCACATAGTAGCTAGCTAGCTGTCTTCTCAAATACATAGAGCAATAGACTATTTGCTGGGTACACGTTTAACAAGAAAAGGTTGAATGTAAAGGTATGAAAAAAAGATGTCCCAGCTAAGCGAGCACAAAAAGAAAGCAGATGCAGTAAAATTAATACCAGACAAAATTGAAAATCATTAAAGGAGGCAACAGGGATGTTTTATGCTGATGAGAAGTTTAAGCCTGAGCTTTTATATACTTGACAACATAGCTTCAAAACTGTGAAGCACTTAGAAAGATCAGAAGGGATTGATAAGCCTGCATTATAGTTTAATACGCCTCCCTCAGAAATTGATCAAGTAGACCAAAAGTTTTTCCCCCCAAAAGAACACCCAAACCCACATTTTTAGAAATTTTAAAACACAATTCAACACAAAATATCAAAATCCATGTGTTTTGCTAATGTTTCACCTAGAGAAAGTCAGAGTTTTAAGTACATATGTATATTAGAAAAAAAGAAAGATTAAAAATGGATAAACTGGCTTAACAAGTGAGAAGAACAGCAGCATAATAACAAAAAAAGCAGAAGGAAATTATAAAGCCGGCAAGAAACACACAGAATAAAATAATAGAGAGAATCCACAAAACCAATATCTGTTTTTCAAGAGATTAATTTAAATAGATAAACTTATGGCAAGTTTGGGTGAAGAAGAGATAGGAGATAAAGAAAAGGCACAATACAAACTGTCAGGCATGAAAGGGGTAATATAATTATAAACATAATTAAGATTTTAAACATCAGAAGAATACTTTGATGTAAAAAAGTATTCTTTACACCACAGTTTGAAAACTTACGTGAAAATGACTAATTTGCTAGAAATACGTATTACAAATAGTAAATTTAGAAAAAAACAGAAATCGGAACAGATCTATTAAATAAATTGAATCATAGTCAAAACTCTTCTCACACAAAAGGCCTCTGATCCAGCACGTTAACAGGTAAGTTTTACCAAACCTTCGAATAATAAGTAGATTATCTCTCACTGCTGTAAACTAGTCCCCCTCCAAAATACATAAATAAGTAAATAGAGAAAAAGTTGCCCCAAATCATTTTACAAAGCTAGCATCATGTTAACATCAAAACCAGGCAAGAACATTTAGAAAAGGAAAAGTATTGGCCAATTTTATGCAGCAGCTTCCTGGCTAAAACTCCTGCTATTCTTGTCCCCTTAGTTTACTCTACTTGAAGCCCAGCATGATGCATTTAAAGTGTATCAGATTATGGCACCACCTATATACTCTGGCCCCCGGCCACCTCTCTGTCCTGTCCTCTACCTAGCTCTCTTGCTGCTCGTCATGCTCAGCAAGAGTACTCCTGCCCCAGGGCCTTTGCACTGGCTGTCCCTCTGCCAGGACCACTCTTCTCCCCACATTCACATGGCTCTCTCCCCACCTTCATTCAGCCTCTGTTCAAATGTCCTCTGCTCAGAGGCCTCCCTGACCACTTTGTCTAAGATGGCAGTCATCCCCCACCTCTCTCACCCTTTGTAGAAAGTATGGACTTTCTACATCATCCACAGCATTGTCTATTGCTATGGTCTGAATTGTGTCTCCTCCCCCTCCCTCCACAAATTCATATTGAAGTCCTAACCCCCAGTGTGATGATATTTGGAGATGGGGCTTTTGGGAGGTAATTAGGTTTAGGTGAAGTCATGGGGGTGGGGCCCTCACGATGGGATTAGTGCCCTTATAAAAAGGGACCCTAGAGAGTATAACTGCCTCTTGACCAGGTAGTATTTATCTCAGGAATGCAAGAATAATTTAACATGAGAAAATTTGCTGATGTAACTGCTATGGGCTGACTAATGCCCACCACCTCTACTAAAGATATCCATGTCCCAATCTCTGGAACCAACCTATGAATGTGCTACCTTCTGTGGCAAAAGAAATGCTGCAGGTGTGATTAAGTTAAAATGTGGAGCTTGGAAACCTAGCCTGGATAATCCAGGTGGGCCCAATGTAGTCACAAGGATCCTTGTGAGAAAAGACAGGAGGGTCAGAGAAGGAGATGTGAGGACAGAAATAAAGATGCGAGAGAGAGAGAAAGAAAGGGGTGGGTAAAGGTGTTGAGATTTGAAGATGCTAAACTGTGGGCTCTGAAGATGGAGGAAGGGGCCATGAGCCACGGAATGTGGGCAGCCTGTAGAAGATGAGAAGAAAACAGATTCTCCCCTAGAGCCTCCAGAAGGAATGGAGCTGGGCTGACACCTTAATTTTAAGGCTTTTGACCTTCAGAATTATAAGGTAATAAATGTGCTGTTTTAAGCCACTAAATTTGTGGTGGTTAGAGCAGCACGAGGAAACTAATACAGAAACTTACATTAACAGATTAAAGGGAAAAAATCATCTCCATAGATGCGGAGAGAGCATTCAGCACCTGTCTATGATGTGGGCAGGGCAGGCCCTTGGTGCTACTGGCAAGGCCAAGGCTAGCCATTCGTTACGCAGCACTGTTCCCAGTGCAACTGAGTATAACGGACGACCTGGGACTCTTTTTTTTTTTTACACTAACGTCCATTTTCTGTTCCAGGATCCCATTCAGGATCCCATATTGCATTTAGTCATCATATCCTCTTAGTCTATGGGTTTTTTTTTTGTTTGTTTGTTTTGTTTTGTTTTTGCGGTACTTGGGCCTCCCACCGCCGCGGCCTCTCCCGTTGCGGAGCACAGGCTCCGGAGGCGCAGGCTCAGCGGCCATGGCTCACGGGCCCAGCCGCTCCGCGGCATGTGGGATCTTCCCAGACCGGGGCACGAACCCACGTCCCCTGCATCGGCAGGCGGACTCTCAACCACTGCACCACCAGGGAAGCCCCGACCTGGGACTCTTGATTCTGACATTTCTGGATGGGAATCTTGGCTCACGATGCAGAGTGTAAATTTGGACAAGTGACATAATTTCTTGCATTACTTTTCTCATGTGTAAAGAATCAACCTACATTGAAAGCCATCATGGGGTTACATGAGGTGGACCATGTAACACTCCTGGAATGCAGCCCATACTCAGTAAGCGCTCAAGACCGGTTAGCTCCTGTGGGCTGCCTGCCCTGGGATGGTGCCCTGGGGGTTTAGGGGAGTGACCCCATCACACTGCTGGCTTCACCGTCCAGCACCCAGATCTGCCAAGTGCCGCACCGCCCAGCTTCCTATTCCATCCAGTGCAGGTGGGGTCTGGACCTCAGGCTTGGACTGACCTTACTTCCCTCTGCAGGTGAAGTGAATGCACTGTCCCACTGGATGAGGTCCCTCCAGAGCCCAAGCACCACCTCAGGCTTCAGGCCACCTGCACATTTGATTCCAGCCTCTTGTCCAGCATTCGCAGGACACATGGATTTCCTACCCCTCCCCCATATGGCTGTTTGCCATATTCTCCAGACTGCCTTTGAAGATCCCAGTGCCAATAACAATCTAACAATGACAATAATAACGTGCGTTGGTTGGGTTATAGCCCAGGGCAGGCCCTGCCCATCTGTTATTTGTTAGCTCACAGCAACCCTGCAGTAGAGCAACAGTGGAGGAAACCAGGTCACCTGGGTGACACCCAGGCCAGTGCTCTTTCTGCCTTCATTCCCCCACCCACCCCTTGGTCGGGGTTTGCACAGCTCAGCAGCCAGTTCACTCTGACCAATAAAAAGTGGGACCTTAGGAAAGTCTGTGCTTGGGGCCCATGACAAGGCCAACTCTCTCCAAACCCACAGAGCCCAGCTGATAAACATCTATCGCTCAATGGGCCTAATTTCTGTGCTCAGAAAAATAAACCCAGAAAGTGCATTCCTGCCATTCTCAACATTTAACTCCATACTTCACTAATCAGTAGATTTCACTGATTTTTCACTTGGGGGTTTTTAGAAACCCAGTGGATTGATTACAGGAAATCAAATCCACTCAGAGAGAATAGCCGAGCCCTGTTTCATCACTGGCCAGGCTCAGAATTGTTTCAACAATAACTGACTTTACCTGAATTAAACTGCACATTTTCTGTAGGGAAAAAAATGACTAACACTAAATAGTCTTGAAATTTCCATACCATTGTTTGAACTCCTAATCCACAGTTGTTTCTTTGGTCCCACTGACCAGCCCATTAGCAATAACGTGGAGCTAAAGGTGAAGTTGACACTATCGACCATGTGCTTCCGAAAGTGGAAACTCTCTGTGGAGTCTTATCTCTCTAAACCATCACCTTGCTGCCCTTCTCCTGTACTGTCTGTCACCTGAAAAATCACTCACTTAACTGTTGAAAGGTGTGCTCATCATGGATTTTTCTTCTTAAGGAAAAAAAAAACACTCTTTCATTATGAAATATAACCACATTAAAGAAAATTTGGAAAATGGAAAAAAAGAAAACCAAGAAACACCCATAATCCCAGCAAAACGAGCCAGCTAATGGTTTATGGCGAATGTCCACATGGTGGTCCTTGCAGACGTCCACCTGAGGTCCACCCGCGTGGTGACAGGCCCCGCCGCTTCCCAGCAGGGGCGGCTTCCTATTTGGGGTGTGCACATGCACACACGTGCATTCTTGCTGTGGATGCTCTCTCCTATTCATTTTTCATTTTTGGTCTTGTTCTTCTGCCTCTCCTTCCACGCAAAGTTCTTTCAGAGATGACTCTCTCATGAACGTGCTCTCAAGTCCCACACACGCAGGAGGAAATGCATAAAGAGCAGATGGAACCTGCCCCTCTGCCTGCGGGAAGAGGGCCCATGTGTGCACAGGGTTCACCCACCCCCAGGGGCCACACAACTCCCTGGAATTAATAACATCTCACTGCTTCAAACAACTTGATGAAAAACCCTGCACTGAAACCTCCCCTGAGTTTGTGCAAATACAGCATGGTAGCCCAGTATTTCAGAGTGAGCACTGGTCAGAAGCCCCCAAAATGTGAATGAGAGTCCTGACTGTGACCTTTCACAAGCAGCTCACTGCTCGGAGCCACCTGTAAATGTGAGCATCCGCTTCCCCATCTGTAAGTGTGAGAAGTCGCTAAGGACCCCCGGGGGGGCTTTCCCGGGCTCCCCGGCCGCCGCAGCTCTCTTGGCGGGTGCTCTGACTGAGACACCCACCCCACGCTGGGCCCTGCCCTGGACTCCAGGACCCATGCTGGCCTGAGGACAAATGAAGCTTCAGCTCCTCGTTCCAGGATGTGCCATGTGTCCAGCCCTGACGTCCCTACCTACCCCAGGTTAGGAAACTGGGCTCAGGTCTGATTTATTTAGGCAGCAAACACAATTGAGCTTCTGCTCAGAGCTGGGCACTGTGCCAGGATGCACAGAGAAGTGGTCCTCGTCCTACTCAGAGCAGCCGGGGGGGCAGACAGGACAGCACAACACTGTCCTAAGGCCTGCCTCTCTACCTGTGTCCCTGGGCCCAGCCCATGAGCGGATCTGCCTGGTGCCCCGGCCTGCACCCGTGACCTGCCTAGCAGCCACCCCCCACTCCCACTCCCACCTTTGACTGTGACCTTCTTCCTGGGAGACTCAGACTTCGGCCCTGAGCCTGGGTCTGGGGGCCTGAGGCCAGGAGTTCTAAGAACTCACTCCTCCCAGCTTCCCTGACTCTGAGCTGCCCTCTCTTGATGAGACCCCACCACTCAGGGTTAGGCATCCTGAGCGCCTCGCAGCCTGGGAAGAGCCCCACACTGTGGGGCATCTGCTTGGACCCTCCTCTCTCTGAACTGTCCCTCCCGCCCCAGGGGCAGTGCTCCCAGCAGCCACCGGACCCTGGCCCCCTGGCCATAACTGACCAGCCTAAGAGGGAACATGTGGCCTAGGTTAGGATTGCCAGAAAAACACTGGATGCCCAGTTAAGTTTAAATTTCAGATAAACAATGGGTCATTTTTAGTATAAGTATGCCACTATGTAGTATTTAGGCATCCTTTATTTTTATTGGCTAAATCCGATCACTCCACCCAAGCTAGACCAATCAAATTCTCTCTGGCAGGATTTTGACTCTAGAGTTCAGCAAGACTATAAGGTAATACCTTGTAGTGAGAGTGGGGCAGGTAGATTCCACCAGGCAGGAAGAGAAGAGAGGAGTGAGATCTGCAGAGAGAGAGAATGAAGCGGAAGGAGGCAAGAGGCAGCCACTTTCTTCTGTGTCATTATGGGGAGGACATTCCCTAAGAACTGGCCCATTCCTGGCTCCAGGGCCCTAGGATGCCCTGGCGTCCCTATAATTAATACTCTCTTCAGGTGAGGGGTCTCGCCCAGCATGTCTTAGGTATACCCCGTCCCTTGGAATCTGGACAGACTAGCTGGTGTGAATGGTGCTTTGTTTGCTGCTTTCCACCCCAAACACCAAGATGGTCCCCTCCATGTCCAGGCATCACTCTAGACTCCTCTCTCCCCTCAGCACACGCTGCATCCAAGGCCTGTCTACTCCAGCTCCCAGGTCTCTGTCAGCCTACCACCACCCTGCTTCTGGCCACCAGCATTTCTTGCCTGGATTAATACAATGGCTTCCTATTTTTCTCGCCTCCAGTATTCTCTGCCCTCCAAGCCAAAGCAATCGTCCTGAGACGTAAATCTGACTTCCTCCCCAAACCCTCCACTTAAAACCCTTCAGTGGTTTGCCCTCCAGAGGCACAGAGCCTCCTCCGTGACCTAGCTTCTGGTGAGCCGTCCAGGGTCACCTCTTACCTTGTTGTCCCCACACCCCATTCCAGGCTCTGGCCACAGTGATCAGCCTTCACATCCTCCTCCAGATTCTCTCTCACCTCAGGGCCTTTACACCTGCTGCCCTTCCCACCCCTCTTCACCTGGCTCTCCCCCACCTTTGGGGGACCCAGTCTGGGGTCCTCACCTGCCTTGACTCTGTTCACCTCTTCCTAATGGGTGCCTCCCCTGCGCTGTCCTCAGTGTGTCCCCTGTGGTCCCCGGATTAGCAGCAGCTGCAACAGCAGCAGCACCTGGGAACATGTTAGAAATGCAAATTCTCAAGAGCCCCCCAACCCAGACTTCCTGAATCAGAAACTCTGGGGTGAGGTCCAGCAAGCAGTGTTTCAACTAGCCCTCCAGGTGGGTCTGACGCTCACCAATGTTTGAGAACCACTACTACACTGTAATTGTATAATTATTTGTTTGAAATAAATAGTTTGGAAGCCTTGAGAGGATGAGAAAGGCCATAGCAACTTCATGAGCAAATATAGTAACTGGCACATGACAGATTCTTTGTAAATGTTTGTGGATGGAAGGAAAGGGAAGAAAAAGGGAAACTAGAAGGAAGGACAGGAGGAAGACAGGCAGGCAGCCACAATCCTGCCAACAGCACACTTGGTCTTTCTGACCCTCCAAGTGTTTCTAGACACAGCCAACCTCATGCTGACATTTCCCTGGATCTCCCCTCCGCTTGCCGTAAGGCTGGGCATAGAGACAGTGCAGGATTTGGGCTCTGGGCACCTGCCATCTCTAGTTCAGAAGGGGCAGCAGGACTTGCCCAGCTACCAGTGGGCCCCACAGTTCTTCCATGGAGTTGGGTGCTTGAGAAGGCCCAATGAGCTCTGCCTTTGCACAAATGGCTGGAGATGGCGTTGGAGCTTGTCAGCAGGAAGAGTCTAGGGCTCTGTTGCCCCTTCCCCCCAAGGCTACTTCAGACCGTGTGTTCTGGCACGTCTTCCATCTCTCCCATCCGAGGCAGGAAGAGGGGCTCTGAGATGAGCATCCACTCTTTTTGTTCTCGGTGGCACGCACTGACCACGGTCCCTGACTGGGCAGTCCACGGAATCCCTGATGTCCTGTTTCCAGTCTCCACTCCCCAGGCCTGCTCCTGAGTCAACAAATCTCTAGCTGCCAGGCCTGAGCCCTTACCAGCATAGCTAAAGGGAGTGGGCAGAGGTCAGCAGGAAAACTCAAGAAGGGAGTCATCCACAGGGGAGGGAGAGGGCTGGCCTCTGGTGCAGAAGCTTCTGGAAGGGATTTCCCGACTGGCTGCCACGAGCACCCCTCCCTCACACGATGAGAAGGCCCCATGAGGACAGGCTCAGGCCCACTTTCCCAAAGGGAGGAGCTGGGAGGCCACGGGGGAATCATTTGCTACTGAGCGGCAGCAAGCGGACTCTCCTGCAGGGGAACAGCAGCGCCTGTTCAAACGGGCGGCAAGACGGTCCGGCCCAGTTACAACCACAGCCCCCGGCCTGCGGAAAAACGAGACCCTCACTGCAGAACGCCGAGCCCGGCGGGGCTCCTCCAAAAGGAGGAGGTTCTCTTCCACTTTCCCCTGAGTTGCTAACGAAAAACTCACACTTGAAAAGCTCTTCACCAATTGCAAAGCCTGTATCTCACCTAATCCTCGCCAAAATCCTGAGAAGATGCAAGCTTTCAATACATCCTGTAACAGATAAGGAAACTGAGGCTCAGAGAGAGTAGGGCCCGGGGCGAGGAAGGAAAGGAGCCGAGAAGGGAACTTCTCTTCGGATGCACAGGCCAATTCTCATTCTCCTGCCCAAGCCCCTCACTCAGACCAGGGCAAAACTAACAACACAAAGAAACAATCAAAAAAGCCTGTATAGAGAAGGCACTGATGGAGCTGGTCCAAGTAGAGAGAAGGCTACAGAGGTTTTCTTAAGCGTCGACACCCTCTCAGCATGTGGGAGGGAGGTGGGAATTGGAGGATATAAAGGCAGGACTGGTCTCTGGGTATTTTCTGGGTGGGTTTCACACTGCTCACCCACCCAAAAGCTTGTGGAGGGAAGTGCATCCTCCTCTCTCCACCCCAGGCCACAGCTGACCACCCACCCCTCCCCGCAACCCCGGGCAGGCGACTGACCCAAGGGGAGCCCTCTACAGGCTGGTCGGTAACTTAGGACCCACGTCCTTCCTCTGATAAAACAAGCTGGGCCAATCTGATTCCTTTCTCAAAAAGTCAGCATGAGCAAACTAAGAGATTGGGACAGTTGACTGCAGGGATAATCAAGAGTTTGTGTAGAGGGGGCCGGGGAGATTGTGATGGGCCCTGTGTGGCTGGTGACGGAGTGGAGACCGGGAACCCATGGAAGGGAAGAGCGAGATCTGGGCAGGTGCAAAATGAGATGGAGGGGGGTCTCAGGAAAGACCACATGGCTGTCTCACCGCTGTCCCTACTCCTGTGAGAACCATTCTACCTGGAAACCCGAATTCCGGAGCCTTCCTGGCTGCACTTACAACAGACCTTCCTCTGCTGAAGCTACTGTGGGTGAATTTTTTAAAATCAGAGAAAAGGAAGCACTTAGTTCCAACCCACTTTCAACATTTGTGGAAACCAAGGACCACAGCTAATCAAGGAGCTTGAGCCCAGGCTGCCCAGCGATACCCCAGGGTCCCAATCACAGCCCTCACGGTGATTGCCTTAGAATTACAGAGCTCAAGAGGGCAAGATACATGCTTCCATTTTTAAACTGAACACAAATCAGTCTGTTTCTAAATACAACCCCATGGAAAGACTTGAAAATCTCTTGGCATCTCATTAATATTTCAAGGAAGCATGACATGAAGCATCGTCTACGAAAAAGTAAGAAGACTTGATTTTGTGAAAGTGAGATGCTGAATACCACCTGGCCATTTCTATTTGGGTCTTACCTGAAACGCACGAATAACAAAAGCCTAGCTGATGACCTTAGCCTACAGGAGCAACTGCTGAAGAATATATTTGCCAAGTCTGAAAGCAGTTTTGCTTTAGCTTTCTTGCTTGGCCAGAGGAGGTGGCATGTGTAAGTGTTGATTCAATTTGGCTCTCTTGTTAAAACATAGGACTTGGAAAAATTAAACATATTTGTGAAATCTAAGCATGCTTCTATCTATTAGTGTTCACATCCTAATATTTTTGGTTTAATTTTCAGTTAATAATAATAGCTAACATTTATTATGTGCTTAGTATGTGCAAGGACCTTTTAACTAATAATCGTATTTAATCCTCACAGTAACCCTATGGAACAAGTACACTATTGCAGATATGAAAGTAATTATTATATGGGTACCTCCCAGGAACCTGCCCAAGATGCACGGCCAGGAAGTGGCAATGCCAGGCCTCCACCTCGGAGGCCCAGACTCTTTCAACCTTTCAGCCATCTCACCCCAGGGGAGGTTAGCTAAGGAAACAGACGATTGCTTGTTTGTTTGAGGTGCAGACAGGGAAGATAATTCAGGAATTTGTAATTGCTCATCCCTGCTGGGGGATATTAGCTAGACATTAGCCGTGACACGTGAATCATGACACTTGTTTCCGGCTGAGTTATCACCTATGCACAATGCTGCTCACCAGCTTGCCCGCTTGCTTTAGAAAATGCTGGAAAAAGATGGTCCTTGATGCTTCCAGCTGCTCCCCAATGCCGACGGCTCAAGCAGGAATCCAGGAACCGCCCCCCCCCCCAACCACCACCCTACACTGTTAACGGGTAACCCCTGGCTAGACTTCTACATCTGTCGGGCGAGTTGCGGCCCTGGCGCATTTTTTAGGGATGTTGTGAGATACCTCTGGGAACACTGACTGCAGGTCTTTGGGAGCAACAGCAGATGCTCAGCAACCCCTGATGGAATGCATCCTCAGGATCCTCAGAGTCCCCTCGCCTTTGCTCTGGACAGGGCCCAGGGGCAGGAACCGACCTCTGGGAGCCTCCTTTGTCCCTACTCTTGATGCTCTGTGGGAGACCTGGGCCACACATCCAGGGGCTGCCCCGGCTGCCCCTGAGGGAACTGGACAGATTCTTAGTGAGATCCAGGGGGCAAAGGCCTGCCCAGGTGCTGCCCCTCCTGCTGGGCAAGTCACCACCCCTCTTCTGTGCTTCAGCTTCCTTATCTGTCCAAAAGAAGGGGTGGTAGTGGCCTGGGGGGAGGGAGAAGGGTTCAGCTCTGACTCAGTGAGGCAGAGACACTGTCCTGCTTACTCCTGGGATGCAGGGCGAGCCCAGGGCCCATCTCCTAGCAGATCTTCCACCAATATTTCCACCCCATTTCTGGGGATTCGCTAGGCCTTCCCTTTCATCATAAAATCTGGAGTGAAAATTGTCATTCGTGTGCTTTAAGATATAGGAGGGGAAGCACTTTTCATCAATTAGAAAAAAACTCAGCTTCCAATACATCCCACCTGGTGCTTTCCTGCCCTTTCTCATTCTGCCCCTCCTCCCTGCGCTTTAGAAGTCAGCCTGAAGCCCCCTGTGAAGCTCCCACCTCCGGAAGCCTCTCTACCTGGAATTCAGGCATCCCCCTGTGTGCCCCCTGCAGGGCATTGTATTACTCTGGCTTGTATCTGAACCGTTCAGTCATTCATCAAACACACCCTGAGTGCTTCTTCTCTGCCCGAGAGGTGCACAGCAGAGGCCAGAGAAGCCGCGTGGCATCCAAGGCAGGTAGAGGGCACAGGTGGAAACATAACCGAATAAGCCTACATATCCCCAAACTCTCTCCATCCAGTTTATATTCTTGTTTGTATTTCTAAGCTATACAGGATTTCACTCCTTTTTTTAAAAAAAAATTAACACTGTTGTTCTTTCCATGGAATAGGCTTCAAAGTACACCACCCGAATGCAGCACAAATGCAGCCTTCCAGTGGAGTGTGATTATTAAAGGGCACCTGGAGATTTCCTTCTCCCTGTATCTGCATTTCCTGGGCCCAGGCCCTCCTGGTGCCCCACCATACAGGAAAGGCATGAACGGCTCCCCTGGGCAGAAAAGGGGCAGAAAGAGATTAGGACAACTTCTCAAGGGTGAGTACTGCCTGGGGTAAGGCCGAGTGGTCTTCCTGTCACGAAAATGATTTAAACACAAGTACCACCACTCCTCACCTCTCCCCTCTAGAAACTACAGAAACAGATGGTTTCCACTTAGATTTCTCCGACATCCAAGGACCAGACCCTCCCATCCCCACACCAGATAGGGGGCTGCGGTTCATCGGAAAGCCCTTGCCCCCCATTACTCCCCCTCTGTCTCCCGCATCTTCCCCCCCTTCACGCACCACCCCCCAGCCATCCAGCATTTTCCTCCTTTAACACGACCCCCAGCCATATTGATTAACACTGAAACTTCACAGCCTACAGGAATAAGGCTGTGGGATGATTCTTACCTCCTCAGAGGTTGGCGGGGGTTGATGGCAAAGTCGGGGACCCGCTAAGCCGTGGCCTGGCCGGAACTCAGCAGCGGCGGAGGGGGTCCCGGGGTGGGGGTGCACGGCCAGTGCATCCGGGGGGACAGCGGGGCAGGCCCGTCTCCTCTTTCCCCTGAAGGACAGAGCGCCCGCGGTTCCCCACCGCAATCCTAGTGTTGAAGATGACAGCCCGCCCTCCGGCTGCCAAGCCTGAGCTGCTCCTGCCCCAGCTGAGAGCACATGAGAGTGGGGCCTCGGGGGTGCCCTGTGCCTGCGAGCAAAGGGGTCGCTGACGCGGCGCAGAGGGCGGGGTGTCGGGGGGAAGAGGCTGCTCCTGGCCCATCTCTGGTTCAGTCCAGACCTCTCCCAGGACCCACTAGGGACGTGGAAAGCACCTGCGTAAGGAAAAGAGGCACGATTTCCCCAGGGAGAGGGGAGGAGGATGCTGTGGGGCGGCCAGATGCTATAGCCCCAGGCCAGGGCACCATGCTCCCTTGCTGTCCTCTTTCCCCTCCCGTGACCTCCTCTCACTTTACTTTTCTTCCCAGACAGGCTGTACATTGTGAGGTCAGGACCATGCCCTCCCAGTTCATCTCAGTATCCAGCATAGTGCAGTGATGTGTAAGTTCTTACTAAAATTTTTTTTGATGAAAAAAAAAGTGTATGAAGGAAACTCCTTGAATCCAAGATTGGCTTATGTTTAGAGTCTAGTTACAGAGAATCTTCTCCTTATTTATCAAAACCAACTTTGTGGGTTAAGAAAAAAAACAGAAACGATGCATTTAATTCATTCATCTACCAATGAATCATCTACTATATGATTTTTGTATTTGGGAGTTTATTGGCCCTGAGGAATCTTTGTACCTGAGAACATTCTTAGACTCTCCTGTTGCCCTAAAACTCAACTCCTGGAATTCCAACAGTCATATAACTAGGAGTAGGAAAGTGACAGTCCTTTTAACTGAGCACCCTTGCAGGATTTTTTCCCCCTATAATGAAATATATTCAAGAATGACAAGATGTCAATAGATTCCTGTTTTCAAACATCTCTCCGAAAATCCAAACCCTGGGCCGCATCTCCCTGTCTGTCTAAACAGGTAATTATACTTTGTGTATTAAAGTCTTATATCTCTGACTTATCCAGTGCACAAAAAACAGTTTAACCTTTAAACCAAGTCATGTACACCATTTTACTGCTAGAAAGATGAATTTATGTTACTCCGTCAAATCAGTATCAACCTGACCTTTAAACACATCAGTGTTTCTTGGAAAAATATTATGGCTGCGATGCCTAGCGAGGTAAATAACATTAGCTGCTCCTACCCAGCGCTGAGCCATGCTGCGCAGAGGCCTATCGGAATAAGGGGGCAGAAGGCAGCAGGGCCCAGAGCTCTTCTGACAAACTCCGCAGGATATGAAGAACAATGTAAATGCACCCGAGTTGGCAGATATATTTCTACATTACTGTTCCAGAGATAACAGCTAAGGTGAATCATTTCCCACCACCTACCATTCCAAATTATTTCAAATTCTGAAGGGACCCTATTTATTTCATAGGTTGCTAGCAATTTACTTAGCTGAAGATCATTATATTTATGTGTCTGTGAAATCCTCACAATAATTACACATTTGAGCTGTCTCGGATGTGCTATACGTAGTCTCATTAGTCATAAACTTGGAAGGATATTATCACATTTTGTAGCAACCTTAGCAACGTACGTCTAAAGCATCCGACTGGATGTGAACTTTGATTCTCGTGATTTTCTCACATATCTGATTTATCAAACAGCAGGACAGCCTGCATTCACAAGCAAATGCTTACACAACGCTGGGAAATTGTCTTAATTTCTCTTTTCTCTAGATCGCTTCTGTGCGGCAGCCCGTTAAGATATTGTATTGGGCAGCAGGGAGAACAAAACTAGCTGAGATCTAAAATTACTTGAGGAGCTTACCAGAAAGTTCCATAATGGGAAATATTTATGAGACAGTATGCTTCTTCCCTGACCGTAAAAAGTCACTGAAGTGTAGTGGGGAGGCAGTTGAAATTTCCAGTGTTCTCAAGCAAGTGTCTCCAGGTTGAATTCTCAGGACAACTTCTGTGAGGCTGCTGGGTTTATCTGAAAGGTCTATTTTGTCATTTTAAAGCCAGAGATTATTAGGGGGAAGCGACCGCCTGCTGGTTTTGCCCATTTCTGCCTTCCACACACTTATTCCAGAAGAATCCACTATTATTACAAACAGGGTGATTCTCAGAACATCTCTAACCTTGATAGCAAATAACCATGAAAGAAGACAATTCCCCTCCTGAGCAACGATTCCAACATGGCAATTCATGCGCCAGAGAACATTACAGAACCATTTAGCTCAGGACTGGGGGGCTTCTATGGCACGTACCATCGTTTACCAGGGCACGTAATCTGTGTGATCATTGCATTAACGTGATCCCCCGAGGAGATGGTAAACTCCATGAGCACACGGACTATATCTGCTTATGTTCCCCTTCACATCCTCAACACCTAGTTCACACTAGGTGCTCGATAAATATTTATTAGAAATCGAGATATAACTGAGGGAGTTATCTGGACCAGCTCTGTGCCTTTCGCCTTTAGCTGGGTAGTATGACTATCTGATATTCAAATGGCATGAGGCGGGGAAGTCACGTCACTTTCTCATGCATGATTGAAGCGGGAGTCTCCAGACCATCAAGCTCCATCACATTCCATTTACTAAACAATGATTTAATGAGCACCTGCTATGTGCCAGGAACTATGCTAGGAACAACTATGCAGCCCACACAGAGCTTCTGGTCTAATGGGAAAACAGACCTTTAGCAAGAGCTCCCAGGACAGGAGATTCCCAGAGCAGGAAAAACAGTCATCAAATGAGGACATAATAGAGCCAAGAGAATGTGCTCCCTGTTACTACTGCTGTGTGACAAAGTATCCGCAGCTTAGTGGCTTAGGAGGGGACTTTGAGGGATGATGGAAATGTTCTATATATCGGTTGTGATGGTGGTTTCATGACTATACATTTGTCAAAACTCACCAAACCATATACCTAAAAAGGGTGAATTTTACTTAATGTAAGTTACACCTTAATAAACTGACTTTTAAAATGAAAACAAATAAACAAAAACAACTTCAGAGGCTGTAAACAACAGCCATTGATTATACTCATGGATACTTTGGATTGGAATCTGGGCTGACATAGCAGGGAGGCTTATCCTGCGGCTTCAGCTGGGAAGAGCTATAGCCTGGATGTGTCTAAAATGGCTGAGGGCTGAGTCACTAGGAGGCCCCCGCTCTCACGTTAGGTGCCTGGGTTCTAGGCTGGGGTGACTGGAAGAACGTCACCTGCTGCACCTCCATTCAGCACATCCTTGCTGAGTGCCTGCTGTATGCCAGACACTGCTGTGGACACTGAGACTACAGCAATCCCCATAATAGACAAATATCCTTGCCCTGTTGGAGCTGACAGTCAGATGGAAGACAGACAATAAATAATAAACATTATAAATAAGTAAACTGATGGTATGTTGGGGGTAATACGTGCATGGAATAAAAACCTAAACCAGGTGAGGAGGATGGAGAGGCAGAGGCGAGACTATTCTATGCGCACGGCGCCTCCTCCAGTCCTGATATTTTGCTCTGCCAATGCCGTGGTGTAACATGATGTCTTGCTGTGGTTTTAATTGCATTTTCCTGATTACTGGAGAGCTGAGCATCTCTTCAGATGTGTGGCAGACTGCTAGCTGGTCACCAAACGAGGTTCCTCTTTTTCCCGGGTCCAGCTGGATTACACTTCCCAGCCTCCCGTGCCGTTTGGCTGTGGCCTCAGAGTGCCAACCGGTAAAAGGCGAGGAGTAGCGTCTTCACCATTTCCACGTCCGGCCCATAAAAACCTCTTTCCTTGGGCTTCCCTGGTGGCGCAGTGGTTGAGAGTCCGCCTGCCGATGCAGGGGACGCGGGTTCGCGCCCCGGTCCGGGAGGATCCCACCTGCCGCGGAGCGGCTGGGCCCGTGAGCCGTGGCCGCTGAGCCTGCGCGTCCGGAGCCTGTGCCCCGCAACGGGAGAGGCCGCAGCGGTGAGAGGCCCGCGTACCGCAAAAAAAAACAAAAAACACCTCTTTTCTTCTTCCAGCTGCCCAGTTCCTAGGGCAGCTTTACAAGTCCCACAGTGAAGATGGCAGGGCTTCCAGCAGCCTGGGCTCCTGGGGGCTGTGAGGGGAGAGCCCCGCCGCTGCCCCTCACCTGCCTAGAACATATGCCCCGTTTGCATGAACAAGAAATAAAACTTCTATAGCGGGGCCTCGATGTGACAGCAGAAGCCCATCCCAACTAAGACGCTTTAATTGCTCATTGGGTTTGTCTGGTGAGCTCTGCCTGCTCAGACCCTCTGCCAGACGTAGGATGGGCTTGTTTCTTCTTTCTTAAGTCAGCTGTAGGATTCCTTTATATCCTTGCTACTCAAAAGGTGGTCTGTGGACCAGCAGCATAAACTTCACCTGGGACCTTGTTAAAAATGCAGACTCTCAGGCCCCACCCACACCTGCTCAACCAGAACCTGCATTTTCAAAAGATCTGGTGATTCCTGTGCACAGTAAAGTTTTGTCACCTGCAAAGCCCGTTAACAATTCCTGGGAAATAAAAATAGAATCTGGGTAATAAAATAAAGTCTAACCTTTTGTTTTTCCTTTGTGCTTAGTCTGGTGTCACTTGCTCACAGGGGGCCGCGTGAAGAGGCTGCGAACTTGGAGCTTCAGAACAGACTTCCTGGTGCAAAACGGCCGCGTAGACACCTCAGCCCGCGGGTCGTGGGCAGAAGCGCTGTGCACGACACCACAATTCAAGATGGCGGCGGCGGCGGGCCGTGTGCAGAGAGGCTGCGCCCGCCCGGCGCACTGGATCTGGAGCGTGAGCAGCGCACCTGCCCCACCACGAGAGAACCCCGCCCTGCAAGAACCCCACCCCCTCCCCTCCCGGCTGACAAGACCCTTGTACGGCAGCCCCGCCCAGGGCCTGCCTCGAGAGCGCGTGCTCCGGAGCGCAGGTCGCACGCCGCTCCATTCCATGATCAAAGAATAAAGGTCTCCTTTGCTTCTGAAACAGACTCCATCTCATTCTATTGACTTAGCTGACACAGAGCAGGACCTTTGCTGGGGATTGACTCAGGACAGTCGGTACCAGTTTGAGCAGCACTGTTTCACACATTCTGCAGTAATTCATCTTTTATGTGCATTGAATTCATTGTCTTCCAGCCTGTCGCTATCTTTCCGTTTTTTGGCTCTATTGTCTCATGTACAGATTTTTTTTTAATGTTTAACATTGTAGCATTTACCAAAATTTTATTTTATGGTTTGTATGTCCTCTTTGTTTTTTAAGAAATTCTTCTCTTCCTGAGATCATACAGATATCATGCTATATTTTCTTCTAAAATTTTAAAGTTTCTTTTCACAGATTGTCCTTCCACCTGGAATTTGTTTGTCTGTGGTGTGCCATAACGCTCTCATTTTATTTTTTCACATGGTTATTACTCCAGAGCCATTCATTGAGTTATCCATCTATTCCCTACGGGTTTGTAATGCCACCCGGCCATAGGTCATATATCAAGTTTCCATACACGTGTGGTTCATGTCTCTGGTCTCCCTACTCAAATTCTTCTGTTGTGTAACCTGCTTTTTTCTCAGGTAACCAAATATTGCAACACATTTTGTCCCCTTAATGAGGTTCTTTTACAATGTAAATTTCAGCGGCTGCCCAGTAGTCCGCCATCCTTCATTTTGTTAGGCTGTTAACGTTTTTTCAGTTTTGCTCTGTTGTAAATAACATTGGGGCTGAATATCCTTCACACGATCTTTGCTCAAACGCATATTGATTTAAGCTAAATTCTCTGAGTGAAATTAGCAAGTAGGCATATTTTTAAAGCATTGGATAGATTTTGCCAAATTGCCCTCCAGAAAAATTGTACCAATTTATATTCCCACCTGTTCCCTGCCACCTTCCTAACATTTTAATTCCTCAGCATTTAAATCCCTGCCAATCTCATGGGCAAAAACAAATAAATAAAGACATACTGTTGTAATTCATGTGCCTTTTATGACAACTGACGATGAACATTTTTTATGTTTATTGGCCTTTTTATTTACTTAATTTAACATATATGTGTGAAACTGTCCTGTTTGAAGCCTATTTATGTGTAGGTGCATGTGTCTTTTTCTTGTTTATGGATAAAAGCTCTTTAAATGTGAAAAAATGACAATTCTTGCTTATGTAGAGTGCAAATTTTTTTTTGCAATTTGCACTTTACTTTTACTTTTGTGGTAGTTTCTCAACATGAAGAAGCTTTAAGTGTTGATATGGTCAAGTCTAGCAATGTTTTCCTTTAATATTATACTAGGAGAAAAAAAGAAAGTCCTACCCAAAATCATTCCTTGATGTTTTCTTTCAGTTCTTTTAGATTTTGTTTTTCATTGTTTAATTAACTTGTTAGTTACACTCACTCTGCAGGTGGCAACTGTGTCTTTCCTGACTTCTCCAGCGTGGTGAAATCCCCCTACTATATGCTTGCAGAACCCCGGATACCTTCTCTCTTACCACTTTCTCGATGGTTATGTTTCATGGTGTGTGATTCTTTGACTAATGTCTATGTCCTTCCATGGCATGCAAGTCCCATGAAGGCAGGATCTCTGTCTCTCTTCCACTTTTGTGTCCCGAGCAGCCATCAAAATGCCAGGCACCTGCATCCACTCGTGTTACCATTCTAGCTTTGTTTAGGGCACCTGATAATTTCCACTTATTCCTACTGGCCCTTACCTATGTCTATTTAGCTTAACTAATATGCACGTATACACACACACACACACACACATATATACACATATCTATATTTATAGTTTTATAGTTATACAGTTGTATCCTACCCATCCTTCTTATGAGTCTGTAGCCAGACAAGGGGCTGCCTTGGCTCATTTGACCGTGTCATTCTCTTCTCTGCAATAGTTCTCTAGGTAGTACCCCTGGGCTTTATAAGCAAGCAAATGTAATATCTAAAAATAATTTAGTTTGTCTTATTTCTACCAGTCATAATTCACATTTTTGATTTGTTTATTACATTGCCTAAAACTTCCAGACCTTGTGGTTCTTTTATAAACAAGAAAAAAAAAAAGAACTATATAAAACCAAAAGAGAAGATGGCTATATTGTATTTAGGTTGCAATTTCTTTCAATTTTAAATTTCAGAAGATAACTAGATGGTCTCCTGATGTGCACACAAAGATAATTTTCAGCATTCTCATACCAGTACTAAAAGCAGCCACCACCTACCCCCACGTTCCCAGCAGCCTGCCCTGGTCTCCTTTTGCACCACTGCAGTGAGGCCAGTGTTCCAGTGGAAAACGAGGGTCATGCCCCTCCAGCAGCACCAGGGTGCACACCACCTGGGTGTCAGGAAAGCTAGGACCGAGTCCCAGCTCTGGCCCTGAGCTGGCATCCTGTCTGGGACAAGTCACTGTCCCACTATGGGTGTTTCCCCACTTTCCAATCAAGGCACCTGCCTCCCAGCTCTGCAGCCTGGGACTCCAGGCTTGTGTTGGAATGGCCCTTCAGGCGGTGTGGGTCCTGCCACCTCCTGGCCCCTGCTCTCTGAGCAAGGTGATCCTTGCCAGGGTGGATGCAAGCCAAGTGATGCCTTAAATAAGCATTGACTTGAAAGCCTGCTGCAGCCATGGCATTAAGGAGATAAACCTTGGAGAATATCCTGTGTTGGCTGAGTTGAGCCTACATAGATCACAGAGAGAATAAACCCTAAAGCACTGTCAACCCACCATAAGAACAGAGTGCCCAAGACGAGCGATGTCAGGGAAGAAGAGGCAGCCGGGAAGCACTACCAAGCCCAGTGGAAGCAGAGACAAAGGTTCAAATCCTTCACGGCTGCCCAGGCACCGCCCGTCTGCAGAGACTTCCCTCGCCCTGTCCAGTCACCCACACACCAACGCTCCTCGCATCATGGTGGAGGTCTCCCCAGCCTGCTGTCTGCTGCTTGAGGACAGGGAACACGCCTCGTCATTTTTGCCTTCCCTGAGCCCTTTTAGATGCTTAGATGGTGACATAATTTGTATGGTTTTCAAATCATATTTCTTAATTAGAAAATATCAAATGCTTATTTTAGAAAATTTAGGTGATATAGAAAGGTACAGGAAAATCAATACTAGTCACCTCATCTAGAAATCAAGCATTACATTTTGATGTATTATATTTCCTCTCTGTTTTCAATGTGTTTTTTTTTTACAAAACCGGTCTTATTACATGCATAATCTATATGTATATATCACTGTAACAATTTCTTACATCATTCAATATTTTTCTAAGATATGATTTTTAGTAGCTACAAAATTTTTCATCTCGTACCCAGGAGTTTTCCATTTGCCAGATATTTAGCTCTGGTCTTTGAGCTATTATAAATGACTCTGTAATAAGCATCTTTGCCCCTAAATCTTTGTCTAAGTGTCTTATCAATTCCTTAGGATATGTTTTTAGATAGGGGATTATTGGGTCACAAGCTATGAATTTTTATAAGAGCTGTTCATATGTACCACTACATTTCTTATAGAAATGTACCAATTCTGTCTGAAGTTATCCATCTCAACAAATCCTTGCTAGCATTAAGTATTTAAATTATAATAATAAAAATCTTTGCTCATTCCATGGTGAGAAATGGAAACTCATTGTTACTTTAATGGGCTTTTCTTTGATTACTAGGAAGCTGAAACTTTTCTCATTTGGTTACTGTCCATTTGTAATTTATCTTTTGTGGATTTTCTATTCATCCCTTTTTCCCTTCCTCCCTCCCTCTCTCCCTCTTTTCCTCAGACATTCAGTAAAAGTGTGCTGATCACCTATTTGCCAGACCCTGTCCAGGGGCCATGGTGGGCATGGGTCAGGAAGATACAGTCAAGGACTCAGCACTCCCGGGTGACACACACTTGAGCAGGACACTCCTGGATGGTCAATGACAATTACAGTGGGGCGGCAACCACATGTAATTTTTAAAAAATTAAGGTAAAATACACATAACATAAAACATACCATCTTAACTATTTCTAAGTATTCAGTTGAGTATTGTTAAGTGTTTTCACATTGTTGTGCAGCCAATCTACGCAACTTTTCATCTTGCACAACTGAAACTCTGTCCCCATTTAACAACAACTCCCCATTTTCCCAGCCCTGGCAACCACCCTTCTACTTTCTGTCTCTAGGATTTTGACTGCTCTAGGGTCCTCATATAAGTGGAATCATACCGTATTTGTTCTTTTGTGACTGGCTTATGTCACTTATTGTAATGTCCTCAAGGTTCATGCATGATGCAGCATGTGATAGGATTTCCTTCCTTTTTAAGGCTGAATAATATTCCATTGTGTATATAATATATATATATATTTCACATTTTCTTTATTCATTCTTCCACTGATGGACACTTAGGTTGCTTCCACCTTTTGACTATTGTGAATAGTGCTGCTATGAACTTGGGTGTACAAATGTCTCTTCAAGACTCTGTTTTCAATTCTTCAGGATATATACCCAGAAGTGGGATTGCTGGATCATAAGGTAATTCTATTTTTAATTTTTTGAGGACCCACCGTACTGTTTTCCACAGCAGCTGCACCATTTTGCATTCCCATTAACAGTGCACATGGATTCCGATTTCTCCACATCCTCACCAACGCTTGCTATTTTCTACTTTTTTGATAGTAGTAATCTTGATGGGTGTGAGGTGGTATCTCATGGTGGTTTTGATTTGCATTTCCCTGATGATTAGTGATGTTGAACGTCTTTTCCGGTGCTTGTTGGCCATTTTTATTTCTTTACAGTAGGTGATTTTTGACATCGCGTTTGCCGTCTTTGTATGTAGCATTAACAATGTTGGGGGGAATTGTCTTTCTGCGTTAGCTCATTCTTTTTTTGTAACATCTTTAATATGAAGCTGACTTGAAATCACCCCTGTGATTGGCCAGTTTCAAAATGAGAGAGAAATCTTGCGTCCGTCCCGGATGAACCAAATCCTCCACAGGCCCTGAAACATCAAGGTGTGCGGCTCTATAGAGAGCTGATAGGTAGGTTTGAAGTGACCCTGTAGGTGTGTGAAAAATATTTTAGGTTCATTCCAGCTCTTTGCAGCCTCGCTATGACTGTTAATATCGACAAGTATGTACCCAGGGATTTAAAAACACATTAAAGAAAAGATTTGAGGTCAATTACTTTGAATGGCAGTCTACGCAGTTTGAATTTACAAATAGTCAGTCGCCTCCTTGCTCCGGCTCTGGAGACGGGGCTCTGGAGGGGACAGACGTGTGAGAATCAGCTGGGTTGACGTGTGTGGACAGGCTGGAAGGCTTTCTATGGCAATGATTATTTTCCCTCTTGGTATCATCAATTCTTAAGTCTCAGCCTTTCAGAATTATCTGCAGTGACTTTTTTATTCTAAGCTGGACAAATGTTGTAGTCCTGGATCTCTTTTCCCAGCTGTGAATTGCATGCAGCAGGCTCAAGAAAAGCAAATGAATTCCAGGGTTTGTGGAAACAAAACACACTCTGGCTGCTGAGTGTCCTCATCTCCCAAGACTCCCTGCTGCCCAGTATTACTCTGAGAACTTCCCAAACGATAGTGAAAGGATGCGGGGACAACGCCTGATGCTCCGAAGATGGTTGGCAGGACACTCCTTCCCCTGGAGCTGGGAGCGATGCTGTGGGAGTGTTGGGAGTGGGCAGACAACAAAGTGAAAAGCCCAAAAACCTCACCAGTGTGTGTCCTGTGGTTTCGAGGCTGTTTGGGGTCTGAACGGAAACAAAAGATCTGGTTCTTTACACCTTCCTGAGAAAGGGGATCAGTGGGGCTGAAGGAAGAGGTGGGTGGGTCATTGCTGGTCAGGCTCAGTCTGAAGGTGTCACTCAGGCCCTCTGGTCCCCCAGGCCCCCCCGCCCACCTTGGTATTGTGGGCTAATCTTAAATGGAAGTTTAAGAGGACTGAGATGAGGAAGGAACCTTCCACAAGGTGGGATGTACAGTTCTGCCATTTAAAAAAAGAGACCAGAGAACAGTAGCTGACGCTGTATGAGTTTAATGGAGCACCGACCAGGGAACTTGGGGACACTGCAGCGAGAGGGTTTTGTGAGAGGAGGCTCGGGTGCAGAGGATTCCAGGGGAAGCCGCTGGCCCTCCAACAGCAAGCCCGGGGATCTGAGAGCAAGCGCCTTTTTGCACAGAAAGATAAGGAGGGGCGTACAAAGGCAAGAGTACAAACGCACAAAGGCAACATAGGAGCCATCACCGTGGAGTGGCCAGGGTGATCTGGAGTTTGGAGAACAAACACAAGCAAAATGAGGTTTCCAGGAGACAAGCCAGACCATTTAGATCACAATTTCTCCAAACTGGCAAAGGGAGAACTTATTCCAGAAAGTCCATGCTGACCCTTGTCTCCCCCCAGCACATGCACCCTTCTCAGCCACCACATAGCTGGCACGTGTGCATGGAAGCTCCCGTGTGCCCCTTGTGGGCAGGGACTGGGCCTCATTCACCCTTGTTTCCAAGCTCAGAGCCAGAGCAGTGGCTGGCAGAGTAGAGGCACAGTGAAAGTTTGGTGAAAAACACTAAAAATAGTTGCAATCCCAACTCCCCACAAAAAAAGTTTTAATTTTTTCTTTTGAGTGACATGGGAGGCTGTTAAAGGGTTTGAGTAGAGAATGGAGAGGTGTCCAAATGTAAAGTGAAATTCAGCTTTGTTCCAAAGATTATTTCGATGTTCTGGCTCAGTTCATAGTTTAGTTTTAAAGTCTTTGTTTCCATCTGGGGGTTGGCAGAATTGTGCGTCATAAAACCCCAATGATGTTTTCTCTTTTAAAAGGAGAAACAGGAGGCAGACTGGAAGATTGAACATGACACATTTCTTGCAAACTTTTAAAATAATTTGAAGAGCATTACTGAGATGTAGTTTACATAACGTATATAGGAAAGTCAATGTCATAAGTGCACCCCTTGATGTAACCCGACACTCAGAGCAAGAGACAGAACGTTCCAGCACCCTAGAGGCCCAGCCTTGGACTTTTGAGAGTCCCAGCACCTGGCCTAGTACAGAGCCACTTTAGCAGCAAAGACCCGCCCCCCTCCATGTATACACCAGGCTGTGTTTTTCAAGCTCAAGGCGGCCTCCACTGTGGGTGAAGGATTCACCCAGCCCAGCTTCCTCAGCTCCAAGTATGCTCCCTCGGGTTATGGATTCCGTAAGAGCAGGTGTAGTAGACTCTGTAGTGCTGCCAGACATACCCCCCCGCCACACACACCTTTGGGGATTGAAGGGCTGCCTGGCCCAAGGTCATGCCCCTTCCTGGGCGACCCATATCCGCTGTCTGATCAATGCAGGGGATAAAGGCCAGGCCATCTTGACCCAAGTCAGAACAACTCTGAAGGGCCATCCTAGCTCAGGTCTCCCCGTGGGGACAGCCAAGGCTGTCACTGGGCCATCAGCATCACAGCCCAACTTCTCCCTCTAGCAGTCCCACTTCCTGCTCCTCACTCCCAGAGGTCTGGTCCCACAAGCTCTCCCGAGCGAACATCTGCACGCTGAACGGCGCCGGAGTCTCCGCTTGCTGGGGCCCAGCCTGCCGCCGTGGGCTCCCTTCAGCCTTCCAAACTTCATTTCCAAAGGTGGTGCTGAGCTCCTGCTCTGCCCTGGCCAAGGCCCTGGCAGCGGTGGATGTAAAGGGAATAGTCCCTGATGTTCATGTGCTTCGCCTAGTGCTTTGCTGTTTACAAAACACTTCCGTGCACACTCTCTCGTTTGGTGTCTGCTCATTCACTCATTCACTTTTCCAGCCGGTGAAGGGCCTGCTCTGCACCAAGATTAAAGGTATGAAGAAGAAAGCGAACTTTCCCTCCCTCTGAGAGCTCACAGGCTAGAGCAGAGGGCTGATGCCAAAATGGAGAATTCTCCCTGGCTCTGAAGGCCACACTAGGAGAGGCCATGAAGTGGGGAAAAGGACGGTGACCAGAGATTGGAGATTTCCCAGGGGATGAGCTACCTGGCTGAGCCAGGAGCTGCAAGGCAGAGTCAATGAGATCACTAAACCCAATACCAACACTTACAGTCAGGCCCTGGCACTGATATATCTGCGTACAGACTGAGCCGCCCTGAGGTCTCCACGGGCCTACCGCAGGATGGCAGAGTCTGCGGAGCTCAGGGGCCTGCCCCTTCCCCCTGTGTGACCTCCCAGGGGTCTCCTTTCCCACTTGGCACAGATGGTTGGGACCCCGGGCAGCTAGATGGGAAGAAAGAAGAGAGGAGAATAAGAAGGGAAGGAGGGAGCTTCCTGGCAGTGGGTGGTGGATGGTAGGATTCCAAACAAAAGAATAACATGATCTTGGCAAGCTGCCCCGGGTCCCACTTCAAGCACTGGATTAACTTAAATCCGTCTTTGTTACTTTCCAGAGTCAACAGGATTTGTTGAATTTTGTGCCTCCAGTAGGGGAAGAATCTTGAGAGAACAAGGTTAAAAAAATACACGTAAGTGAGATGTTTTCACTAATCTGAATTTGGGGCATATTGACACTCGGAAAAAATTTCGATTGCTTAATTGGGGGGTCAGACCCTTCTTTAGAACGTCTCTGCACAGAAGAACAATGAACATCAGATTATGCTTTTAGATGTTACAAAGATGAAAATATATCTTGGATATTTATCAAATTAATCACCCTATAATCTAAAGAAAAATGGGATTCCTAGGGCAGTATTCAGCCAGTAATTTAATACCTAAGTTTTCTGATCAATAAACCATTGGCCTGTTAGAATATTTAAGTCATGCTTAGAGTCATTCAGAAAAAAAAAATCTATTAACTTAAGTTCTTTGAAAGCATGACTTTAATTTAAAATGTCATTTTCTGTTTAAGTATTGCATTTTACATTATTATAAAACAACACCAAACTTAACTGGAATAAAAATATTAAAAAAAGTTTTGAATCAGAAATATGTTATAATTTATTAAATGTCTTATTCAACAAGTATTTGAGTGCTAATAAGATGGGCCACCCTCTCCCAGCAGCCTCAGAAGCAGCGGATTAAAGCTCCACAATCAACTTGAAGTGCCCTGCATCTGTGGAAAACCTGAATAGACAGCGAAATATCCCAAGTTGAGGAGGTGGACTTTGGGAGCAAGATATACTATTATTTTCCCCTTTTTTCTTTTTGTGAGTGTGTATGTGTGTGCTGCTGTGTGAGATTTTGTCTGTATAGCTTTGTTTCCACCATTTGTCCTAGGGTTAGACCGACCCGTTATTTGTTTTTTTATAGAAATTTTTCTTAATAATTATTTTTTT
>NC_041233.1:77904872-77918497 GCF_002837175.3 Physeter macrocephalus
GACATGTATGCACTACCAAATGTAAATTAGATAGCTAGTGGGAAGCTGCCGCATAGCACAGGGAGATCACCTCTGTGCTTTGTGACCATGAGAAGGGTGGGATGGGGAGGGTGGGAGGGAGGGAGACGCAAGAGGGAAGAGATATGGGAACATATGTATATGTATAACTGATTCACTTTGTTGTAAAGGAGAAACTAACACACTATTGTAAAACAGTTATACTCCAATAAAGATGTTAAAAAAAAAAAAAAAAGATGGGCCACCATACTGTACAACTCCAGGGAGCACCATTCATGTTGTGATCTTGGGAAATGGTCCAAGTCTGTGGGAGGCTCTTGGGATACTGTTGTGGACTGCATGTTTGTGTCCCCCCAGAATTCATGTGCTGAAATCTTAACCACCAGTGTGATGGTATTTGAAGGTGAGGCCCTTGGGAGGTCATGAGGGTGGAGCCCCCATGATGTCGTTAGTGCCCTTATAAGAAGAGTAAGAGACCAGAGTGCTCGCTCTCTCTTTCTCTCTCTCTCTCTCTCTCTCTCTCTCTCTCTCTCTCTCTCTCTCTCTCTCTTTGCCATGTGAGGTTACAACAAGAAGACAGCTGTCTGCAAACCAGGAAGAGAGCTTTCACTAGAACCAACGGTGCTGGCTTCCCAGCCTCCAGAACAATGAGTAATAAATGTTTGCTGGGCTTCCCTGATGGTGCAGTGGTTAAGAATCCGCCTGCCAATGCAGGCGACATGGGTTCAATCCCTGGTCCGGGAAGATCCCACATGCCGCAGAGCAACTAAGCCCGTGTGCCACAACTACTGAGCCTGTGCTCTAGAGCCCGTGAGCCACAACTACTGAGCCCACGTGCCACAGCTACTGAAGCCCGCGCACCTAGAGCCCGTGCTCTGCAACAAGAGAAGCCACTGCAGTGAGAAGCCCGCGCACCGCAACGAAGAGTAGCCCCCGCTCGTCGCAACTAGAGAAAGCCCGTGCGCAGCAACGAAGACCCAACGCAGCCAAAAATAAACAAATAAAATAAAATGAATAAAATCTATCTTTAAAAAAAAAGAGTCCCGATTTTTAAATAAATAAATAAATAAATAAATAAATAAATAAATAAATAAATAAATAAATAAATAAATAAATAAATAAATAAATAAATAAATAAATAAATAAATAAATAAATAAATAAATAAATAAATAAATAAATAAATAAATAAATAAATAAATAAATAAATAAATAAATAAATAAATAAATAAATAAATAAATAAATAAATAAATAAATAAATAAATAAATAAATAAATAAATAAATAAATAAATAAATAAATAAATAAATAAATAAATAAATAAATAAATAAATAAATAAATAAATAAATAAATAAATAAATAAATAAATAAATAAATAAATAAATGTTTGCTGTTTCTGACATACCAGTCTATGATATCTTGTTATACAGCTGCCTGAACTATGACAGATGCTACGGTGGTAAGACACAGTCCCTGTGCTCGAGGAACACACTGTGGAGTGTGAGACTAACCAGTGAGGAGAGCCTCAGGGTCAGAGGAGCAGCGCCCAACAGAAGTGAGCCCAGGGCACCCTGGAGCCCAGAGGAGGGCAACAACCCCGCCCACCGTGCGATTTGGGAAGTGCCCAGTGTGACTGCGGGAATGTTAAAGCCACAAAAGTCTCTTCAAAGATTCTCCAGCTGAGAGGTTAAGAGATTTGTCCAGGCTAACCCAAGTGGCTTTAAGACTAGAGTCACAATTTACTGCCTGTCCAAATTTAGCATGATTACACTCACAGGTTAAAGGTTATGCAAGTTACTGGTGCTTTAAAAAAAAAAAAAAGCCTCATAGTAAAATATATTTGGGACCATGAAATGATAAGAAACATTTGGCATGTTGAAGGGGAAGAAATGCAGCTGTTGTAGAATTCTCCTGTATAAAAACATCTGACTTTGTGTGCTGGCCTGGAAGAGAGCATAGCTTTAAAGAACTCCATTTGGAGTCACTGCATAAGCCAGGTCTGCTTAATGCAAACAGTGCATGTTCTGTCGTAAATGATTCCCACCTCAGCACCTCGGACATGGAAACACAGCTAATGTCCCTCTACAGCTAATTTGTTATTGTGGCCTCTGATGTGGGTTTGTGGCAGTTGTGTGAAATCTTCCTAGAATCCCTTTGCAGCAGACCTTCAGAGGGGAAACCGGAAGATGGGCTGCTTTGGAAGTCGCTGCCTTTTGTAGTAGATCAGTGTGTCCGTCTCCACCCTCACCGACCAGGAAAATGGGACTCAAGCCTCCACTGATCTGGGAGTTTTCCCAGTGGTAATAGTTGTATCTTCGGATGCAGCATGGAAGCATGGAAAGGAACACCCGTTCTGGAGGAATCTTCTAGAAGACTGTAGAGAGGGCATGCATTTGTACACAGCCAGTAATGGAGACGCAACACTTGTTTAGCATCTTCGCTTTCGAAATCATTTTTAAAGATGTTTATAGAACAAGAAGCAGGGCAGTAATCATAGCTAACTGCCTGCCAAGTGCTGCTATGTCCCAGGTAATGTAGTAGATGCCCCACAGGTGGTGTGTGGTCACAGGAGAGGCATAGCTGGGGTGGGGGGAGGTAGAACAGCCCGCTACATGCCAGGCACAAGGTCAAGTGCTTTACATCCGTATCTCATGCCATCCTCACAACATCCTCTTGAGAAAAACAGAGTAAGAGCTCCATTTTACAGATGAGACAGCTGAGGTTCAGAGAGGCTACTGAGTTGTCCAAGGTCACAGGACTCGTAACCCCAACACTCTGCCGCTGAGCTCTAGGGCCTCCACTCGGCAGCTCTGGGCTGGTGAGGGGCAAATTGCAAGTGACCGACCCATTAAAGCCTTCAGCGCTTCAGCGCTGTCGGTACCATAAGTGCAATTAAACTGTGCACTGACCAGCCACAAAAAAGTAATGAATGCGTAGTGTGTAAGAAGCACTCCATGAGCGAGGCTGTCTGGAGTTTCCAAGAAACATTCTGAGGAAAACAGTTTGTAACCAGTAAAACCCCAGGGTCTGAGAAGTCTATTTCTTCATCCTTCTGGAGAAATTGAGGCGACTTTAAATTACTCAACAAATTAGTTCATTTTAATGCCAGGATGCATTGAGGGAGGGGGGTTCTGTGGTGAAAGAAAAATAAGTGTAATTGCTTCTTTTTTCAAAATCACATATTACTTTGTTCATTATGAAATAATGAAGCATTATTTAATCCCATTATGAAATAAATGAGATTGAGTAAATAGCACATCTGCATTCATGCAGTGATATAAAGTCAGGAAATGTTTATCCCACTGACATTTAAAAATAGCAGCTCAATTTTTCTGAGTAATGAAATTGTAGGTGTTTTCATTACAAAACTATGTTTTATAAGAAATACAAATATGGCTTTGTTAAATAAACTGTTAGGGGACCTTTCCTACTGAAGTCTTTCCTAGATGGTTGCGTTTTGAAATGTAGATTCACTTCTTCAAAATGAAGCCCATCTGTAGGCAGTGATCAATATCTAACAAAATCATCAGTGAAATGTAAAAAAAAAAAAAAAAAAAAAAGTCAACATGAGAGACTAGCGTTAAGTCCATGAAAGCCCTATTTCCATATGTACACCTGCCCTCTTGTGGTATTCATCTGTATGGTCGCCTACCATGCATTTTTAAGACTTTGAACATGGGTATCTTAACCAATATCCTACGTAGCTGTCTGTCTATACATCTAACTACAGAGCCCCGTCCGTGAGTAGTTATTCTTTCCAACAGGCATTTATCAGACATCTCTGCTCGACCTTAGAGCCTGTGAGGCATGCTCACATTTGGTGATCACAATATTGGGGAAAAATTCTAATTACTGGCTTTTCACTATCTTGGTCCAGCTGCTGAGGCTGCATAAAAAATTACCCCAAAACATAATGGTGCAGAACAAACACTCGGTGAGTCAGGAATTCAGGAAGGGGATGGTTTCTCTGGGGTCTTGTGTGGAGACTTAAAAACTGAGGGCTGGAAACATCTGAAGGCTTCCCTACTCGGATCTGGTGGTGGAGGCTGGCTGTAGGCTGGGGGCCTCAGTTTCATCAGCACAGGGCTCTTCATGAAGGCCGGTTTGGGCTTCTTCAGAGCCTAGCAAGTGTCCTAAGAGACAGAGAGAGAGAATGCCAGGCGGAAGCTCTATCCATTTGTATGACCTAGCCTCAGAAGTCAGTATGATCACCTCCACCATTTCTGTTGGTCACAAGAAGCCAGCCCCGATTCAATCTGGGAGGGGACTACACGGGGCATGAATACAGTGAGGCATGCATCTTTGGGGACCGTCTTGAAGACTGACTGCAAACATTTCAATAATGAACCTAGGTTGTATTTTATTTTTATGTGAGGTATGACTGTCATCATCTTCTGCCCCTAGTCCTAACATGCTGTCCAGCCAACTGTAGGTCAGCATTTAGGATTGAAGGCCCCTATCCTTCCTGATCAAGTGTCTCTAGAAGAAGGACCAAGGGAGAAGTTCCAATTAGAGTAAATCATCCCAGGGAAGAAGTGAAATTGTATAGGATTTTGTTCTTGAAGGACAAAAGGGAGGGCAGGGGAGGGGCTCTAGCACAGATGGGTGGGAGGTGGTCAGGCTCCAGGAAGCGAGGGAATGGGGACTTCTCTCTACTCTCCTCTTCTGAGAAGTGCCCCCCCCATGCGGCCCCTGCCCCCATTCACTACTCCCACCTCCACCTGCACTTTAAGAGGATTTCATCAAGGACTCTGGGAGAAAGACGAATTACGAATACACATTAAAACACACACACCTCAATTTCATTAGTAACCCTGGAAACAGACATTGGAGCAACAATCAGATACCCTGAAAGGATTTTTTTAGGCGGGAAAGGTGTGGTCAGAATGCTTTCTCAATGAGGGCAACCTCATTTAATCTGCAAATTTACTGCTGCCTATAATTATCTGAGTACATCTTGAGTCTTAATTCAGATTTTTTTATTTTTAAAAATATGAGTATTTTTTAATCTTAAATAATTTCCTAGTACTCAGAAATACCAAGGCCTGGTATTGCGATCCCTACCCACAAGCTTTGCCGGGGACGATTCTGTAGCTAGAAGCTCTCTTGGTGTAGCTAGAAGATCTCTTGGAGATCTCACTCGTGATGGTGAACACTTTCTGTGTTTTTATCAGAAAGGAGACACACTAGGGGCAGGACTGGGGAGTGAGAGGATCCTGAGAAGATGGCACTGTACTTGGGACCCGAACAACAGACGAACAGCGTTTTCCCCAGCATTGCCCCTTCTGATAGGATGTGGGGGAAGCAGTCTAGGTATAGAGAACAGCATGAGCCGAGGCTCAGTGGTGTCAATGAGTGCCATGTGCTCGGGAAATGATGGGCACTCAAGGCCCAGAGGTGGCGTAGGACGTGTGTGGTTAGAGGCTGCACGTGGAGGTTGACACTAGTGGCTGAGGACGTGGCGGGGAAGGGAACCTGATTCACTGCCTGGAGCCTTCAATGTTTTTCAAGCAAGGGCACCATGCAGTTAGGTGTGTTTCAGGGTAATTACTCTGAGCCTGGTGGCCATGCAGGAGCAAAAGCATATGACAAAAATGACGACAAGTGACGGGTGGCTGTGCCCCAGCTGTGGTGGGAATGGAAAGAAGGAAATTATTAAAGAGACGTTCCTAAGGCAGAAAGACAGGATGCTGGGGGTGAGAGAAAGGAGGGAGGCATCTAGGTTTGGGCTTTGGTGACTAGATAGACGGTGGTGTCTCTAACCAAAATGTGGGGTACAAGGGGGAGGGGAGCTTGAGCTAACATTTGAGGACTTGCTGAGGTACGTGCTTCTGGGACATGTAAGGAGCCAGCCCAAGCCAGGCCCTCCTTGGGGCATGTATCTGGTTAAAGTTAAATCATTTCTGCTGGTCTGCATGTTTCCTCCCCACGGGAATGTGCCCTCCCAGAGGGAAGCCACTCTCCTTTTTCTTGAAGCTCCTGCGCCCCTGGAGAGGGTGCAGCCAGTTTTGCTGAATAAATGGTTGTCTACCGAAGTAATTGACCAACAAAACGCATGCAAGTGAGAGGAGGGAGGGGAAGGGAGAGGGCGAAGAGCGGAGCCCTAAGGACCATCATTTGAGAAATGGTTGGAAAAAAGGGAAGCCAGTGCAGGTGATGGGGAAAAGCAGAAAGGAGGAGACAAGAGAGGCAGCCCAGCAAACGTCTCGTCTCCAGCTCTTCCATGTCAGCTGACACAGCAGCAGCCCAGCAGCGAGTCCCTTGGACACAGTCCCTGGATGGAAAGCTGGCACTGACCTGCTCAGCCTGACAGTGTGGGCTGCAATAAGTCAGTGCACGTTCTGTCCACTTTCACGCAGGGTCTGCTCCCTGTAAACAGTCCATGTGAGCAGCCCAGCTAGTCTCTCCCAAGCCGTTTTCTAAACAATGGGAAATGACGAGAGAAAGGAAGTATACACCCCCGGTTCATTGCCTCATCTTTCCATATCAAACTGAGGGAGAAAAAGTTTCCTAAATATTATTAATTACCTGATAGAATTCAATAAGTGGAAAGACCTGATGAGGGATTATTTTTTATTAATGGAGTTACTTTGGACATCTGTAAAAATCAACCGTCCTCCAGATGAAAGCTAAGACGCTCAGTCCTCCGATACTTAATTGAATTTCTTGGGTTTTAGTTGATTCGCTTAACGTTGGAAGCCGCATGTGATGCTCTTTGTTCTGAGGAATAAGGTCTGCTAAACAATTAACTAATTGTTTTACCGATCGATGTCTAATTTTTTGTTGCTGTTGTGAAACGAAAATAGCAGCAGAAAATTTAGAAAACAGGGAAAACAGTCTCCCCGAATCCTGCCCCCATCACGAACGTCTCATAACAATTGCACGTTTCCAGTCCTTTGCCCTAAGCAGATAGTTTTGTAGTTGTAAACACACGGGACGTTGTACCCTGCTGTTTTTTCACTTAACATAATCTGATTCTCTTTATGAGCAATGAAATTTGATACGAGGTGCTGCTCACACGGTTTTTTAAAAAGACTGTCATTGCAAGGATTGGTGAGTATTTTCTAAGCCCCATCGACTTCAGGGAATCAGGAAATTAAACTTTTTATTTATTGGTCTTTGACTTTCCCATAAATGGACACAGTTCTACCTTGTTTGACTGCATTGTAAAAGCAGGCACTGGCTGAACAAAGGCCATGCCGATGAGTAATTAGGCATCAGGCAGAGGCAGAGCAGGGCTTTATGGGGCCATTAGTACTTGCCCAGCTGCTTTCAAGTTTCCAGTTTGCTCCTTGGGCATTAGGTACCTTTAGTTTCTTTGGTCAAAAAAAAAAAAAAAAAACCTACGTGGGTTTTGTTGTTGTTGTTTTTGTCCGAATGTTTCAGAACAATGAACTGATCTTTGTAGTCATTTAAGGGAAAGGGTAAAGGGAGTTTGTTGCATATGTGATTTTTTAAAAGCCACGTTCTGAACCTGATTAATCTTGTGTACACTTGAGTGCTTAGGGACTTAAAATATGGATGGAGTGATTCATCCTGCAGAGCCCAGGAAGGCAGTTGCCAGCTTTCTGGTGTGTCTCTTTCACGCTGAATGGAGGAGGTGGTCTGACCTCCGAACGTTTTTGTGACATCCCTGAGAGACTAGGTTGTTATGACATGTTCCTCTGAGAGCCCACTGGGGTTGTTCATCTTAACCAGAGTTCTGGGGGGAAAGCGGTTTTTGCTTTGGGCACTTTTTCTCGTGAAATGTATCTCTTCATATCTATTTACTCTAGAGCAAAAATTGTTATCTTCTCTACCTGTGATCACAGCTATTAAATAAATAACTAAAGGGAATCTATTTTCAGAGGAGAAAAATTGGAGAGTTCTTTTCCACCAATATGACCTCAGTAAAACGTTGTCATCTTTGTAGACCCATCTTTACTTTCCCTGCGGCAGCTTTGTAAAGCAAAATGATCATTGCCACTTCTAGAATGGAAAATGTCCATTTTGTTGAAATTAAGAAGGTTAAAAAAATGCCCAGATCTGCATATACTTGTTTTAGTGGTTGGTGTGTTGAAACACTCCCTCGTTCATTAGTGCAAAAAATCGTTGGTGAAGTTCAGACAGAGAACTAAGTGCTGTGACAAGGTAAAGGTGAAAGGGATGGATGTGAGCCTGTCCCTAAGGCCCTGCAGCCTAGGAGGAAAATGAAGCAGGTACTTAACAAAACAGTGGGCTCAGGGCTGTGAGGGAGCTCAGAGGAGAAAAGAGAAATGTTACCTCCAGCTGGGGGTCAGGGTGGAATGGCCAGGTCTTCCCTTAGCAAGGCAGGATGAGGGGTCAAGACCACATAAGACCCAACACCCATCCAGTGTTCCTCAATTCTCTAGGAACTAATGCAATCCACTCTCGGTGCAAGAGAATTTAACTAGGGACGCGATTTTGTGAAGATTTAATGGCAAAGAGTCTTGATAACAAGTGGGCACCGCCCCACAGCTCCACGCATCCAGGAGAAGGGACCCAGAGGGGTCACCCTGCCAGCATCACCGACTGGCCATTGGAACCTTCCAGGTAGCCAGAGTGCCTACCCGCAGAACTCTCACCCTGCACCTGACACTGTGAAAAACACTTTGCATGCATCCTCTCGTGTAATCCTTAATCCTAGGAGGTGAGTTTTATAAGTAGCCCCAATATAAGAATGTGAAAACCATACTTAGGAGTAACCTGCCAGATTCCACAAAGATAATAAATAACCGAGCTGTGTACCAAAGCTGCGCTAACCCCGTAAGCAAAGACCAGCCTTCATAACTGTCCACTGCAAAGACATTCTGGATGCTCTTTTGGTAGCCCCTTTCAATAATGCCTGTATGCTGGGCAGGTGTGGTGTCTTGGGGTCTTGGGGGTACAGCAGAGAGGGGGAGGTACATGGTCTTCTTCTGTCCCCAAGTGCTGCCATCATCCAGGCCTGAGAACCTCGTCATGTCCTGGTGTCATCTCATACCCCAGCACCCCGCCTACTTTCTCACATTTCCTCCTGTTTTCCTTGCACACCAGCCAACGCTCCTTCTCTGAGTCATGAATGAGTTTCGGAGCTGGGAGTTCCTCTGCAGCGCAGACTGGACCCCAGTTTCCAGGACTCTTTAAATCTCACTCCTTAGTGATGGGCAGCCTGAACTTCTAGGACACTCAAATATTTACTCCTCACGTTTGCTCAAATATTTTATAAAGGTGATTTGTTAAATGAATACTCAAATGAGATTCAGTTTTGATATCTTTCTAAAAGATCCAAGTACACTTTTCTCAATCCCGCGCTCCAGTTCTATAAATCTGCTCCACGGGCTGAGCCAGCATCGTACCACTGCTTGTGTGCACACACACGCCCACCACTCACTCCTGTGCATGCTAAGGTGAGTCCCTCTCATTTCCTCCCATCTTCCATGGCATCCTCAGTCCCCTTCGAGCTTCTCCAAAAGTTCTGGTGTGTTGTCTGTGCACTTCCTTGCGTCCCCCCAGCAGTTCTCAGCTCTGACTGTCCCTGGAATCACCTGGGGGAGCTTTTAAAATATACCAAAGCTGGCTCCCACCCCAGACACCTGACTTAACTGATCTGGGTGGGACCCCAGCCCTGGCACTGCCGAAGCCTCCCCAGGAGACTAACCGGGCAGCCAGCCTCAGGAAGCTTGCCCCCAGCCTTCTCGTGGCTCATCTCCTCACTTTTGCCTGCAGGAATGATTTTCAATGCCCTCCCATCATTTTCTCCCATCTCACTCCAGATCTGCTGACCCCTGTTAGGAAACCCCAAAGCAGGGTCACGGACCCTCTCTAAATCCAGACCACCTCCCAGCTCCGGGGCCTCCTCCAGCTGGTGGCCCCGCCCACCTTCTCCAAGGTCCCACCTGAGGCACCTTCTTCTCAGATGAAGACCCACCCTCCACCTCCATATGAGGAAGAGGTCACTCCGGAGAGACTCAAGTCCTCCCTCTTCCCCTGAAGGTTTCTCCCATCTCCTCCCCCCACCCACTCATGCCATGTGGCCCTCACCCAGAAGCGGGTCCCCCTTCCAGGAGCACACCCCACCCAATATGCACCAGCCTCACCTACTCCTCCTTCATCCTTAGGCAGCCTAGTGTGTCCACTTCCATTCTCTCCTTTGCCTTGGTCTGTAAGCACCCCTCTTTACTATGTTTTAAAAAATCCTAAAGAAGAAAAATAGGGGGGTTGGAGGGGGGATCTGAATACAGAACCAGAGAGATGGTCGTGTGGGAAGGACTCAGACCAACACTGCTGGCCTTGAGGTAGGAGGAAGAGGCCACAAACCACGGTTCTGGAAGCTGGAAAGGGAAAGGAAATAGGTTCTCCCCTAGGGCCTCCAGAAAGGAGTACAGCCCTGCCTCCACCTTGATTTTTGCCCATTGAGACCCATTTTGGACTCTGACCTCCAAAACTGTAAGATAATAAATTTGTGTTGTTTTAAGCCAAAAAAATTCCTTCTGCTGAACCTTCCTCCATCAGGCTATCATCCCATCTCCTCCCTCATATCCGGTCCCCATCCTGAGCTGACCCTCCCTGCCCGGCTGTCCGCTGGAGGGCTCTCCCCGGCTCCCCAAGACACCTTAAATGGAGCCCAGCTGCAACCATCACCTTCTCCCCCAGCTGGAGCCTTTTTCCATTCCTGAACAGCTCGATTTATTTGAACAGGGGCTAAATGCTGCGTGACTTTACCCAAGAGCAAACCCTGTAACTTCACATTCCCAACTATAAGGTGGGAAAACAGCAGACCTCATTCCATCTGCTAAATAAACCCTCACTATTACACTATTAACTCTTAATTTCACCTATCATTATGTTTTCAGTAGCAAAGGAATGAAACCCAAATAACTGTTTATATCCATAAGTAATCAAAATGTATTTACTGCTTTAGTAGTTTGGTTTTCTAATTCTCCTTTTTAAAAATTTTTATTATTATTATTATTTTATTTATTTGGTTGCACCGGGTCATTAATTCATTATTTATTTGGTGGCTCGCGGGCTCTTTAGTTGCGGCATTTGGTCTCGTTAGGTGCAGCATGGGCTCCTTAGTTGTGGCATGCAAGCTCTTAGTTGCAGCATGCATGTGGGATCTAGTTCCCTGACCAGGGATCAAACCCAGGCCCCCTGCATTGGGAGCACAGCGTCTTAACCACTGCACCACCAAGGGAGTCCCTCTAATTCTCCTTTAATTAGCAGAGAAAGAATTAAAATCAATTCCTCATCCAGCAGGTAAAAAAAAAAAAAAAATAGACTCGGCTTTTGCCCTTAAACATATCCAAATTTTAATGTACACAAGATACACAAATTCATAATTTTTCTGTAATGTAATATGTAACCAATATTAAACACATTTCTATGACATTTATCTTATCTCCCTGATCACAGCTTAATAAAATTATAATTATGACCTTTCAAAGCGTTATTATCACCTGATTGACATTTAATTGGCATTCTTAGCTTGAAATCTTGGCTATTGCAAGGGGGGGTTGCAGCATTTTGTCCTCTGACGGGTAGTCTAGACTGCATACATTTTGAGCAAGGATGAGTCTGCTGCTGCTCTCCCTTGTAGTCCAATGCCCAAAGCAGGGGCTTGAAAAATAGTCATTGAATGATAAGTAAATACATGGGGTGTTTGGGCATGTCTTACGTGTATTCACAATGGTACCCATGAGAACATGGCCCAAAAGGAGTGGGGCAATTGAGAGAGGGTTTGGGGCAGGGGTGGGGGCAGGGCCATATTAGGAATGAGCTGGAAATCAGCAATGATTCTGTTGGCCAACATATGTGCTTTAACCAGAACTATTCTGATTGACTGAAGATGCTGGAGTCTCAGACGGCTGTGTACCGGCAGAGCCAAATCCTTCCTTTAAAGCTCTAGAATGTCACAGATATTAGGCATTGGTTTCGATACAACATATGCTTTGGAGGAACAATAAGATTTCTCCCGTGGGATTATGTTGAGACTTTCCCATCCTCTTTTGGAACCGCAATGACATTTGTTGGAGAAGGATTGGATATACCACTCACGGCTGGTCATAGTCACAGAAGCCTAGACGAAGGTTATAAACAGCGGGAGAATATTTAAGACAGGTTCAGCGTTTCTCTTTCAGGCCTAAGGAATAGACAGCAATGTGTTCTCGGGCAGAGAAGGCTGTATTCTGCTCTGGTCACTTATAACCCTGTGAACGACTGGATGGCACATGGGTAATGGGCGGAGTTGTTCTTTCTTCTGGGAACTAGGACTGTCCACTACAAATGATGCAGCCCGACCGGTGCTCAGGGGGAGTAGAAATAATGGTCCTTGCATCTGAACATTCTGGTGCTAGCTCCTATTTGGGCAGGAGGAGGGGTAGAAGAGAAGAAAATGTGATTTGCGCTCCTGTGCCTGCATTATCCGATTTGGGAACTTGCAGATCTGTTTGATTTCAATTGGGAGAGAGAATAAAGCATTTGAAGTTATTTTGGTAACTGTATGCAGAAATCACACGCTACACCTAACAGATTCAACAATTTCATAGAGCCGTAGTCAAACGCATGAGTTACAATTCTATTCATTCCATTTATTCAGTGAGTCAGGCTCTGACAGGGGGTTGATTTGTTGTTTAATATTTGGGAGGATTATTTTGGTGTAGCCGTAATGTGTTTACTTAAATACTGTGTGTTAAATGAGCTGTTTTCATTTGTTTTGATAGGTACTTATAGAGGCATGTACAGCATTTCACACTTACACAGCCCTTCCGAGTCCACAACGCGACACCAGGATTCCCACAAAAAGTACCGTGTGTTTGGGAAGTGCCAGCCTTGTTTCACCCAGAGAAAAGCAAGGATGGAGCAGTGCTGTCAAATCCCAAAGCCCAGAGCCGAGCTGAAGGGGGTCTTCCCCCATCGCTGGCTCAAGACACCACACTAGGACCAAGGATTGTGGGCGGCAGCAAAGAGCTCAGATGAGGAAATTTATTCTTCTTGCTTGTTTTATGGTTCTTAGGGTGTTACCATAACAGCATGGATTCTTCTCTGAACTCAGAGGAACATATGGGAAACCTATACTTAGCTTATCGTTTCAAACTCTTCCTCCCCCACACCTATCTCCCCCCTCAGAGGCCTCAATATGGTACCAATTCTGTAGGTAAAAAAAAAAAAATGTTGCATTGAGTGAAATGTCTGTTCCCCTTGACCCATGGGCCAGCAGGGATGTGTCCTGAGATTTGCCCAGAGGTACAATTGACCACTAACCTGCAAAGAGGAAATTGTTCACACAATGGTGGTCGTATCAGCCGTGGAAGGGGAAACACAGCCACCACATCTGACTCAAGTGTGGAGCCATCAGAACAGAGATGGCCGTGGCCAAAGACAGCCACAAAATATGCAAAACAAAGAGAGGGCACAGTGCAATCTTTAAAATTAGTCATAGAAGTCAAAACAGACCAAATGAGAGTGTGCTTCTCTGCCTAAAAACAGAGTTTAAGAATTCGTCTCGGGGCTTCCCTGGTGGCGCAGCGGTTGAGAGTCCGCCTGCCGATGCAGGGGACACGGGTTCATGCCCTGGTCTGGGAAGATCCCACATGCCACGAAGCGGCTGGGCCCGTGAGCCACGGC
>NC_041233.1:77918533-77926679 GCF_002837175.3 Physeter macrocephalus
CCGGAGCCTGTGCTCCGCAACGGGAGAGGCCACAACACTGAGAGGCCCGCGTACCGCAAACAAAAAAAAAAAAAAAAAAAAAAAGAGTTGGTCTCATACAGGAAATCATCACTCTGCTCTTTAAACTATCGTGCCTAAGGGTCTTTAGATCTGATTTCTGAAAGTATAAATTAGAAAGAAAATAGTTATGCACATGCCTACAACACACACAGTAATTAACTGAAGCTTCCTGGTTTGCGTCTAGAATGGATACAAGGCAGCATCACTCCAAAACGTTAATGCTAAGCCATCAGCCATTCTTTTAGTGTCTAAGTCATTTCTAGGATGGCACAAGTCCAAGTCTAATTCATTAAAACAGAAGAAATCTATAAACACCTGCATGTAACTGATTAGTAAGTTGGGGTTTCTTTAACTGGCTGTTTATTCCTCTGTTCAAAACAACACACTAAAACAAAGAACCAACGAGGCAAGTCATTGACGTTTTGCCAAGTTTCTTCCTTTTTTTTTTTGTGAACATCTTTATTGGAGTATAATTGCTTTACAATGGTGTGTTAGTTTCGAATCAGCTATACATATTCATAAATACCCATATCTCCTCCCTCTTGCGTCTCCCTCCCACCCTCCCTATCCCACCCCTCTAGGTGGTCACAGAGCACGGAGCTGATCTCCCTGTGCTATGCGGCTGCTTCCCACTAGCTATCTATTTTACATTTGGTAGTGTATGTAAGTCCATGCCACTCTCTGACTTCGTCCCAGCTTACCCTTCCCCTTCCCGGTGTCCTCAAGTCCATTCTCTGACATTTTGCCAAGCTATTAAAGACTTATTTTTGCAAAGTGGGTTATTGTATTTGGGGCATCAGACCAGGAGCCCCTAAGACCAACCCCTTCATTAAAGTGCTGTATCCTTTTGTTCTTGGATCATTGGACTGAGACTTGTGAGGTCACTGGACAGTGTCATTTATTTTTTTCCGTAGAAAACAATTAAGTGGAGAAAGACTAGTTTTAAGGGCAAATTATCTAATTTGTGTTTCTAGAGACAGTAAAGATACTCTTTAATCCCAAAGAGTAGAGACTGCTCTTCCCCATCCTCACATCCCTGCTTCACATAATTGCAGATTTGGTTCTATATACCTTTTTGGTAATTTTTGGAATTTCATCTCCAGTACGTTGAATTTGGGGTCACTCTTGTTGGAGATTGTTGGTATTTGAGCAGAGAAAGGTGAGGCAAGGCAGGGAGGGGTTCAGTCAGTGAGGGTTTGTGAGGAGACGTTGGGAAAAGAAAAGGAAATAGAAAGAAATGAACCTGGTGAAGAACAGCAGTCCTGAATGTCAGGGAGTCAGACTGTGACTAGCAGGGAACTTACCCCAGACAGAGCTAACGTCATATAACCCTGTGCGTGGGAATATGGACTTGAGAGTCAGGTACAGGGCAACTCCCCCCAAATTTTCAAGCATTCAATTATTTTGACTATCTGGATCAGGGATCCAAGAAGCAGCACTGGAAATCAGAAGCAGCTCAGGTATCATAAAATCTGCCTGTTAATAGAATCTGGCATTCTATTAAACCAAAACAAAACAAAAACAAAGCATCTCTTTGAAACTGGAGACAACAGGGATCACCTACAGTTTTCCTCAAAAAAGGAACAGTAAATGGAAATGCCCATGATTTAAGATGTATAATGTGTCACTGGATAGTCTCTTTATTTTAGTGTGTCATTTAAAAATTTTTTATTTACTGAATATGAAAACACTTTGTAAAGGCTGTGACAGGGCTGAGTATGATCCCACTGTCTCATTTTCTATTTTTCTCCTAAGATTGGAAGTTCTTCAACAGTGAATTCTGCCAGACGTGGTGCCGAGGTGAGCCCAAGCCCCCTTCTTAGACGGGAAGTCACCACTGTAACTTCAAAGTCAACACAAGGAGCCTAAAATATTTGGTTTGCTAAACATTACGTGGTTTTCAGGGTAAAAAATTGTTATTCACTCGATTGTCCAGATGTGAAATCACATATTACAGAAATGAGACCAACGTTTAAGGGTTTAAAAATTACTCCCTGCAAATTGTGATTAACACCCACTGAGCCTGCCCTGCATGTGTCACCTGTATGCCACAAGGATGGGGGTGCCCTGAAATGTACCTGAGAGCAGGGAGCACCCTCACGGGGAGGGACATGACCGGTCTGGACAGAGACCTAGTCTTTCAGGAGCACAGGCTCCGGACGCGCAGGCTCAGCGGCCACGGCTCACGGGCCCAGCCGCCCCGCGGCACGTGGGATCCTCCCGGACCGGGGCACGAACCCGCGTCCCCTGCATCGGCAGGAGGACTCTCAACCCCTGCGCCACCAGGGAAGCCCCAGAAGACGACTTTGAGGACATCCATTCCCAACCCTTTCCTGAAGTGTAGGAGACACTTTTAGGTGGCTGACTGATGCAGCATTCAATAATATTGGCTTACATATTAAGAAATTTTTTTCCTTTTTCTATTCCATTCTAAACCTTCTGTCTGAGCTGGGGAGAAAGCCCTGGGTTTGGTGCTAACGTGTCTAAACCTCTTAACACTTGCTAACATCCCTTTTCAAAAATCCATGGGCAGGCCTCAGACAAGAAGTCTTGAGGAAGAAATGATGTTTGGGTGGAATTTAATCACTTTGGATTAGTTTTTTTTTCCCCCCACTGCATTTACTTTTAGGTTACTTTCTATTTATGACAAGTGACCTTGATTTTCTATGAGATGGAAGGGAGGAGTGAAGTGTGTGTGTCAGGGATGCCCCAGACTTGGTAACTGCTCCAAGGGTACTAGTGTGGTGGTAGCGGATTTGGGAAGAGGCAGCACCCAGGGCACTTGGTGGGGTTACTTACAGAGATTATCTGTCAGAGTTGGTCCTCATCACATTCTCTGTACCAAGCAGTGAGTCGGATCTGAGTCTGTGCCAAAGCAAAAGGATTGAGAGTGCATGGTTACCTGGGCTGGGGGTCAGGGCAGTGCGTTAGGAAGAGGACAATAGATGAACTGGGAACCCTCTCCCAGAAGCAGAGCTGGTGGCCACACCCCAGGCAGTATGTCCTATCTCTCACCCATCCTCATACCAACAGTGTGAGAAGAACACACACACTGTTCACAAAAAACCAAAAATCACTAAATGTTTGCACCACACTAGAAAGGCAAACAGACATAGCAATACCCGAGTCAACAAAATGGAGAAAAACAAGATATTAGAATAAGTAAAATTATTGTCAGACAGAAGTAAACATTGCATCCATAAATAAGAGCCAAATAGAGACCTGGAAGATTAAACTGTTGTTTGGTTACAGGACAATCTTAGTACACTGGCTAAATAGCAGAATGTGTCACTGAAGAGCCAGTTAGTAAACTGGAAGACAAAGGTTAGAGGCTCTTCCAGAATTCAGTGCAAACAGACAAGCAGATAGAAAATATAAAGGAATACTGGAGAGTCAAGGAAGAGAGATCCAGATATTTCAATATCCGTCTAAGTAGCAGTCTAGAATAAAAAGGAGAAAATGGAAGCAAGAAAATAAAGAAATAATTGAAGAAAATTTTCTATAACTAAAAAAAAAAACCCTCAAAATCATAAAATTTAAAAAAAAAAACCCGAGGATCCTAAAAGTGAAATATCCCACCCAGTTTCCAAGTATATATATCATGTAAATGTTAGACTTGATTAGCCAATCAACAAGCTAAGTATAATCTATATATAATTTTGTAGCCAGAAAAGGAGGCTACACACATAAAAATATAAACACACACACACACACACACACACACACACGTGCACACGCATGTAAAGCTGGTAAAATTTGAATAAGGTCTGTGGATTGTACCAACATTAATCTCCTGGTTGTGATATTTGTGGTAGGTAGGATTCTAAGATGACCCTGTTGACCTTCATTTTTGTGTAATCCCCTGGCTGTGAGTGTGGGCAGAACCTGTGAATATAATGCAATATAATTCCCATACTTAAGTTATATAGAAAAAGGGATTTTCCATATATAATTAAGGCCCCAAGTCCATTGACCTTAAGGCATGGAGTTTGCATTTGCATTTCTGCCACGTGAGGTTACAGAGAGCACAAACAGTCATCAAACACTGAACCTGCCCCGCTGTGATCTTGGACTTCCCAACCTCCAGAATTGTGAGAAATAAATGTTTATTGTTAATAAGCAAACAAACAAAAAAAGATACGGAGATCATCCTGGGTGGGTCAGGTCTAGTCATGTGATCCCTTAAAAACGGACTGGACTCTTCCTGGTGAGAGAGGTCACAAAATGTGAGAGGGATTTGAACTCTATCACTGGTTTTGGAGTTGAAGGAGGCCATGTAGCAAGGAAAGCAGCAACTTCTAGGAGCTAAGAATGGCCACTGGCTGATAGCTAGCAAGTGAGCAGGGATCTCAGTCCTACAACCACAAGGAACTGAATTCTGCCACAACCACGTAGGTTGAATTAGGACCCTGGAGCACAGGTGAAAGTGCAGTACCGTCAGCCCTTGGTTTTAGCTTGTGAGACTGAGCAGAAAACCCAGCCACAAGGGCCCAGACTTCTGATCTACAGAACAGGGAACTGGTAAATGGGTGTTGTTTTAAGCCACTAAGTTTATGGTAATTTGCTGCACAGCAATAGAAAATTAATATACCCATTTACTATACTTATGCCAGATGTTATCATCAGGGAAAAGTGGGTGAAAGAGACACAGAATGTCTCTATACTATTATTTTTACAATTTTCTATGAATCTATAATTATTTCAAATAAAAAAGGTTTTAAAATGGAAGATTGCACATTCTTTTCAAATACATGTAGAACAGTTACAAAAATTGACCATGTGTTAAGCCACAAAAACATTTAAAATTTTTCAGTAAGCAGAAATCAAACAGGTCTTAATCACTGACCACAATGCAAAAATTAATCAATTAATAAAATATGGGCAATGAAAAATAACAAGAAAAAATAAATTAGAAAACACACTGCTTAATAATTCTTGGATTAACAAAGAAAACAATTACAAGCTACTTAAACAATCATGAGAGGCCCATGATGTAGCTACACAGTGGCATTTGAAAGAAATAGCCCTACATGCATTTACAAGAAAACAGGAAAGTCTGCAAAGAATTGAGTTATGCTTTCACCTTGAGAAGCTAGAAAAAAATCAAAATAAGCCCAAGAACAGAATTAGTAAACATGAAAGCATAAATTAGCAAGATCAAAAGCAAACAACAGCAACAAAAATGTAGTTTTGGTGAACAAAGCAAAGATATGTGAGCAACATTCAGCATGTCAAAGGACAGGATGTAACTTTAAAGCATTAAAAAGAATATATTAAAACATCCAAAAATTTAAAATCCATATAAAACAGATGACTTCCTCAAAAACTAAAAACGTCCAAAATTAGGGAAAAAAGAAATAGAAACACCATACAGACCAATCTCCATAAAGTATATTGAAAATATTTTCAAAGATCCACACCTGGGGCTTCCCTGGTGGCACAGTGGTTAAGAATCTGCCTGCCAACGCAGGGGATGTGGGTTCGAGCCCTGGTCCAGGAAGATGCCACATGCTGCGGAGCAACTAAGCCTGTGCACCACAACTACTGAGCCTGCGCTCTAGAGACCGCGTGCCACAACTACTGAAGCCCACGCGCCTAGAGCCCGTGATCCACAACAAGAGAAGCCAGCGCAATGAGAAGCCCGTGCACCGCAACGAAGAGTAGCCCCTGTTTGCTGCAACTAGAGGAAGCCCGCGTGCAGCAAGGAAGACCCAACGCAGCCAAAAATAAAATAAATTAAATAAAATAAAATTTTTTAAAAAAAGATCCGCACCTGTAAACAACAACAGGTCCAAGAGATTTCATGGCAATGGCAAATTCTATGGACATTTGCAATTTAAAAGCAGTGTCAGAGCATAGTAAAAATACATTTTAAAATCCTAAATAAAATATTTGCATATGAAGTCCTGAATTTATCAAAAGAACATTACATCATAAGCAACTAGAGTTTGTCTTAATAATGCTAAAAGGGCTCAACATTAGAAAATCCATTAATATATGTTATTACATTAACAGATTAATATAGAAAATTTATATGATCATCTCAATAAATGCCAAAATACCATTTACTATAATGTCACCTGATACATGAACAATAAGAACTACAACAAAACTCTTCAAATTATTTAATAATCTCAAAAAAAGGAGGTCCTAAGTAAGGCATGATATCCAGAACCCATTAAATAGGAGACTCATACATTTTACTACATTATAATATAGGCTGGGCTAAAATATGGTATACACCATACCAATGCAAGATGTTAATAACAGGAGAAACTGTGGGTGGTGGGAATGGGGGGAGAGTGGGTATATGAGAACCGTCTGCTTTCTGTTCAATTTTTTATAAACCTAAAAGTGTTCTAAGAAATAAAGTCTATGAACATAAAATATATATGTATATGTATGTATATGTACATATATCAACAAAGAGGAACAAACAACAACAAACTACAGAAAACACTTGTAACACATCTATCTCATATTTTGTTAGTGAAATTGAAAGCTGAAGCATGGCCTCTTTTAGAAACTTTGAATTAAAATTAAAAATCCACATGCTCTTTAGTTGAACAAGTTTATTTTTATGAGTTTAACATATAAAAATACTCACAGATGAATACAAATGTTTACCTATAAATGTGTTTATTCCAGATTGTTTACAGTAGGAAAAGACTGAAAACTGCCTAAACGGCCATCAGAAGATTATAGGGACTATGACATACCCATGAAATGAAATACCAGGCAGTCATGTTTTTGAAAAAGTAGAAGATTTATAAGCACTGATATGGAATGACATATTCAAAAGTGTAGTTGGTAGTGCTGTGGCAGAAAGCCAGTGGCATGGAACCATTGGTGTTTGTTAAGGGTGTGTGTGTGAGAGAGAGACAGAGACAGAGACAGAGACAGAGAGAATCCATGCAGAGCCTACCTAGAGAAGGATGCACATAAAAAAATGTCAACAGGCAGATGAATGGATAAAGAAGGTGTGGTTCATATATACAATGGACTATTACTCAACATAAAAAAGAATGAAATAATGTCATTGGCAGCAACACAGATGGACCTAGAGATTATCATACTAAATTAAGTAAGTCAGACAGAGAAAGACAAATACCATATAATATCACTAATGTGTGGAATCTAAAAAAATGATACAAATGAACTTATTTACAAAACAGAAACATACAGCAGCCATTTTGCACTAAAAACTCTGGAGTGCAGGCTGGGAGGCCCCTGCTCGCCGGCCCCTAGGAGGACGTGAAACCAGACTAAGCGCAAAGGACCAAAAAAAGCACATGACCTGCCCACCAGAAAGACAAGATCCACCCTCATCCACCAGAACAGAGGCACTAGTCCCCCCAACCAGGAAACCTACTCAACCCACTGAAGCAACCTTAGCCACTGGGGACAGCCACCAAAACCAACGGGAACTACGAACATGCAGCCTGCAAAAAGGAGACCCCAAACACAGTAAGACAAGCAAAATGAGAAGATAGAAAAACACACAGCAGATGAAGGAGCAAGATAAAATCACACCAGACCTAACAAATGAAGAGGAAATAGGCAGTCTACCTGAAAAAGAATTCAGAATAATGATAGTAAAGATGATTCAAAATCTTGGAAATAGAATAGACAAAATGCAAGAAATATTTAACAAGGAGCCAGAAGAACTAAAGAGGAAGCAAGCAATGATGAACAACACAATCAATGAAATTAAAAATATGCTAAGTGGCATCAATAGCAGAATAACTGGGGCAGAAGAATGGATAAGTGACACTCCCATTTACCATTGCAACAAAAAGAATAAAATATCTAGGAATAAACCTACCTAAGGAGACAAAAGACTTGTATGCAGAAAACTATAAGACACTGATGAAAGAAATTAAAGATGATACAAATAGGTGGAGAAATATACCATGTTCTTGGATTGGAAGAATCAACATTGTGAAAATGACTCTACTACCCAAAGCAATCTACAGATTCAATGCAATCCCTATCAAACTACCACTAGCATTTTTCACAGAACTAGAACAAAAAATTTCACAATTTGTATGGAAACACAAAAGACCCCAAATAGCAAAAGCAATCT
>NC_041233.1:77930519-77931899 GCF_002837175.3 Physeter macrocephalus
AGAGATATGGGAACATATGTATAACTGATTCACTTTGTTGTAAAGGAGAAACTAACACACTATTGTAAAACAGTTATACTCCAATAAAGATGTTAAAATATATATATATATAAATAAAAAAAAACAGCATTATGTGATTCTATCAGTTAGATATTGCTGCATAATAAACCATTTGAAACTTAAAAAAAAAACAGAAACATACAGACGTGGAAAACAAACTTATGGTTATGAAAGTGTGGGAGGGATAAATTAGGAGTTTAGGATTAGCAGATACAAACTACCATATATACAAAGCTAAACGACAAGGTCCTACTGTATAGCACAGGGAACTATATTCAATATCTGTAATAAACTATAATAGAAAAGAATATACATACACATATAAATTTACATATGACTGAATCACTTTGCTGTACACCAGAAACTAACACAACACTGTAAATCAACTATACTTCAATTAAAAAAAATAATAACTTATAAAAAAAAGGTGGCAGAACCGGTGCTGGGAGAGAAAATGGGAACTGGAAGTCAGGAATGTGAGGGAAATTATTTTTCACTGTTTATTTTTATTTTCTTTGAAATTTTCCCATGTACATATACTTAAAAATATATATCTTAGGGGGGAAAAACCAGGAAACTATGAATATAAGAGAATATTCTTAATTAGATAAAGGTTATCTATCTCAAACCCACAACAACAGTCAGACATCAGAGTGACACATTAGAATCAGTTGCATTAAATTCATACATAAAATAAGGATATGTACTATTTGTGCTAATATTCAAATTGTACCTGATGCAATAAGATGAGGGGGAGGTATAAATGCTAGAAATGATAAAAATTATCACTTTCACGAATGGTATAATTATCCACATAGAAAATCCAAAAGGATCAACTGAAAAATTATTCAAACTTTTTTATTTTATTAGAATATTTTTTATTTATTGTAAGAAGTTTATCCAGGTAGTCAAATAAATATAAGATTCACATACAGAAATCAGTAGCTTTTTTATGCATCAGACAAAACCAACCTAAATGTGTAACTTAAAAACACACACACACACACACGCATTCAAGATAGCCACATTTCAAAATATACAGGAATAAACACAGAAAAGAAACATACCATACTTATGTAAAAAAAGTTATAAAGCTTTACCAAAGAACATAAAGTAAGATGTGATAAATGGGGAGATACACCACTGTATAAAGATGTCGATTCTCCTATAAATTAATATATAAATTCAGGGAAATTCCTATCAAACTGCCAGTGGATTTACTTGACAAGCTTATTCTAAAATTCATCTATAAGGGGCTTCCCTGGTGGCGCGGTGGTTGAGAGTCCGCCTGCCGATGCAGGGAACGCGGGTTCGTGCCCC
>NC_041233.1:77932227-77941183 GCF_002837175.3 Physeter macrocephalus
TGCTCCGCAACGGGAGAGGCCACAACAGTGAGAGGCCTGCGTACTGCAAAAAAAAAAAAAAAAAAAAATTCATCTATAAAAAAAATATTTAAATAGAAACAAGAAAATTTTGATATAGAATGATGGTGACATTGCTCATTTAAAGGGCAATATAAATGGCCTCTGAGTGGGAAAAGATGGCCAACTTCACTAATAATCAGAGAAAGGCAAAATAAGAAAATAACAAGATACCATTTTTTTGTCCTTAAATATCCTTAAATATCTAAAAGATAATTTGAGGGGGGAGAGAAACAGAAACTCACAGATACTGTTGATGGAAGTTTGGTCCAGTCTGTTTTGAAGGTGGTTTGGCGGTGTTTATTAATACTCTGTGCATATGGGCCAACTTGGCACTAAGAAGGTAACTTTCAGAGATGACTCCAGAGCACATTTAAACATGCACCCAAAGAGCCCGATAAAGCATGTTCATGTAGCACCACGTCTGACAGCCAAAAATTAGACACAATTCAAGGCTCATTAGTAAGATATTTTTTTAAAACATGGTACATCCATATTAGGGGATACAGTGCAGTAGTTTATTCATACTGACACTGCAAGAACGTCAAGATCAGTTATGTACTCCAAGAACACATGTACTGTGTAACACAGTTTATGTTCAAAATTTGTATGTATTAATAGTTATGCACATGCATGTGACTGTAAAAGCACAGAATAAAAACAAATGGTTAGGGACTTCCCTGGTGGTGTGGTGGTTAAGAATCTGCCTGCCAATGCAGGGGACACGGGTTCGAGCCCTGGTCCGGGAAGATCCCACATGCCACGGAGCAGCTAAGCCCATGCGCCACAACTACTGAGCCTGCGCTCTAGAGCCCGCGAGCCACAACTACTGAGCCCGCATGCCACAACTGTTGAAACCTGCATGCCTAGAGCCCATGCTCTGCAACAAGAGAAGCCACCACAGTGAGAAGCCCGTGCGCTGGAAGGAAGAGTAGCCCCCGCTCGCTGCAACTAGAGAAAGCCCGCGCACAGCAACGAAGACCCAACACAGACAAAAATAAATAAGTAAAATAAATAAATTTTTTTAAAAAATGGTTAGCTTACTTCTGGGGATAGGACAAGGATTAGAGATGTGGTGAAATCAAAGGGGACTTCTGCTTTCTCTGTTTGTTTGAAATTTCAAGATGAAAATGTAAGCCTATATTAATTATGTAATTTAAAACCTCTCCGAAAAGTTAATGTGGCAATTTCAAAATTTAAACACATTTTTGTTTAAAACACATTCATTTGGGCTTCCCTGGTGGCGCAGTGGTTGAGAATCCGCCTGCCGATGCAGGGGACACGGGTTCGTGCCCCGGTCCGGGAAGATCCCACATGCCGCGGAGCGGCTGGGCCCGTGAGCCATGGTCGCTGAGCCTGCACGTCCGGAGCCTGTGCTCCGCAGCGGGAGGGGCCGCGACAGTGAGAGGCCCGCGTACCGCAAAAAAAACAAACAAACAAACAAACAAAAAAACACATTCATTTAAAATGTGTATGTCATCACGTATCTTTATTTTATAAGGACCTGAATATTCTTCAACCTTATTAAAACCATAAAAATACTTTAAAGGTGGGGGAGTGGCAACCTGTTGCCTTTCTGGTTTCTCTATATAAGGACTTTATGTTTCTTTATGTTATCACTGCAAGAAAACTTCACATCAGCATTGAGGCACATACAGTCTATATTCCCTAATCCTAAACAAATCTTATGTCAAACCTCAGTGCTGGATCAGAAAATACATACTTTTAGAATGTGCGATGAAATAACAATATTGCAAACCTCATCAAGAATCTTCTGGAAGGGTTAGGGCTCCAGTGGAGAACCGGCCTTTTTGTCAATCATGAACCTTACTTTTGGATTCTTTTTCAAATCCTCTGTATAGCTTTGCTGGGGAATAAATTTAAAAGTGTTCCGTAACTCATTATAATGTCTTGGAAAGCGTCTGAAAATTGGGACCACCACAGCTTCCTGACAGACATATGATATTTGGTTATTTGAAAAGCCATCGAGACAAGATGGAACATAGTCACATGCCCAAAGATTGAAATTTCTTGAAATGTGTTGCCTTTTTTCTGGGGAGATCTTCTTACGTCCCAGGCCCTGGAGAAGAATCACAAGAAGGTTAGGAGAAAAATATTCAAGGTCACACAGTTTGGATGTCTTTAGTAAAACCACCTTTGTGACATCCTATCTCTAAATGCACGGTATGACCACGCTTACAAGAGACATCCTTTATCAACCTGTTGAAGGCTATAAATTGACACTCACAACATCCTGGTTCTCGCAGCCTTCCACTCCCACCAAGAGGACTGGACTTCTAGAGACATGGAGGGCAGAACCGGAGAGACCACAGCCTGGACTCCCTGGGACCCCAAGTATGTCCTCTGCGGCCAGGTGGCTCCTCAGCGTATCCACCCCAGGCTGCATCTCCAGCACTCAGTGGGATGATTCTTACACCGAGAGCTCCAAAGGTTCTTTCCCATCCCAGAGGATTCCCAATGAGGAAAGCAGTACCTTTGGGTCTCTGATCACAGGCTTCCTCATCAACTCTTACTAATGTGGCCATTAGAAAATTTTAAATTGCCTATGCGCTTGCAATCTCTTTTCATTGCCCAGTGCTTTGTTAACCACCACTAACCAGTGCTATCAGACTTTATTTTCTTCAGTGATGGGGAAACACCACCTCCGGAGAAAAGACAACTGCAGTTATCAGGAAGTCCTTCTTTATATCATGTAAGCTCCCCGTCCATTCCTTTGACTTCTCATGGATCCTGGCTCTGCCATCCAGAGGCACACATAGGCAATCCGTCCTCCCCATGACAGATCTTCACAAGAAAGCTCACAAATGAGACAGTTTATGGGAAAGCACACTGATGAGCATGAAATTCACAAAAACCTAACCAGAAGGAAGGCTGGTGCCGATTTTGAAAGCTACGTGGGACTCTCAGAAATTTATGCTTTTTTCCCCCCCTGGTAACCTGTTATGAGGCTTTAATCTTGTTCCAAGTTTGAGGTCAGTCCTCTATCTTCAACACGTCTCAGAAAATCAGGAGCCCTAATGTCGCTCCTTATTTTATTAGCAACTTGGAGAGAAATACTCACAGAGTCAAGGTAGAATCCAGAGTTCTGAAGGCTGTGACGACTGTCGTGTACAGAGAAGGGGAAGTTGTTATTTACTGCTTGCTGGAAAAGAGCAAGGGAAGAGATAAAAAGGCACACATCAGAACCCCAGTATGCTTCCAGAACCCACCTACAGTGGTATGGAAGGAAGACGGAGGAGGCAAAGTGACCTCTAAGTAAGAATTAAACCCATCAGGGCTTCCCTGGTGGCGCAGTGGTTAAGAATCCGCCTGCCAATGCAGGGGACACGGGTTCGAGCCCTGGTCCGGGAAGATCCCACATGCCTCGGAGCAACTGAGCCCACGCGCCACAACTACTGAAGCCCGTGCACCTAGAGCCCGTGCTCTGCAGCAGCAAGAGAAGCCGCTGCAATGAGAAGCCCGTGCACCACAATGAAGAGTAGCCCCGCTCGCCGCAGCTAGAGAAAGCCCGCGCGCAGCAACGAAGACACAAAGCAGCCAAGAATAAATAAGTAAAATAAATAAATTTATTTTTAAAAAGAAGAATTAAATCCATCGACAGCGATGGCACACACGGCACAGGGTGAGGTCTTGGGTGTGTGCATCAGCTCAAGGCTTTGAAACTCAACCTTATTGCCAGCTTGCTGAAAATCATAAAAAATTCTCTTTAAGACATCTTATTGAGAGACAAGGAAGGGAAAGTCTGTAGGCATGGAACTGAAAGCTGGAGAAGAATTTTGAAGCCATCTTCTTCTGCCCAATAAGGATCCTAGTAGACCAGAGCTCTCTGGTCCAGGGCGGCTAAATGTGAAGTTAACCCTGTTTCTCCCTCCGGCCACTTCATGCCCCTAAAGTTGCTCATGAACTGGCCAGCAAGGAAGAACGTGCATGTTAAGAACTCTGTCCATAGGGACTTCCCTGGCGGTCCAGTGGTTAAGACTTCGCCTTCCAACGCAGGGGGTACAAGTTCAGTCTCTGGTCAGAGAGCTAAGATCCCACATGCCTCACAGCCAAAAAAAACCGAAAACAGAAAACAGAAGCAATATTGTAACAAATTCAATAGAAACTTTAGAAATGGTCTACATCCAAAAAAAAAAAAAATCTTCAAAAAGAAAAGAAAAGAACTCTGTCCATAGAGGAGCCTAACTTTATTGTCGGGACCAGAGGTAGTTCCTTCTAAAGACTATTTGAGGTGTCGTACTGACCAGCGTATGAGGTAGGATGCTACCAGAATTTAGGGGTCCAGGGAGGGCAGGAGAGCAGTTCCCTCCGAGAAAGAGTTGTCTGGTGCCAGCGGTGCCACCCCATTGAAGAGCCAGGGGGGCACATGGCCAGCTCTCAGGACTCACCTTCTCCCGCACTTTGTAGATCGGTGGTAGCTTCTCCTCCACTTGCCGAGATAAACGTGGACTATTGGACTCTTTTAACATCGTACGTGTGATGGATTCTGGTGTCTTCTGCATTAGTCCAATGTGAGGGAACTGGAAAAACAGCACACGCCTTGATTAAAACCAGACACATCTGAATCTCTAAGCCAAGTATCAGGGCTTCCTCTGTAAAGGGATTAAAATGCAATTTGGGTGCTTCTGGCATGCGATGGAAATGGCATAATTTTTGTAATTTTCAAGTATTCTTTCCAAGACAAAAAATACTGTCATGGCCCGAGGCCACCACTGCCGGTTGTTTCAAGTTACAGGGGCCACCCTGCTGCTCGGAGCCTGGAAATGTTTCCGATGCCTGGTGAGGAGGGTGTGGCCCTGTGAGAGGGAGTCGATGTGCTCTGAGGAGACAGAATGTATTATTTGAGATCCTCCTTGTGGTAAGGGAGCTCTCTGCACTTGGGGCCAAGGATTCAGCCCGTGTTCACAGGGGTGAGCCAACCTCCTGCAGGTATGAAGTGGACCATAGGACACGGGGAAGGGGAGGAGAGAAGGGTCGCGTTGAGTCTCCACGGAGAATGCAGAACGGTATAGGGTGGGAAGATTCTTTGGATGGCTGGGGGTGGGCTTTAGTATCTGTCTATGAACAGAAGGGAAGGCAACAGGACTGGGCCTAGGAAGGCGGTCCCGGCAAAGGCCTGGACCAACCCCACGGGGAGCTCTAGACACGCGGTGCCTTCTCAGAGTCAGCCTGATGGAGTGAGAGGACCAGGCCTTTGTGAGCCTTTGTCAATCAGTCACTGGGTAGAAGAGGACGGTGGGGACCCAGGAAGTGACCTTGGGGCAGCAGCTCTTTTCAGCCAAGGAATATCTAGGGGTGGACCTCCCAGGCCACACTTTCAGCAGCTGCGCACGTAGTCCATTCCCGAAATCCCCCCGAAGGGGGATGCGAGTGGTGCTTGACAGCCAACGTAGCTCACCCCAATTTTATATAAACAGCACCTCTTGAAAGCCACCCCAACAAAGTGGACTTTGAAGCAGGGATCGCAAGGAGAGGTATGTGAATGGAAACTACAATACAAACAGAAGGCAAGACCCTGACTCTTAGTGAAAATCCCTGAAAAGGGAGGAAGCGTAACGTGGTCACAGACAGTAGATTCAAACGCCCTGAGACCAATCCCAGCTCTCTCCCCCACGAGGTCAGCCTTCCCAAGAGACTTAATTTTTCCAGGCCCCAGTTTCTTTATCTGTAAAATGGAAATAACAATACTTACTTGATAAGGTAGATGTGATTAAAGGAGAAAATGCACGCACCCAGAGAGTGTTCAATAGCTGTTGGCAGGTTCTATTGTTGCTCACAGCTGTCCCCTCCCTTGTCACCAAACCCACTCTCACACCCAAAGCCAGTCCTTCCTTCTCTTTGGGATTATAATGATATTGGCTAACACTGCCATTCTCTCCCACTCCTTCTCAAGTCATGCTATAACTGCACATATAAGTATGGCTTTTGTTTAATTTCTGCACAAGAGTGCATTTAGTATGCTACTATTTATGTCAAAAGGTAGAGAGATTATGTCATCTATGTGGTATACTTGGTGGGGCATTGTTGGCAGAGAAAAGGGGAACCAATCGTCCAGATGACACATAGCCTCAGAGAGATCTTGTAAACTCAGCGCTGAGTGGAAAGAAGAAACAAAATGAGATCTATAACCCAACACCATTTATGTAAATAAATAATCCACGCACACAAAACAACAATACATACTTTACAAGCACACACCTCAGTAAAAGAACTCCCACTAAACACATGTGAACAGCTGCCTGTGGGGTGAGCAGACTAGGAGCAGGAATCAAGGGCAAGGAGACAACCACACAAATCAGCGCCATCACGCGGACGGGCTCTTCCATGGCCAAGCGACAGGGTCACCTCGGAGGAGGGCGCCAGGGAAGGAAGAAGGCTCTTTTTGCCATAGTTTATATGTTTCTTAATGAAGTGCATCTGTTAATTGCCTCGTTTTCCCAACGAAAATAATTGTATTTGTTTCTGATTAGAGTTATAATACATGCTTATGGTTTTTAAAAGTTCAAACAATAAAGAAAAACATAAGGAAGGAAGTAGAATTCCCCTGAAATCCCATCACTCTTTCCCCTTAACTCTTTTTTTTGGTGGGGGGGTGGGGGAGCTGTGCTGGATCTTCCTTGCGGTGCGCGGGCTTCTCATTGCGGTGGCTTCCCTTGCTGCGGAGCACGGGCTCCAGGCGCGCAGGCTTCAGCAGTTGTGGCTCGCAGGCTCAGCAGCTGTGGTGCACGGGGCTTAGCTGCTCCGCGGCATGTGGGATCTTCCCGGACCAGGGCTCGAACCCGCGTCCCCTGCATCGGCAGGCGGATTCTTAACCACTGCGCCACCAGGGAAGTCCTCCCCTTAACTCTTTGGTGACCAACTTCGTCATGCATCCTTGTGCAACTGTACACCCATATATATGCACAATCTGCATATATAGGATCGTATTATAAATGTGGCTTCAAAACTTATAAATTTTTTATAATTAAAAATTATAAATATAAAATTATAAATGTGACCTTTTTTATTTATTTATTTTTCTGATCTGTTTTATTTTTTTATTTGAATTTTATTTATCTATTTTTTATACAGCAGGTTCTTATTAGTTACCTATGTTATACGTATTAGTGTGTATATGTCAATCCCAATCTCTTAATCCATCCCCCCACCCCCCCACCCTGCTTTCCCCCCTTGGTGTCCATACGTTTGTTCTCTACATCTGTGTCTCAACTTCTGCCCTGCCAACTGGTCCATCTGTACCATGTTTCTAGATTCCACATATATGCGTTAATATATATTTGTTTTTCTCTTTCTGACTTACTTCACTCTGTATGACAGTCTCTATGTCCATCCACGTCTCTACAAATGACCCAATTTCATTTCTTTTTACAGCTGAGTAGTATTCCATTGTATGTATGTGCCACATCTTCTTTATCCATTCATCTGTCGATGGACATTTAGGTTGCTTCCATGTTCTGGCTATTGTAAATGGTGCTGCAACGAACATTGGGGTCCATGTGTCTTTTTGAATTATGATTTTCTCAGGGTATATGCCCAGTAGTGGGATTGCTGGGTCATACGGTAATTCTATTTTTAGCTTTTTAAGGAACCTCCATAGTGGCTGCACAAATTACATTCCCACCAACAGCGCAGGAGGGTTTCCTTTCTCCACACCCTCTCCAGCATTTGTTGTGTGTAGATTTTCTGATGATGCCCATTCTGACCACTGGGAGGTGATCCCTCATTGTGGTTTTGATTTGCAATAAATGCCTTTTTATAATTTAATAGTAACTTTTGGTTTCTGTTTCCTTCCCCTTCTTGTCACCCCCACCAACACCCCAGATAACAGTGATAACAAGAGTAATGACAAGAGCTCTCGTATGATCCTTTACAAACACCCGTACCTACAAAAGGGACTTACACCGCTTCATAACAATTGGACCATATGATACATACTATTTTACACCTTGCTTTTCTCACTTAACAATATACCCCAGAAATTTTTCAAAATCAACCTATACATTTCTAATTCATCCTGTATTATATATTTTTTAATGTTTTTAGACAATTTTTAAGTAAATGTAAATAATACAGAGGGCCTCCAGACTCAGAACCTTTCCCTCTTCCCCTCCTCCAATCTGATTCTCCAAGTTATGGAAAATCAGGCCAAGGTGGAGAGTTTTTCTACATCATGAAGGATCCCTCTCACCAGCTACATGACAACTGACTTGAGTTCATTTGTATTCTGCAAGTCTGTGGACTAAATCACTGTAAAAAAAAAAATGGCTCTAGCATTTTAATTTCACTCTTTTAAAATATATATTTAATGGCTATAACATGATAGCTGTGAAATAAACCCTTCTGTTAGATATTGTAACCGTGAAATACAGCTTTTTAACTAGTTGGCAGTGAAATTTTTGCTGCATTCAATCACTCAATGACTGAAATATTAAATAGGAAGGTGAAAGTGTGTGCAGAGAGCCTTTTCTACCTAGTAACAGCCAGATTACCACCAGCAAGGTCACCTGCGAAATGACTGTCACCTCCAATGTGGCAATTAGTCTCCCAAACGGGCTGCTGCGGACGCAAAGCCAACAATTTCTTTAATTTTCCCAAGAATTTACTTTGGGAAACTTCACGTCAGCACTATTCTTTTTATGCTCTTAGGTGCTGGCAGCAGAAAGCACCCACACCAAAGGCTCCCCACTTAAACTGGGCCCAGGTACATTCCTGGGACACCAATAGGAGATGCAATGTTCTTTCTCGATTTCTGCCGTATAACAGAACCCTGACTTTGTTTGGGATGGCAACGTGGTTGGTTAAAAAATACCCCCCCGCCCAGGGCTTCCCTGGTGGCACAGTGGTTGAGAGTCCGCCTGCCGATGCAGGGGACGCGGGT